>NC_133327.1:507454692-507772192 GCF_042186555.1 Aquarana catesbeiana | reverse complement strand
CTTAAAATCAGCATCTGCTCTGTATCGGCTGGTGATGTATGTCCTTTTCTTATTGGTGACAGACATCTTTGTAGCCTTGAAATCACGCCTTCTTTCATTTCTGTGTCTTGTCTTCAGTTTTTGTCGTCTCTGTGCATTTAATTTGGACAATGCCTTACTGTCCTTCCATATGCCCTGTGAGGATTTCGCATCAACTGACCGTGGAGAATGCTTGCTGGCTGGGAATCCAGTGTGTGTTACATCTTTGGTCATCTGTGTCACTTTGTTCTCCACATGCTTTGCATTATGTGGTTTGTCAGATTGCACCAGTGGGGACAGCAAACCATCTGACAGACGTCTTGCACGATGAAATGAGACTGGCATGAAGTCATACTGCAGTCCATCAATAGGGCCTCTGGTGTCTGTAAGGAGCAATTCATACAACTTATAAATCCTTGCCCCCATATCACTCAAATGTGTAAAAGTGATCATAACAGCTTTTCCTTTTCCAGTGGCAGGAAGTCCATCCTTATTTCGACTATGAGAATCAAACAGTCCATATCTCCCAGACTTGTCTCTGAACAATGCAATGCAATATGGCACTACTATAAAAAGTGCATGTGTAACATCTGCATTGAGGCACTGAAGTCTTGTGGAGAGGTCAACAAACCAACCTTGGTTGTCACCGTCTACCGTGTCTCTCATACATCCCGATAACACTGGAGATTTAACAACGTTATACTCATATTTGTCAGTGTTGACTCTGAGGGGCACTTCTTCCATTGTCAAGTGTTGATGCTGATAGACATTTCTTTGTTTTAGCTGTTTTATTGTTGAGCCATACAAGCTGTTGCCCTTCTTCAGTATTTGATCAAGATCACCCTTTCTCACATCATCAAGCTCACTGTGGTATGCCAAAAATGTCAGAGCCATGCATGTACACTGTTTGTTCCTTAACCTTCCATAGCCATGATGACCCTGATGAAATGATGCCTGCACAGAAATCTCACTTGGTACACATGGTTCTTGCATGCCATGGTTTTCAGAAGTGCCCATCACACTGTCACTGTGCTCTTGAACTTGACACTGAGTTGAACATGAAAATGACACCACAGGTTCACTATGTACCTCCTGGGCACATTCACTGTCACAAACCTCCATATCCACTATGCTGCTGTGGGGCTCCGGATCCAGTTTAGTCCAGCGTATCTTTGCAGCTTTAGATCTCTTTCCTTTAGATGGCATGATGATATTTGTGGAAGGAGCTATAATTCTCCTCAGAGCTTTGTTCGAAGAGCTATAATTCCCCTCAGAGTTGTGTTGGAGGAGGAGCTATAATTCGCCTCAGAGCTGTGTGGGAGGAGCTATAACTCCCCTCTGAGCTGTGTGGGAGGAGCAATAATGCTATAATTCCCCTCAGAGCTGTGTGGGAGGAGATACAATTCCCCTTAGTGTTGTGTGGGAGGAGCTATAATTCCCCTTAGAGCTGGGTGGGAGAAGCTATATTTCCCCTCAGAGCTGTGTGGGAGAAGCTACATTTCCCATCAGAGTTGTGTGGGAGAAGCTATAATTCCCCTCAGAGCTGTTTAAAAGGAGCTATAATTCCCCTCACAGCGGTGTGGAAGAAACTATAATTCCTCTCAGAGTTGTGTGGGAGGAGCTCTAATTCTCCTCAGCTGTGTGGGAGGAGCTATAATGCTAAGCTGTAATTCCCCTCAGAGCTGTGTAGGAGGAGCTATAATTCCCCTCACAGCGATGTGGGAGAAACTATAATTCCCCTCAGAGTTGTGTGGGAGGAGCTATAATGCTAAGCTATAATGCTATAATTCCCCTTTGAGCTGTGTGGGAGGAGCTATAATTCCCCTCAAAGCTGTATTGGAGGAGCTATAACTTCCCTCCAAGCTGTGTGGGAGGAGCTATAATGCTATAATTGTCCTTAGAGCTGTGTGAGAGGAGCTATAATTCCCCTCAGAGCTTTGTGATTTTTTTTTTTTTAAAAATGATTTTGTTTTTTTGTTTTTTCAAAAATGATTTTGTTTTTTTGTTTTTTCAAAAATGATTTTTTTAAATGATTTTTTTTTTCAAAAATGAAATTTTTTTTTTCAAAAATGAATTTTGTTTTTTTCAAAAATGATTTTTTTTTAATTTTTTTTTTTTTCAAAAGTAATTTTTTTTTCAAAAATATATTTTTTTTTTCAAAAATATTTTTTTTTTCAAAAATTAATTTTTATTTTTTTCAAAAATATTTTTTTTTTTACATGGGGCGGTCATAATGTTTTGGCTGATCATGGGGTGGTCATAATGTTTTGGCTGATCATGGGGTTGTCAGCTTTTGTCACCTCCCACTCTAGTTTTGAACATTTCGCCATTCATTCCTATGGGACCAATTTTGCTGCAAAAACGACGATATTTCGTGGACCATTCGGCGAAACGTTCCACAAAGTAATAGCACACCAATCGGGAAAAATCCGCACATTTCGGTATATTACTTGTCTCTGTAGTGTGGAAAATGTGGGAGGAGTCTACAAGCATTATCAAGTCTAGCAGATGAAGTCACATGCATTTGGGGTGTCTCAGCATCTTGTGTTTACAACCACTGTTTCCTAGCAACATTTCCTTTTGAACATTTTGCCATTCATTCCTATGGGACCAATTTCGCCGCAAAAACGTAATTTCGTGGACCATTCGGCGAAACATTCCACAATGTAATAACACACCAATCGGGAACAATCCGCTCGTTTCG
The DNA here is from genome assembly GCF_042186555.1 of Aquarana catesbeiana. Lineage (NCBI taxonomy): Eukaryota > Metazoa > Chordata > Amphibia > Anura > Ranidae > Aquarana > Aquarana catesbeiana. The sequence goes on along the minus strand of NC_133327.1, from coordinate 507,769,470 downwards.
GTATATTACTTGTCTCTGTAGTGTAAAAACTGTGGGAGGAGTCTACAAGCATTATCAAGTCTAGCAGATGAAGTCACATGCATTTAGGGTGTCTCAGCATCTTGTGTTTACAACCACTGTTTCCTAGCAACGCTCATGCCCTGTTTATGCTTCCCAAATACTACTTCATCAAAACTGCCCCATCAGAATTACCCCATCAAAACTGCCCCATCATATTCCTCTATTATAAATCAGTACATGGTGTGTCTGTCCCCTCCCCCGGGCTCTGTAATCAGCTGAGATGCTCCAGCCACCTTCCCCCCCTGTGTATAACAGAAGCTTTGGTAACCATGGCAACAAAACAAACACTAACAGTACACTCTGATTAATGGCTAAAATTTCCTGAAATGACCTCTAAACAAATGGCCGTATTTTAAAAACTATACATCCTACAGCGAAGATCTTTATATTGTGAGAATCACAAGACCCAGACCTAGATTTTGATGTATAGTATGTCTTTGAAATATTAAAAATGAAGGCACGGTCGCAGTTTAGAAATTGCCCTTCAAATTTGGAGGGGGCTAGAGTGTAGTTTCAATGAATGTCAATGGACGGCGTGAGTTACAAACAAATGGTCATATTGTGAAAACTATCAGGACTATGGCTTAGCCGTGGACATGTTTAGTGGCAGCAGGGATAGCTGAACGTTTTGATATAAGATTTGTGTAGGTGGGCTTGAAAATGAGGGAGTGGCGGCAGTTTAGAAATCATGTTCTGATTTTCCAGCTTTTGTCATCTCCCACTCTAGTTTCCCCATTCATTCCTATGGGACCAATTTCGCCGCAAAAATGACGATATTTTGTGAACCATTCGGCGAAACGTTCCACAAAGTAATAGCACACCATTCGGGAACAATCCGCACGTTTCGGTATATTACTTGTCTATGTAGTGTAAAAACTGTGGGAGGAGTTAGGGTGGTAAATTTGGCTATAATAATAAGAATAATATATATGTGAGATAACAGTAAGTGGTCTTGCTATGCAAGAACACTTAATAATATATATGTGAGATAACAGTAAGTGGTCTTGCTATGCAAGAACACTTAACTAGAAAATGAATTTCCTGGGGAAAATGCGTTGGAATGCTGAATTGCTAAAATGGCCCCCAGCAAAACTGCCCCCATCATATTGCCATCAAAACTGCCCCATCATATTGCCACCATCAAAACTGCCTTATCAGAATTGCCCCATCAAAACTGCCCCATCAGAATTGCCCCATCAAAACTGCCCCATCATATTGCCACCATCAAAACTGCCCCATCAGAATTGCCCCATCAAAACTGCCCCATCAGAATTGCCCCATCAAAACTGCCCCATCATATTGCCACCATCAAAACTGCCCTATCAGAATTGCCCCATGAAAACTGCCCCATCATATTGCCACCATGAAAACTGCCCCATCAGAATTGCCCTATCAAAACTGCCCCATCATATTGCCACCATCAAAACTGCCCCATCAGAATTGTCCCATCAAAACTGCCCCATCATATTGCCACCATCAAAACTGCCCCATCATATTGCCACCATCAAAACTGCCCCATCAGAATTGCCCCATCAAAACTGCCCCATCAGAATTGCCCCATCAAAACTGCCCCATCATATTGCCACCATCAAAACTGCCCCATCAGAATTGCCCCATCAAAACTGCCCCATCATATTGCCACCATGAAACTGCCCCATCAGAATTGCCCTATCAAAACTACCCCATCATATTGCCACCATCAAAACTGCCCCATCAGAATTGTCCCATCAAAACTGCCCCATCATATTGCCACCATCAAAACTGCCCCATCATAATTGCCCCATCAAAACTGCCCCATCAGAATTGCCCTATCAAAACTGCCCCATCATATTCCTCTATTATAAATCAGTACATGGTGTGTCTGTCCCCTCCCCCGGGCTCTGTAATCAAAGCTGAGATGCTCCAGCCACCTCCCCCCCTGTGTATAACAGAAGCTTTGGTAACCATGGCAACAAAACAAACACAGTACACTCTGATTAATGGCTAAAATTTCCTGAAATGACCTCTAAACAAAAAGCTTTTTCTCAAAAACTGTAAAAGATATCAAACTGAAAAGATATAGCCAGATAGCTGAATATTTTGTGAACATTTTAAAGTTTGTTTGGTGTCTCTAGGTGAAAGTATGAAGGAGCTGAAACTTTTGGGAGCGGAAGAAGAATTTAAGGATTTCAAGCATGCTCCCATTGACTTCAATGTTAAAAAAAAGTGTTAAAAAGCTTAATATTTTAAAAAGTATAAATGGTAGAAAAAAAGTTGAAAAAGAGCACACATCAGCTAAAAGAGACGAACATTTTAATAGTTGAATGGTTTTAATAGCTGAAAGTATGCAGAAGTTACGCAGAACCAAAAAACGTACGGAATAAGAAGAAAAACTAGAAAATGCATTTCCTGGGGAAAATGCGTGGGAATGCTGAATAGCTAAATTGCTAAAATGGCCCCCATCAAAACTGCCCCATCATACTGCCATCAAAACTGCCCCATCATTCTGCCATCAAACCTGCCCCATCATACTGCCATCAAAACTGCCCCATCAGAATTGCCCCATCAAAATTGTCCCCATTAAAACTGCCCCATCATATTGCCACCATCAAAACTGCCCCATCAGAATTGCCCCATCAAAACTGCCCCATCAAAATTGTCCCCATTAAAACTGCCCCATCATATTGCCACCATCAAAACTGCCCCATCAGAATTGCTCCATCAAAATTGTCCCATCATATTGCCACCATCAGAATTGCCCCATCAAAACTGCCCCATCATATTGCCACCATCAAAACTGCCCCATCAGAATTGCCCCATCATATTACCACCATCAAAACTGCCCCATCATATTGCCACCATCAAAACTGCCCCCATCATATTGCCATCAAAACTGCCCCATTAGAATTGCCCCATCAAAATTGTCCCCATCAAAACTGCCCCATCAGAATTGCCCCATCAAAACTAAAAGTAATTTTTTTTTCAAAAGTAATTTTTTTTTTCAAAAATGATTTTTTTTTTCAAAAATTAATTTTTTTTTCAAAAATGAATTTTTTTTCAAAAATAATTTTTTTTTTCAAAAATAATTTTTTTTTTTCAAAAATATTTTTTTTTTTCAAAAATATATTTTTTTCAAAAATATATTTTTTTTTCAAAAGTAATTTTTTTTTTCAAAAATGATTTTTTTTTTCAAAAATTAATTTTTTTTTCAAAAATGAATTTTTTTTCAAAAATAATTTTTTTTTTCAAAAATAATTTTTTTTTTTCAAAAATATTTTTTTTTTTCAAAAATATATTTTTTTCAAAAATATATTTTTTTTTCAAAAATGATTTTTTTTTTCAAAAATAATTTTTTTTTTTCAAAAATATTTTTTTTTTTTTTCAAAAATATTTTTTTTTTTTTCAAAAATATATTTTTTTTTTCAAAAATAATTGCTGAATAGCTAAATTGCTAAAACGACCGCCATCAAAACTGCCCCATCATACTGCCATCAAAACTGCCCCATCAAAATTGTCCCCATTAAAACTGCCCCATCATATTGCTACCATCAAAACTGCCCCATCAAAACTTCCCCATCATGTTGCCACCTTTAAAACTGCTCCATAAAAATTGTCCCCATCAAAACTGCCCCATCATATTGCCACCATCAAAACTGCCCCATCAGAATTGCCCCATCAAAACTGCCCCATCATAATTGCCACCATCAAAACTGCCCCATCAGAGTTACCCCATCAAAACTGCCCCATCATATTCCTCTATTATAAATCAGTACATGGTGTGTCTGTCCCCTCCCCCGGGCTCTGTAATCAGAGCTGAGATGCTCCAGCCACCTCCCCCCTGTGTATAACAGAAGCTTTGGTAACCATGGCAACAAAACAAACACAGTACACTCTGATTAATGGCTAAAATTTCCTGAAATTACCTCTAAACAAAAAGCTTTTTCTCAAAAACTGTAAAAGATATCAAACTGAAAAGATATAGCCAGATAGCTGAATATTTTGTGAACATTTTAAAGTTTGTTTGGTGTCTCTAGGTGAAAGTATGAAGGAGCTGAAACTTTTGGGAGCGGAAGAATAATTTAAGGATTTCAAGCATGCTCCCATTGACTTCAATGTTAAAAAAAAAGTGTTAAAAAGCTTAATATTTTAAAAAGTATAAATGGTAGAAAAAAAGTTGAAAAAGAGCACACCTCAGCTAAAAGAGACGAACATTTTAATAGTTGAATGGTTTTAATAGCTGAAAGTATGCAGAAGTTACGCAGAACCAAAAAACGTACGGAATAAGAAGAAAAATAATAAAAAAAAACGAATAACAATAGTGGGACTGCTAAAGCATTCCCACTAATAAATAAAAAAAGAATAACAATAGTGGGACTGCTAAAGCATTCCCACTAATAACTAGAAAATGCATTTCCTGGGGAAAATGCGTGGGAATGCTGAATTGCTAAAACGGCCGCCTTCAAAACTGCCCCATCATACTGCCATCAAAACTGCCACATCAGAATTGCCCCATCAAACTTGTCCCCATTAAAACTGCCCCATCATATTGCCACCATCAAAACTGCCACATCAGAATTGCCCCATCAAAACTGCCCCATCAGAATTGCCCCATCAAAACTGCCCCATCAGAATTGCCCCATCAAAACTGCCCCATCATATTGCCACCATCAAAACTGCCCCATCAGAATTGCCCCATCAAAACTGCCCCATCATATTGCCACCATCAAAACTGCCCCATCAGAATTGCCCCATGAAAACTGCCCTATCATATTGCCACCATGAAAACTGCCCCATCAGAATTGCCCTATCAAAACTGCCCCATCATATTGCCACCATCAAAACTGCCCCATCAGAATTGTCCCATCAAAACTGCCCCATCATATTGCCACCATCAAAACTGCCCCATCATATTGCCACCATCAAAACTGCCCCATCAGAATTGCCCCATCAAAACTGCCCCATCAGAATTGCCCCATCAAAACTGCCCCATCATATTGCCACCATCAAAACTGCCCCATCAGAATTGTCCCATCAAAACTGCCCCATCATATTGCCACCATGAAACTGCCCCATCAGAATTGCCCTATCAAAACTACCCCATCATATTGCCACCATCAAAACTGCCCCATCAGAATTGCCACCATCAAAACTGCCCCATCATATTGCCACCATCAAAACTGCCCCATCATAATTGCCCCATCAAAACTGCCCCATCAGAATTGCCCTATCAAAACTGCCCCATCATATTCCTCTATTATAAATCAGTACATGGTGTGTCTGTCCCCTCCCCCGGGCTCTGTAATCAGAGCTGAGATGCTCCAGCCACCTCCCCCCCTGTGTATAACAGAAGCTTTGGTAACCATGGCAACAAAACAAACACAGTACACTCTGATTAATGGCTAAAATTTCTTGAAATGACCTCTAAACAAAAAGCTTTTTCTCAAAAACTGTAAAAGATATCAAACTGAAAAGATATAGCCAGATAGCTGAATATTTTGTGAACATTTTAAAGTTTGTTTGGTGTCTCTAGGTGAAAGTATGAAGGAGCTGAAACTTTTGGGAGCGGAAGAAGAATTTAAGGATTTCAAGCATGCTCCCATAGACTTCAATGTTAAAAAAAAGTGATAAAAAGCTTAATATTTTAAAAAGTATAAATGGTAGAAAAAAAGTTGAATAAGAGCACACATCAGCTAAAAGAGACGAACATTTTGATAGTTGAATAGTTTTAATAGCTGAAAGTATGCAGAAGTTACGCAGAACCAAAAAACGTACGGAATAAGAAGAAAAATAAATAAAAAAACGAATAACAATAGTGGGACTGCTAAAGCAGTCCCACTAATAATAATATATATGTGAGATAACAGTAAGTGGTCTTGCTATGCAAGAACACTTAATATTAATATATATGTGAGATAACAGTAAGTGGTCTTGCTATGCAAGAACACTTAATAATAAGAATAATAATAATATATATGTGAGATAACAGTAAGTGGTCTTGCTATGCAAGAACACTTAATGATCAATAATCAAGTGAAAAAAGGTCAAATGAAAAAATAGTCCATATGTAATTCTTCCATTTCCAGTGAACATGCATATGAAAACACAAAAAATTAGTGACAAATATAGTTCATAAATGAAAGTATCCAAAAGGAACATTTCCAATGCGTGACCCAGGGTTTAAGCTTTCCACCACTTGTACTCCCCGTCACCTTACAATGAAAAAATTGGAGGCTTACCAGAAAGCCTGCGACCGTCCTTACTCAGGAGGGGGGGGTCTAAACAGGCTTAGTAGAGCAACAGGAATGCTGCTAGGATCTACCAGATATTCTACACAGGTGGCCGGTCAGCTTCAACGAAGGTCTTCCTTAATGGCGCATTTTCAAGAGACAAGTGCCATGCGACAATGGACTTGCGCCTCCACGGACCAGGCGTGAGCATTCAGTGGATTACCCAAAAAGAGGGAAAAAAACTTCAATAGTGCAGAGCAGTGTTTCTCAACTCCATTCCTCAAGGCGCCCCAACAGGTCATGTTTTTAGGCTTTCCATTATTTTGCACAGGTGATTTGATCAGTTTCACTGCCTTAGTAATTACCACAGCTATTTCATCTGAGGAAAATCCTGAAAACATGGCCTGTTGGGGCGCCTTGAGGACTGGAGTTGAGAAACACTGGTGCAGAGAATCCTTTGAAGAATTATTTAAAAGTTCCAAAAATCCATAGAAAAACGTTCCTTGCAAGGATAAATATAAAAAGCTCTGCTAGTATGTTTAAAAACAATTCGCGCATGCGCATGCGTGTATACATGATCAACAGGGAGGTACTGGGGGAAGAAGGCCACTGCAAGAACTTTGGGAGGATGGATTGTCAAACTCATACACAGAGCGTACCAAGCAAGGGGTTGCGATCTTCCTGCAGTGTGACTGCACACTCCACCAGGGCGGTGGCAGCCTCATGGGCATCTCTCTCCAATGTGTCCATGGAAACCATCTGTAAAGCAGCATCTTTGTCCACTCAGAACACTTTCTTGAGACATTATAAAATTGTCCTTGTCGTCTGTAGATTTCGGTAGGACTATCCAGTCTTCTGTTATGATTTAAGAAATACATTTTGGTTTAGTCAAGCAGTACCCACCCTGTCAGCTAGTTATTTATCACTAGCATGCTGCCATGTTGGTGTCAGGAAAATTGTATCAAATACTTATCGTAATTTTCCTTTCCTGACGCCAAACCATGGCAGCATATGACCCCACCCATGTACATTCCAGTATGTGGCTTGTTACGAAGAATGGGGGGGGGGTGGAACAACTCCTTTTTTTATGCTATTCACTGGTCCTGAGGGTGTGGTCAAGAGGCGGAGCTCTATCACTAGTATGCTGCCATGGTTTGGCGTCAGGAAAGGAAAATTGCAGTAAGTATTTGATACAATTTTTCATTTTTTGGAGCGTCTCGAAGCCCATGTGAAAGAGGCCATAGATCTTAGTGTCTAAACATGCAGCTTGTTTGTAAAATATTCCTTTTTGTGGTACACATACAGTATACGTACAATATACAGCATTTAACTAATATTAGCAATTTACACTCAACTGGACTTGTTTACAGATCAAGTCCAGTTCATTGTGACCAAATACTGCTAGCTCTAGTATGTATCTTGTGTCTGACTGTGCAATACATTACAAAACTTGTTTATAATGTCTGCAAAAGCGTATGTGCATTTATAAAGAAGCATGTCCAGTATGGCATTGAATTTCTGCACTACTACTTGCCAAATATACATTATAATGTACTCATTGTGATTTAGCCATTCCTTATTAAGAGCCCACTAAGAGCAGGCTTAATATACTTTTCTCCCAAGAGCATATCTCTACATTCTGAAATATTCACCTTTTTAATTGCTATTATTACATTTTTGTTTAAAAATTTTCAGGGTTATTTTGTTGTAACTCATTGTCAGACTGTATCCAATTTTTCACGACTAATAAAAATATGTCCTTTTTCCCAGCTTCTAATCTTGGAAGGTCATAGCAGTGTTTAGCCCATGCCGTCTGTATCCAGAGATCTGCCTGGGCTGATGTGCAATGTGTACCCTGCACTGCCTGTGAGGCAGTATAACATTGTTGTGGGCTTGTAAGATCCGCTCAGTGTTTGAGTGTGACACTGTCCTGTATGGTAACAGCATGCAGAGAGAGAAACGAGCTGTCAGAATTCATGTATGATGTCGGGGTGGGCGGGACCGAGCAGGTATCGAACACCAGCCATGGGATGGGTCTGGCGGGGGCTGCTACGTTTATGTAGCCCCGACCCGTTTCTCAAGCTGCTTAATTATTGACTAATGTTCAATAGCTGCTCAGTCCTGCTCGAATGTCATACAGGCACAGTGAGCAGAGTGAAGCCGCCTCCCCCTGCAGTGTTTATGTGTACACAGAGGGAGGGGACCTGCTGTGCATGTGCCACGCTGATCTGAGGTACTGAATGGGATGGGGGGTCTGTCTGTGCTGAAGGGGGGGGGTCTGTGCTGAATGGGAGGTCTGTGCTAAAGGAGGTATGTGCTGAAGGGTGGTCCATCTGTGCTGAAGGGGGGATCTGTGCTGAAGGGGGGTCTGTGCTGAAGGGGGGGTCTGTGCTGATGGGGGGTCCATCTGTGCTGAAGGGGGGCCTGTGCTGAATGGGGGGGGTCTGTGCTGAAGGGGGGTCTGTGCTGAAGGGGGGTCTGCGCTGAATAGGGGGGTCTGTGCTGAAGGGGGTTCCATGCTGAAGGGGGGTCTGCGCTAAATGGGGGGGTCTGTGCTGAAGGGGGGTCTGTGCTGAAGGGGGGTCCATCTGTGCTGAAGGGTGGTCTGTGCTGAATGGGGGGTCAGCGCTGAATGGGGGGGTCTGTGCTGAGGGGGCCTTTATAATGTAAAGGGGTCCAGAGTGCTGTGTAATGTAAAGGGGTCCAGTGGTGCAGGGTGCTGTGTAATGTAAAGGGAACCAGAGGTGCAGGGTGCTGTGTAATGTAAAGGGGTCCAGAGGTGCAGGGTGTTGTGTAATGGAAAGGGGTCCAGAGGTGCAGGGTGCTGTGTAATGTAAAGGGGTCCAGTAGTGCAGGGTGCTGTGTAATGTAAAGCGGTCCAGTGGTGCAGGGTGCTGTGTAATGTAAAGGGGTGCAGGGTGCTGTGTAATGTAAAGGGGTCCAGTGGTGCAGGGGGCTGTGTAATGTAAAGGGGTGCAGGGTGCAGTGTAATGTAAAGTGTTCCAGTGGTGCAGGGTGCTGTGTAATGTAAAGGGGTCCAGTGGTGCAGGGTGCTGTGTAATGTAAAGGGGTCCAGAGGTGCAGGGTGCTGTGTAATGTAAAGGGGTCCAGAGGTACAGGGGGACGTGTAATCTAAAGTAGTGCAGGGTGCTGTGTAATGTAAAGGGGTCCAGTGGTGCAGGGTGCTGTGTAATGTAAAGGGGTCCAGTGGTGCAGGGTGCTGTGTAATGTAAAGGGGTCCAGAGATGCAGGGTGCTGTGTAATGTAAAGGGGTCCAGAGGTGCAGGGGGCTGTGTAATGTAAAGGGGTGCAGGGTGCTGTGTAATGTAAAGGGGTCCAGTGGTGCAGGGTGCTGTGTAATGTAAAGGGGTCCAGTGGTGCAGGGTGCTGTGTAATATAAAGGGGTCTGGAGGTGTAGGGGGTGTGTAATGTAAAGGGGTGCAGGGTGCTGTGTAATGTAAAGGGGTGCAGGGTGCTGTGTAATGTAAGGGGGTCCAGTGGTGCAGGGTGCTGTGTAATGTAAAGGGGTCCAGAGATGCAGAGTGCTGTGTAATGTAAAAGGGTCCAGAGGTGCAGTTGTGGAGACGGGGTACACAGTAGTGACAAAGAGATATTAAAGGATGCAGAGGTATGCAGGGGGCACAGTGGGGTGGTTTTACATTTTAATGTGGGGTGGGGATGCCATATATAGGATCTGCCCGGGTGCCAAATTCTCTAGGTACTAATGCCACCTGTCTATGCCAGTCAGTGCCAATCAGTGCCACCTATCAGTTTGTCAGTGCCAATTAGTGCTTCCAATCGGTGCCACCTGTCAGTGCCAATCAGTGCCACCTATCAGTGCCAAGCAGTGCTTCCAATCAGTGCCACCTGTTAGTGCCAATGTTTGCCAGCGCCGCCTGTAAATGCCACCTGTCAGTGCCACCTGTCAGTGCCAATCAGTATCAGTTCTGCCTGTCAGTGCCTCCAATCAGTGCTTCCAATCAGTGCCACCTGTCAGTGTCAATCAGTATTAGTTCTGCCTGTCAGTGCCAATCAGTGCCACTGAGTGCCAATCAGTGCCACCTGTTAGTGCCAATCAGTGCTTCCAATCAGTGCCATCTGGCAGTGCCAATCAGTACTTCCAATCAGTGTTACCTGTCAGTGCCAATCAGTGCCAGTGCCGCCTGTCAGTGCCAATTAGTGCTTCCAATCAGTGCCACCTGTCAGTGCCAATCGGTATTTCCAATCAGTGTTACCTGTCAGTGCCAGTCAGTGCCAGTGCCGCCTGTCAGTGCCAATCAGTGCCAATGCTGGCTGTCAGTACCAATCAGTGCTTCCAATCAGTGCCATCTGTCAGTGCCAATCAGTGCTGTTAATCAGTGCCCATCAGTGCACTGAGTGCAGGGATGGGGGTGATGAACTCAGCCATCAGGCACATTGTCCAAGGGGGTGCCGGCCTGGTGGGGCACAACTGAAATCTGTTGTTCATTAATGCCACATGCTAATTTTAGTATAACAGGTAATCACCACACTACTATTTACAAAAAAACCAACTGGAGGTAAAATAAAAAAGTGTAATTGAAAGGCCTGCCGCTAAGCACTGTTACGTGTTCCCACACCACAAAAAAAAGAAAAAAAGTGCAGCGCTAACTTACTGATTAATAACTCAATGGTGGAACCCTCTAATGTATGGAAATCTCAAACTTCAATATTATCACAATACCGGTCTCTGTGATATGCAACTTCACATATAATACACATCAAGCTGAAAATAAGACATACTGTATAAAAATAAACTTAGCAGGGATGGTGGAAACCCCTCCTATAGATATTTACCGTACAGATTAATCTCAAGTGAAACAACCTTTTAGTTGGGAGGTTCCCACCATTATAGCACTTTGGAATTTTTATTTTTTAGATTGTTACACTTAATTTTATATGTTTTAGTTACTATTATAATGTGAATTTTTGCACTTGAAGGTCATTTTCCACCACCCTTGCTCATCCATGTCTTTATGGACCTTGCTTTGTGCACTGGTGCTCAGTCATGTTGGAACAGGAAGGGACCATCCCCAAACTATTCCCACAAAGTTGGGAGCATGAAATTGTCCAAAATGTCTTCGTATGCTGACGCCTTAAGAGTTCCATTTACTAAAACTCAGGGGCCAAGCTCAACCCCTGAAAAACAACCCCCACACCATAATCCCTCCTCCCCCCACACACCATAATCCCCCCCTCCACCAAATGATTTGGACCAGTGCACAAAGCAAGGTCCATAAAGACATGGATGAGCGAGTTTGGGGTAGAGGAACTTGACTGGCCTATACAGAGTCCTGACCTCAACCTGATAGAACACTGTGACAGACCTAGCCGGGAAAGAGACTTTTGGAGGGGACTGTATGCTAGCCTCTTGCCGATCGATCGGAGGCCCTTGCATTTGGGGGAACGGTGCTCTTTGTGAGCTGTATGTCTGGGGACCCTGGATTTGCCATATTGGAATAGTGGCTGATTCATAATGCTGGGACAGGTACTGTTAGGAGATGCTGATGTAAATTCCAACACCTGTCTGTCTATTGTCTGCTAAAAATGTGTATTGTAAATAAGTCTACTATGGGATCTAAGAGTCATTAGATCCCCATTGTTATTTGTGTTAATTAACTCTGCTATTGTGTGAAGAAGAGTCTATGTTGATTGTGATAATGTTGATTGGACTTTCTGAACTACAAGACGGCCAGTCTGGCCTAACGGTCATGTCTGAGTCATCTAGACTGTCTAAAGGAATTAGTTAATTAGCTCATGTTAATTAGGTTAATTAGGTTACAGCTGTATTGTTAGAGTAATATGCGCAGGAGGTCTGCACCTACACTTTGAGTGTATAAAAGCCTGTATTTTGTCAATAAAGATAGATTCCTGTTTGAACTTACATACAGCCTGCCTGGTGTTCGTTCTGAGCTATCACAACTGGACTAGAACGGCATAGAGCTGTGGTTCTAGTCCCAGACCATTGGATGACTGAACCATCAGACGTTGCAATCTGATTCAATAGCTGCAGAGGAGTGTCGGGAGAGTGGAACCGAGCGAGCAAGGGGCTCGTTACATTGGTTGGCAGCCGTGGGATTTGCTCTCCAGTTACTGGGACACTCCAAATCAGCCTGCAGGAGAGCCACGCTGAAAGACTTACTTGAGAGCCGTGGAGGGAATGGTGGGATCGTGCTTCCTTGCCGTGAACATCCAAACCATCACCTGGATCCAAGGTAGCAGGATAGCAGGAGAGGAGAAATACCAGCCACCATGGATGAGGAATTCAGAAGGAGGTTGCGAGAGGAGATACAGCACAGAGGACCAGTATCAGAGCAGGTCCTGCTAGGATGGTTTGATTCTGTCCGCTGTGAGCTCTGGAAGGAAGCGCTAGCCCGCGAGCAGCGACACCAGGGAAAAGTTCTCCCCTCCATCCATGTGAGGTACTGGTCGCAGTATGAAGTGCGAATGCTGTTTTTGGGGGAACAGCCGAACCACTAGTGGACAGCCGAGTTAAGCAGGCTGATCCGGGCAGAAATGTGGTTGGACGAGAGCTACAGAGCCCTCCAGTGGTATGTAGCCCAAGTGTGCCCATGTACAGTGGATGACAGCCCCACGGAAGGCTTTGACTACGATGGCCTGGGATTGTTATACTGGAGGCTGTCCAGGGACCCTGACTTTGGAAGTGATCGGGAGTGATGTTTGAAGGAAATAATGGAGCACAGAGAGCAGAGACTGAATGTCTCAGAAGTGCACTGGGTACTGGAAGATTTGGAGTTTCTGGCTGTTCAGGAATGGGAGCTGGAGATCGCCTACAAACAGCTGTTAGACTCTGCTCAGCAGCAGGGTGGAGCTCCCTTTGCCTGGGACTATCAGGAAATACCAGTTGACAACTCTGAAATCCTGGCTGAAGAGTTGACAATGTGGCAGAGTAACGGTGTGCTTTGCCAACCTGCACCCGCAGCTATGGAGGTGGAGGTCTTATGGCGGATGCAGCAAGTGCTGACTGACCTTGATGAACTTGTTTCTGCATTGGATGATCTTGGATGGAGGAATGTGCCTGGCCAGCAGAATGCCAGAGAATCGGCAGTGGAAAATCTGAAGATTGCCGTCCCCAAACCTGAAGTGCTGACAACAGGGCAGAGCTCTGCTAACCTCTGCCCAGCACTGATAGCATCTTCTGGGTTCCAGGGAGAGGAGATGGTGAACCTTTATCCCCAGACACCAGTTGCAGAGACAGGGGATTTGATAGACTTTTCTGCTGAGGAAGAACAACCTGGTGAGCCTCCAGCAGAAGAAGAGCTGTTATTAGGGCCAAACTTCACTGTGCTCTGCCCTGCACTGATAGCATCTTCTGGGTTCCAGGGACAGGAGATGGTGAACCTTTATCCCCAGACACCAGTTGCAGAGACAGGGGATTTGATAGACTTTTCTGCTGAGGAAGAACAACCTGGCGAGACTCCAGCAGAAGAGGAGCTGTTATTAGGGCCAAACTTCACTATGCTCTGCCCAGCACCAACAGAAGTATCTGTGAAGTTACAAAGAACTTCCCCAGCTGAAGCGCTGGCAACCGGACAGAGGGCCCAAGATCTCTGCCCTACACCTGCGTCGGTTCCGGAGGCTCAGGGTGAGAAGGAGGTGGTCACTTCCCAGCAACAGATCAGGATACAGGGGGAGAAGGGAGAGGAGGTGTTCATCGTCCCTCCCCAACAGTTAGCCGGAGCAGATGGTGTGGGGTTTCCAGCAGAGGGGCTGGTAACAGGGCCGAGTACTGCTGGACTTTGCCCTCAACTAACAGAGCATGGATGTCCTGTGAAGGTGGATGGGACTTCAGTCTCCACCTGTATACCCCAGGGATGCTGGGCAGTCGGCCCAGATCCCCAACAGCATGACGGAGTGAGCCCAGACACCCTGTCTTCTCTCCAGCGGCAGAAAGGACTCCAGGGAGAAGGGCCAGTCCAGGCCTCTCCCCAGCGGCAGATATGTTCTCTGAGAGAGGCAGAGGTTGGCTGGGTGAGTAATGCTTTGTTTGGAACAATTTGTTTGGGGTACTGTGTGGGTACAGGCATTAGAGGACTGGAACTACTGACTAACTTCGGAGTCAACCCGTCTGGGGTCTCCTGTGTTAGTCTCCTGCCAAAAGGGGAGAAATGTGACAGACCTAGCCGGGAAAGAGACTTTTGGAGGGGACTGTATGCTAGCCTCTTGCCGATCGATCGGGGGCCCTTGTATTTGGGGGAACGGTGCTCTTTGTGAGCTGTATGTCTGGGGACCCTGGATTTGCCATATTGGAATAGTGGCTGATTCATAATGCTGGGACAGATACTGTTAGGAGATGCTGATGTAAATTCCAACACCTGTCTGTCTATTGTCTGCTAAAAATTTGTATTGTAAATAAGTCTACTATGGGATCTAAGAGTCATTAGATCCCCATTGTTATTTGTGTTAATTAACTCTGCTATTGTGTGAAGAAGAGTCTATGTTGATTGTGATAATGTTGATTGGACTTTCTGAACTACAAGACGGCCAGTCTGGCCTAACGGTCATGTCTGAGTCATCTAGGCTGTCTAAAGGGATTAGTTAATTAGCTCATGTTAATTAGGTTAATTAGGTTACAGCTGTATTATTAGAGTAATATGAGCAGGAGGTCTGCACCTACACTTTAAGTGTATAAAAGCCTGTATTTTATCAATAAAGATAGATTCCTGTTTGAACTTACATACAGCCTGCCTGGTGTTTGTTCTGAGCTATCACAACTGGACTAGGACGGCACAGAGCTGTGGTTCTAGTCCCAGACCATTGGATGACCGAACCATCAGACGTTGCAATCTGATTCAATAGCTGCAGAGGAGTGTCGGGAGAGTGGAACCGAGCGAGCAAGGGGCTTGTTACAAACACCTTTGGGATGAATTAGAGCAGAGACTACGAGCCAGGCCTTCTCATCATACATCAGTGCCTGACCTCACAAATGCGCTTCTGGAAGAATGGTCAAACATTCCCATAGACACACTCCTAAACCTTGTGGACAGCCTTCCTAGAAGAGTTGAAGCTGTTATAGCTGCAAAGGGTGGGCCAACTCAATACTGAACCCTACGGACTAAGACTGGGATGTCATTAAAGTTCATGTGCATGTAAAGGCAGGCATCCCAATACTTTTGTCTGTTTGGGCTTTGGGGTGCACACCCTAATGCAATAGGCTGCGCACGCCTAAGTGGAAGGTATAAGGGGGGTTTCTTTAAGTGTTGATCTTCCTGTCTCTGATAACACAACAGGAAAAAAAACAGTATTGTTTATTTTTCTCAACTCTAGCATATTAATTAAATCGCATACCTTAACGCTCAGTAGTGATCTATTCTTTTGGAAAGCTAGTGGCACTTTTATATACATCCACAGCTTAAATTATACTTACAAGTTTGGTTAACACTAATTAGGATCTTCAGTAAGTGCTATTGCCAAATGGAAGCTATTATTTAACGAAAGCAAACATTTTTTACACTAAAACCTGAAATTGACTAAACTTTGTAAGTTAGTTACAGTCAGGTCCATAAATATTGGGACATCGACACAATTCTAATCTTTTTGGCTCTATACACCACCACAATGGATTTTAAATGAAACAAACAAGATGTGCTTTAACTGCAGACTTTCAGCTAAAATTTGAGGGTATTTACATCCAATTCAGGTGAACGGTGTAGGAATTACAACAGTTTGTATATGTGCCTCCCACTTTTTAAGGGACCAAAAGTAATGGGACAATTGGTTGCTCAGCTGTTCCATTGCCAGGTGTGTGTTATTCCCTCATTATCCCATTTACAAGAAGCATATAAAAGGTCCAGAGTTCATTTCAAGTGTGCTATTTGCATTTGGAATCTGTTGCTGTCAACTCTCAATATGAGATCCAAAGAGCTGTCACTATCAGTGAAGCAAGCCATCATTAGGCTGAAAAAACAAAACAAACCCATCAGAGAGATAGCAAAAACATTAGATGTGGCAGAAATCAACTGTTTGGAACATCCTTAAAAAGAAAGAATGCACCAGTGAGCTCAGTAACACCAAAAGACCCGGAAGACCACGGAAAACAACTGTGGTGGATGACCGAAGATTTCTTTCCCTGGTGAAGAAAACACCCTTCACAATAGTTGGCCAGATCAAGAACACTCTCCAGGAGGTAGGTTTATGTGTGTCAAAGTCAACAATCAAGAGAAGACTTCACCAGAGTGAATACAGAGGGTTCACCAGAAGATGTAAACTATTGGTGAGCCTCAAAAACAGGAAGGCCAGATTAGAATTTGCCAAACACCATCTAAAAAAGCCTTCACAGTTCTGGAACAACATCCTATGGACAGATGAGGCCAAGATCAACTTGTACCAGAGTGATGGGAAGAGAAGAGTATGGAGAGGGAAAGGAACTGCTCATGATCCAAAGCATACCAACCTCATCAGTGAAGCATGGTGGTGGTAGTGTCATGGTGTGGGAATGTATGGCTGCCAATGGAACTGGTTCTCTTGTATTTATTGATGATGCGACTGCTGACAAAAGCAGCAGGATGAATTCTGAAGTGTTTCGGGCAATATTATCTGCTCATATTCAGCAAATAGCTTCAGAACTCATTGGACAGCGCTTCACAGTGCAGATGGACAATGACCCGAAGCATACTGCGAAAGCAACCAAAGAGTTTTTTAAGGGAAAGAAGTGGAATGTTATGCAATGGCCAATCAGTCACCTGACCTGAATCCGATTGAGCATGCATTTCACTCGCTGAAGACAAAACTGAAGGGAAAATGCCCCAAGAACAAGCAAGAAGTGAAGATAGTTGCAGTAGAGGCCTAGCAGAGCATCACCAGGGATGAAACCCAGCATCTGGTGATGTCTATGCCTTCCAGACTTCAGGCTGTAATTGAATGCAAAGGATTTGCAACCAAGTATTAAAAAGTGAAAGGTTGATGGATGATTGTTAATCTGTCCCATTACTTTTGGTCCCTTAAAAAGTGGGAGGCACATATACAAACTGTTGTAATTCCTACACCGTTCACCTGATTTGGATGTAAATACCCTCAAATTAAAGCTGAAAGTCTGCAGTTAAAGCACATCTTGTTTGTTTCATTTCAAATCCATTGTGTTGGTGTATAGAGCCAAAAAAAAATTCATTGTGTCGATGTACCAATATTTATGGACCTGACTGTATATATTCAACTTACATTTAATACAAACTCTGCTGTAGGAATATCAGAATTTCCGTCCTGAGGACATAAATCAAATTTCAGCCTAAATCGATCCAATAAAATCAATTTGTCTGTGTTTTTCTGTATTTATATAGTTCACATTTGGCAAGGAAGGCAGGACACAAAATTAATTTTGGAGTCAACTGTAAGTTCTGGGTACTATCTAGTGTAAAATTATAAATTTCTTCCTAGCTCAAACACATTACCCTGATTAAATGCATCAATAATTTAATAGAATAGACTGTCCTTTAAATGGACTCAGCTGGAACTGTTGCTTGCAGAATAGTAAAAAAAAGGTCTTAAAGATAAAAGGCTCTGAAGAAATAATGCTGAACAAAAATGCATAAGATGAAGGAAATGAAGGAAGGTGTGAATCAATGATCTTAAAAGATTAATACAAGGAATTCTAATATAGGGTGGTAAGTAAAACATGCATTGAATGTGTGGTAGTATATTAGTTGATAGAACTAAGGATATAAGGATAACAAAACAATATAAAAAACTTCAGTTAACAACATTAGAGAATTATTTCTACATTGCATTAAAACATAGGTGAAAGGTTTTATAAGAATCGCTCATCAGGATACAAAACTAAATAGAAAGCTACAACCTGTCGCAGCCCTGTGTAAACCCATGTCATGTATTAGATCTAGTATAAGTACATAATTTGCAGTGAAATTGAACAACTTCTTTACTGTCAATATCAACTTTGCTAGGTTTGGAGGATGGCTGCTTTTAAAAAGTATAGAGTATGCTGAAATGCATAAAAATCAAAATAATAGAGACAGTGTGCTTGTGGAGTTAAATGAGGGCAATGCTGATATTAGAAACCATGTAGTGGACCAGTTTATGGATAGTATCCCTCTACAAAAGTGAAGTAAATAAACCAAAAGGAGTAGTCAGTAAGACCAATCTTTTTTTTTTTTTTTTAAATCTTTATTTAATTTTATATATAAACATACAGAAGGTTGAAGTTGGACATTATACAGATACAGTACATTGACACACCCCTTCATATCCCCAATCCTTACCCTCCCTCCTCCCCAAACCCCCCCCCCCGCAGACTCTTCATGTATACTTCCGACAAGGAACACACGCCTCGCAAACCAAAGCTGGCATCAGTTTAGTTCAACATCCCTTGGACATATCTCACAGACTTCTTAAAGGCTACCCAACTTGCCCATCAACCTCCTGCTGTCTCTTGCTCCCCATTCAGAGGGTCTATTTCCCCACTCTTCTCCATATTATATATTTCCTGGATCCTCAAGAACCATTCCCGAATCCTCGGACCTTCAACTTTCTGCCATTTTTTGCTGCATTCAAGTACACTGGGATTGTGGAAGACTTATACCCTCTATTCCCTCCCTCCGAACCGTGGAACAGGCAAACCCAAGGATCGTAAGGGATAGTTTTACCCGTAATCTCCCCTATGATCTGGATTACCTCTAACCAGTATTTTTTGACTACTGGGCAACTCCACCAAAGATGGGCCATAGTCCCGTGGACCATACATCCTCTCCAACAGTTTGGGGACCTGTCTGGTTGGAATTTGCTAATTTTCACCGGTGTTACATACCATCTCGTAAGACACTTGTAATTTGTCTTAGTCATTTTCATGTCAACCGCCGTGCTGTGTGTTGCCTTCAAAATGTTCCCCACATAATTCTCCTCGAGGGTTACCTCCAATTCCCTTTGCCATTTTTTAATGAATGGCAGCACATCCATCCCTCCTTTGTTTAACAAGATTTTATATATCGCGGACACATGCCTCCTTGGCTTTTCACTACAGAGCAGCTTCTCTATTGGTCTGAGGTCTTTTTCCTCTCTTATAGGCCCTGGAATACTTTCTACGAAGTGCGAAAGCTGGGCGTACCGCCATCCATTTAACTTCATTAAATCTCTATGTGCGACTAAGTACTGAAAAGTGCAAATTTTCCCTTTCTTGGTAATATCTTTTAATTGTGTCTCGCTATTTATGATCCCATTCCCTCCTACTTCCTCCATCCCAGGGGGAAAAAACACATTATTTTTTAAATAAATCAGTGGTGAATTAAACTCCCAATTATTATTTACGTGAATCTGTTCCCAAATTTTAAAAGTGTTGTCTTATAATATGTGTGTCTGGACCTAAATTCCTAAATTGTGGCGGATTCCATAGTAAATATTTCAAACGTGCCCTACTTAAACCCGTTTCTAAATTAACCCATCTTTTATTGGAGCCCCCTTTAACCCAATCTATCGCCCGTGATATTACAATCGCATTATAATACTTTTTGAAATCAGGTAAAGCCATCCCCCCCTGTGTTTTCTCTCTACTTAACACCGTGTGTGCTATCCTTGGTTTCTTGTTATTCCAAACAAACCCACTTATTAATCCTGTTAATTTTTTTAAATACATTTGAGGCAAAGGGATTGGAAGCATCTGCATCTTGTAACACACCTTTGGGGCCAGCACCATTTTAACTGAGTTAATTCGCCCAATCCATGAGATCGGGCGATGTGCCATTCTTTTTATTTCTAATCGAATTTCGTCTAATAGAGGAATAAAATTTAGTGAATAAATCTTCTTCACTGAGCTTGTTAACTTAACCCCCAAGTATTGGGGAAATGGAATACATCTCTAAGTCTAGCCTCTTCCTGGCTGTCAATGTTGATGTTTAGGGCTTACGATTTTCCGAGATTGATTTTATAGTTTGAAAGCTCTCCATACTTCTTCAATATAGTCAATAGATTGGGGATCGAGACCCTAGGTTTCGTAATGTAGAAAAGGACGTCATCAGCGAAGGCGGCCAGTTTATGTGCCTCCTTCCCCACTATACAGCCACTGATATCCGGATTTAGAGCTAAAAGGGGCTCTAAAGTCAGTACAAATAGGAGGGGGGATAGCGGGCATCCTTGCCTAGTCTCATTCTCCATTGCGAACTGAGCTGAGGCTACGTTATTAACTTTCATGAAAGCTGTGGGATGGTTGTACAAAACTTTGATCCATTTTAACATTGTATCTCCCACGCCCAAAGCTTCAAGCATTTTAATCATGAATCCCCAGTCCACTCTGTCAAAGGCCTTTCTCGGCATCTATTGACAGAAATAGCCCTGGGGATCCACTGCTCTTAATGGCTTCTGAAATAAGCAAGGACTGCACCCCATTGTTTCTTCCCTCTCTCCCTGGAGCAAATCCCACCTGGTCCGGATGGACCAGGTATGCCATCCTTTCCTTGAGCCGTGTTGCAAGGACCTTTGTGTATAATTTAATGTCTGCGTTTATTAGCGCTATAGGCCTGTAACTAGAACAGAGGGTGCGGTCCTTGCCCTCCTTAGGGATCAAGGTCACGGAAGCCAACAAAGCTCCCTCACACAGTTCACAGAGCTTTGGGACCAGGGAGTCTTCAAATCTTTTGAAAAAGCAAGAAGTGAAGCCATCTGGGCCTGGGATTTTTCCTAAGGGAGATGATTTTAAAGCTGAGCGAATTTCTTCTTCAGTAATGGGGCTGTTAAGTTCTTTTATATCATTTTCAGTCAATTTGGGCAACCCCGCCTCTTTTAAAAAATCACTCACCCTTTCCTCTTTTTTCCCTCCACAGCTTTCCCTTGGTCTCACGGAATAAAGAGATGTGAAATACTGTCTAAATTCTTCACCTATCTCTCTCGATGAAAACCTCATTTCCCCTTTTTTATTTTGGATTTTGTCGATGAAATTTATATCTCTTTTTTTCCTCAGTATTTTTGCCAGGTGTTTGCTCACTTTGTTTCCCCACCTATATTTATCTCTGAGATGTCTATTCATTATCCTATTCATCTCACTGTCCATTAGATCTTTTAGTTCATCTCTTTTGATTGTCAGCTGCTGCAATAGGAGCCTATCTACTCCTCTATGGGCTTTATGTGTCTGTTCTAGCTTATAAATATCTGTCATAAGTTTCTCTTTCTTGTTGGCTCTTTCTTTTTTCACTCCTGCACCTACAGAAATCAAAACCCCTCTTATATAAGCCTTGAAAGCTTCCCATAGTATAGCCCCTGAAATCTCTCCAGTGTCATTTATCAGAAAGAACAAGTCAATTTCTTGTTGAATTTTTCCGGCAATCTTAACACCCCTGATTTAATTCTCATTTAGACGCCACGTGTACGGGGTTTTTTGTAATCCTTTTACTCTCACTTTTATCAGGACTGGGGCATGGTCTGACAATGTTCTAATCTCTATTTTTGTTTCCTCCACTGCATCCAATAGGCTATGATCCACCATCAGATAGTCCAATCTTGAGTAAATCCCGTGCACGGGGGAGAAGAAAGTATAATCCCTGACATTTGCATGTTGGACCCTCCAGACATCAATCAACTGACAATCATGTAATTTTTTTCCTATGCTCCTCAAGAGATTTTTACTCATCCCCCATGCACCTGACGAACTATCCAAGGCTGGATCAAAGCAGAAATTGAAATCTCCCGCCAATATCAACTCACCCTCTCTAAATTCCATCAGTCTGTTAAGTATCTGGGAAAGATATTTGGTCGGGCCTCTGTTCAGGCAATAAACATTGGCGAGAGTGAGGATCCTCTCTCCAAGTTTAATCTTTAGAAAAAGAAAGCGACCTTCTGGGTCAGATTTCCTGTCTATTAGAACATAATTTATCCTTTTAGAAAAAACCTATTGCCACCCCTTTTGCCGTTTTATGGGGGAGTCACTGTATATCCAGTTTGGAAAGTTCCTTGAATACAGCTTAATACCTGCTTCCCATGCCAGGTGGGTTTCCTGCATAAAAACCACATCTGCCCCATACTGCTGCAGCTCTCTTAGTACCTTATGCCTCTTGGTGGGGGAGTTTAACCCTTTAATATTATATGTCAAGCAA
Source organism: Aquarana catesbeiana (assembly GCF_042186555.1). Taxonomy (NCBI): domain Eukaryota; kingdom Metazoa; phylum Chordata; class Amphibia; order Anura; family Ranidae; genus Aquarana; species Aquarana catesbeiana. The sequence goes on along the minus strand of NC_133327.1, from coordinate 507,747,137 downwards.
GTAATATTCATTCAGCCTGATCCTTATGACTCCCCTAACTCCCGATGTTTGCACGAAGCGCTCCATTTGTAAAGAATTTGCAAGGGCGATCCACCTCCCATCCCTGACCCAACCCCCCCTCCTTTCCCCCTCTCCTCCCGCCCCCCTCCCCCCTTCCAACCCCTGCCACTACCTGGCCACTAGGTCGCAGTGTTGAGAATGCCACACTCTCGCCCTGCGCCCCCTCGTGCTATGGAGTGAGGCTCTGGCCGTGGATAGCCGTGGCCCCCCCTCTCCCCATCGGGGGGGACCATAGAGGCCCCCCTATCTATCTCTTATTTTCCCCCTTCCCCCAACCCCCCAACTCACTGCCCCCATCCCCCAAACCCCCCAACCCCCCACAGCCTCAGAACCCCAACTAATTGAACAAAATACTCTCAGAACCCTTTTTCCACCCCTTTCCTTCAACTATGGCAATACCCCCTCAGGGATATTAGGGGCAGGGATACCTAAGTTCCTGCAAAAGTCCTGTAAGTCTTCTACATGTTTCATTTTATAGTTCCTGCCATCTTTCGTTACATTCAATGGCAATGGAAAGCCCCAACTATATTTTATATTTGCCCCCCTCAGTGAGTCCAATAGAGGAGTAAGACCAATCTTTCATTTGGAAAATGTAAATTCAGTCCAACTACCAGTGGACACTGCTTGCTATTAAGTAAGTAAGGTAATGCCATGGCATAGAACTGAAGAAGCTATAGCATCACAAAGAATAGTGAAATATTACTGGCCAATCACATCAAAATATGAACACAAACACAACAGATAAAAAATACATTTCCATGTGTTGGTATGAGACAAAAAAAGCCAAGGTATGTACTACAGGCATACCCCGCTTTTAAGTACACAATGGGGTTTATCTACTAAAGCTGGAAAGTGTCAAATCAGGCTCATTTCTGCATAGAAACCAATGAGTTTCTAACCCCAGCTTGTTCAATTAAGCTTTGGTTATAAAACCTGGAAGCTCATTGGTTTCTATGCAGAAGTGAGCCTCATTTTGCACTTTCCAGCTTTAGTAAAAAACCCCATTGCATACTTAAAAGTGGGGTATTGTATTTAATGTGATGATAACATATGGTTTCTAAATTTGTGTTGGAAAGGTAAACCAAATTGCAGTCTGCTTAATATGTTAAAACTGAACTCAGGGAAACCTAAGAATTCTCCCTTACAGTGGGATTGCACCTGCATTGCAAGGGTTAACTGCATATTTAGGTCTAGGTGATTTGAAAAAGCAGATTTACTCACCTTATTCTCTGCTCCTGCATGCTCCTCTGCACAAGTAGACCCCCGCAGCCTCTTCTCCCCAATGCCTGGGTGGTCTAAAGGTCTCTTATGTCATAAAGACTGATACAGGGTCCATAATCCTACAATGGATTGTTTAAAAAAAACCCACATCGTCAGAGACTATACGTATTATTCACAGGTGCATCATACATATTCCCTGATAGATCACTTTTTAGTACATACCTCCTTACTCTCGTACATAGCGTCGGCGAAAATACTATCCACTCCCTGGTCTGATCACTCTCCGATCAAACTATCATTGACAGACCTTTGGACAAAACTGCACCCCTCCCCATGGTGGTTCAATGTGGGCTTATTAAATGACCCCATACTATGTACAGAAATTAAGAAAGCACTACAGGAATATTTTTGGGTCAATAAGTCGTTGGACACTTCCCCTACAACAAATTGGGCGGCGCACAAAGCCACTATCCCCCCTTCAGTCCATCATGAATGCGGCTGCCAGACTCATCCACCTTACAAACCGCTCAGTGTCTGCTACCCCTCTCTGCCAATACCTCCATTGGCTACCACTTGCCCAACGATTTAAATTCAAAATACTAACAATAAGTTACAAAGCCATCCACTGTGCCCCCAGCTACATCACTAACCTAGTCTCAAAATACCAACCTAATCGCCATCTTCGTTCCTCCCAAGATCTCCTGCTCTCTAGCTCCCTCATCACCTCCTCCCATATCCGCCTCCAGGACTTCTCCCGAGCCTCTCCCATCCTCTGGAATTCCCTACCCCAATCTGTCAGGCTGTCTCCAAATTTATCCACTTTTAGGCGATCCCTGAAAACTTTCCTCTTCAGAGAAGCCTATCCTGCCTCCTTCTAACAACTGCACTATTTTCTCCATTAGCTCATCCCCCACAGCTATTACCCTTTTGTATAACTTGACCCTCCCTCCTAGATTGTAAGCTCTAACGAGCAGGGCCCTCTGATTCCTCCTGTATTGAATTATATTGTACTTGTACTGTCTGCCCTAATGTTGTAAAGTGCTGCGTAACTGTCGGCGCTATATAAATCCTGTATAATAATAATAATAAAAAAATTATACGGGGTAAACTTATTCAAATGGCAGCCAGGGCCAAACTAATCCAGGTCCAAACGATCAACCATTTAGAAGCAGATTTAGATAAACTCATAAAAGAACAACATATGGCCCCTCAGATTGACATTAGGCATAAGATAGATGAAGCAAGATTGTCACTAAATCTAAGCCTGACCACCCAGGCAGAAAAACATATTCGCTGGTCTAAACATAAGTACTACACAATGGGAGATAAACCAACTACAATGCTAGCTAGGAAATTAGTACCCAGAACATATACGCCAACATTGCCTAAATTGAGACAAACAATGGGACACCCCACACAAAGCCCTGAACTGATAATTCAGGAATTCCACAAATTCTACGCCAAACTGTATAACACACCAGATAAATACTCACTCACAAAAGCAGAAACATTCTTCCAAGATATTATGTTGCCCCAACTTACACAAACTTACACAAACTCATGCAGAACTTAAGGATAAGGAATTTACAGAATTGGAGATCAGAATTGCCATAAAATCTATCCATCCCAATAAAGCCCCGGGTCTAGACGCCTTTTCGGGACACTATTACAGGAAATACCAAGAAATCCTAGTCCCTCATTTATGTTCCTATTTTAATGATTTGAGAAGGGGAAACAACATCCACAAGCATGAGAACGCAGCATACTTACATGTTATACCAAAACCGGGTAAAGGTCATGGAGATTGCGCCAACTATTGCCCAATCTCCTTGATTAACATGGATTTAAAAATAATGACAAAAGTACTTGCCCTAAATTTAAACTTTTTTCTTTCACAATATATCCATCTAGATCAGGTGGGCTTTGTTCCAAATCGCCAGGCGTCAGATCAGACCCATAGAATCATAAATTTAATCTCAGCAATTCAATCAGACTGGGAGCGTATAGGACCCAGACGGGGCATGTTGCTCTCGTTGGACATCCAGAAGGCGTTTGATTCCCTGTCCTGGGAATACCTATTTAATGTGTTATCACCGATTTGGGTTCGGCAAACGCTTTCTGGCTCTCCTTCGAATGCTGTATAATGCCCTGACAGCATCACTGATGCTTAGGGGATACTCCTCTCGACCCCTTGAACTAGGCAGGGGTGCCCATTATCCCCGTTGCCATTCATTCTAGCAATGGAACCACTGGCAATAAAGATCCGCTCCAGTCTAGACATTAGGGGCATAGAATGTGGAGACAGAGAGCACAAATGCTTACTCTTTGCTGATGACCTCTTGCTGACCTTATCTTCACCCATCACCTCCCTCACCAACCTATACACTATTTTATGACTGTTTTCAGAAATATCAGGTCTTAAAATTAACTGCAACAAATCTAGAGCATTTAATATTTCTCTACAGAATTCCACTCAGAGAGCGCTTGAACAAACCTATCAGTTTAAATGGAGCCAGAAGACCTTCCTTACTTAGGAATATGACTGACCCCCTCCATACAAACCCTATATTCCCAAAATGACCCTGCTTTTTTAGACGCTTAACGGAAGACCTAGCTAGATGGTAACTTCATCCTCCATTGTGGTTCGGCAGACTACACTCAATAAAAATGAACATTCTTACAAAAATCTCGTATCTGTTCCTCAATATACCTGTGGCACTAGTTAGATCAGACCTGATGTCATTCCAAAAAAAGATCCTTAAGTTTATATGGGGAGATAAGAGGCCCAGGGTGAACAAAGCTACCTTGTTTACACCAAAACAAAAGGGATGTCTTGGACTGCCTGATCTGCAGAAATACTTCTATGCGGCCCACTTGGCCCAGCTCACCAAGTTCCACTCCCAACAACCCCAAGCGCAATGGATGACCATGGAGTCTTTCTCCTGTCACCCCAACCCAATTCCCCATATTATTATGAAAGAGAGACTGACTATTTTGTACTCCACTCTCTCCTTGTCGTTAGACATTTGGAACAGACTTTCAAAGACACAGAAATTTAAATCACCCCATAATCCGCTTGCACCTCTCTTGGGCAATAGAGCATTCACCCCGGGCCTCACCCCCCCTGCATTTGAGTGGGGGTCCAACAAGGGCTTTATGAGGGTAGCAGATCTCTGTGACCACAAAGGTATGCTATCCAAAAGGTTACTAATAGATACATTTCAAATACCAAACTCCGAATACTACAGATTTACTCAAATTCACCATTATGTACAAACCTCAACACGCAAGGGAGATCTAGCAACAATGTCTCCCATGGAACACATGTGTCAACAACATGATAACATTAGAGGTCACATATCAGCAATATATACAATTTTGACATATGTCTCAGTAAAACTGACCTATATGACTCAATGGGAACAGGACTTACAAGAAACCCTAGACCTAGAGGAATGGCATGAGATAGCAAGAGCAGCCTCTAGATCGCTTGTTAATACCTCAATTATAGAAGCTAATTATAAGGTTCTTTTAAGGTGGTACATGGTACCAGCTAGACTGGCAAAATTTGTTCCCAGAGTTATGCCAGAGTGCTTTCGGGGCTGCAGTCAGATGGGAATGGCATACCATATATGGTGGACGTGTCCAAGGTACGGAGATTTTGGATCAGGGTCTACAATTTTATATACACTCTTACACAGATTAACCTGACCAAGTCCGCATAGCAGGCACTCTTGAGTAGCAGGGTAGTAGAAGTCTCAAAAAATCAAAAAAAGGATCCTCCCATTTATATTCATAAATCTCAGCAAAAATTACTATAGCAAAAAACTGGAAGTCATCAGCCCTACCATTCAACCAACTTAAACATAAAATGTCCTGGCTTATGCTAAATGAAAAACTAACAGAAATCATGCAGGATAAAATGAAGTTGTTTCATAAAATATGGGACCCATTGATCAGATACTTGACAAATGACCCCCGGACAATTACTAACCAGGCCCTTTCCTGAATAAAATGACCAGGAGTGTGAAGTCCTCCCTCCCCTCCCCCCCCCAATCCTGTCCCTCATCCCCTCTGAGTTCATCTTTCCTCCCTTCCATTATCTATCCCCCTTTTACCCTCCATAAGACCCTGACATTGCTGAATCTGGAGGGCATCCCTCCGTGGTCTGGGGAACTGGGCCCACCCAGAGAATTACTGGGGGGGTGAGTGTCTCCGGGCTTGGAGGGTGTGCTCTGGGACCTACATCGAGAAACCGATATAAACCTACTGATTATAATAGACTAAGCTTAAGATAGAGAATCCACAGTATAGCCTGTTCCTTTAACCACAACTGATGTAGTGGATAAGGCAAAACAGGTACTAGAACCTTAGAAAAATAGTCTTAAAAAACAAAAGATACTGTTTGTACCTGTATTGTGTGTTTGAAAAAGTATGCAAACTATTAAAAGTTAAAAAATTGATGTCAAGCTCTTTCCCTGTACTGTGAAAAACTTCAATAAAAACCATTGAAAAAAAAAACACATAAATGCTGATCACTGCATTTCCAGTAAAAAAAAAGAAACCCAGACAACTGCTAAAAGTTTAATAAAGCCTTGGGCTGATGATCATTCTTAAACTATGCTTAGGCCCAAAGAAGCAGAAAAAAATGAATAGATGTCACTTCTTAATGATGCTGCTAGAAGAAGACTAACTTTGACATTTTGAATAAATCCATTTGTAGACTCAATACTTTCCTTATTTAGCTTTTAAGATTGAGGAGAACGCTGATGTCAGGGGTCTAGCTGTACTTGTACTATGCTGTGTATTTTCATGAAATACCTGTGAAATGGTGAAATGTCTGAATACATTTTGTCCTTTGACAATTTAAAAGCAACTACTGGAGCAGATATCTTTGAAAGAACAGACACCTTTTTCTCTGCATCTGATGATCTGGGCTGGAGGTATTATGCTGACACCTGTGCTGATGGTGCCAAGGCAAATCAGTGTCTGGTTTCTGAAGGTTGCTAACCAGTCAGTTTCCAATCAGAAAAAGGTTGGCTGTGAAAACTATGCCCGCAGAACTAAAATACATATTTAATTCAGTGGTGCAAACTGCCAATTATGTGAAATCTAGAGCCTTGAATGCAAAGCTTTTCAGCTAACTTTGCAATGAGATTGGCAGTGATTGCTTACAATTTTATACAGTTGGATGAGTCATGGAAAAGTGCTGGTACATGAATTTGAATTACATACTACAAGTCCAATTGTTATTGAGGTCAGAACAAAAGCAACTAGTCCAGAAAATTATACAAATTGCAGAGGTTTATTGGTTATATGTCTTGTAATGCCAATGTACAGGGCAAACCTTTCTGATGTATCTGTAAAACTGAACATACTGAATGTCTCATAATGGTAAAAAATGCGCTAATGATACACTCTCTGCATTCAAAGAAAACATTTTGGAAAAAGAGAGCTGCAGCAGGTTAGTTTGAAACCTTTGTGTACTGTTCATAATACTTTTTAATTTGTACTAAATAACTGAGAAAAACTATTTGAAACCTTTAAAACTCTGGCCACATATCTTCTTGAAAATAGTATTTCCATTAACTCTTAAGCCCCATACACACGATAGGACTTTGTACAAACTTTCCCTTGGATTTTTGTACAAAGGGCGTTGGCCAGAAGTTCTTCTTGCATACAGACGGCAGGACTTTTCTAGCCAACTTTCACCAAATCACGTGGTTTTTCAGCTCTTTACCACCACCCTTTGGTCAACTTCTGTATTGTTGTCTAAAATTGTGTCAATCTCGCCACTTTTATTGGCGAGATTGACACCTTGTGAGCCGGGTTCACACTGGTGCGAGGATCCGAGTTGGATCCCCGTCAATGCCAGGCACTGTGTTTGGTATGAATCTTGAGGGGGAACTCCACGCCAAATTTTAAATAAAAAACCGGCATGGGTTCCCCTCTGGGGACATACCAGGCCCTTAGATCTGGTATGGATTTTAAGGGGAACCCCCTACTCCAAAAAAACAGCGTGGGGGTCCCCCCAAAATCCATACCAGACCCTTATCCGGGCACGCAGCCTGGCCGGTCAAGAAAGGGGGTGGGGATGAGCGAGTGCCCCCCCTCCTGAGCCATACCAGGCCGCATGCCCTCAACATGGGGGGTGCGGCCCCCCACCCCAAAGCACCTTGTCCCCATGTTCATGAGGACAAGGACCTCTTCCCGACAACCCTGGCTGTTGGTTGTTGGGGTCTGCGGGTGAGGGGCTTATTGGTATCCGGGAGCCCCCTTTAATAAGGTGGCCCCCAGATCCCGGCCCCCCAGCCTTTGTGAATGAGTATGGGGTACATCGTACCCCTACCCATTCACCTAGGGAAAAAAGTGTCAAGAAAAAAAACACAGTACACAGGTTTTTAAAGTAATTTATTAGGCCGCTCCGGGGGTCTTCTTCTGACTCCGGGGGTCTTCTTCTGACTTCGGGGGTCTTCTTCCGACTCCGGGGGTCTCTGCGACATCTTCTCCTGGTGTCTGGATCTTCTGCTATCTTCTGCCGCTCTTTTGCTAGCGGTGGCCCGGACATCTGGATCGTCTTCTTCCCTCTTCTCTTCCAGAGATGTTGACATGACGCTCTCTCCGGCTGTAATGCTGTAACGCAGGGTGCCCTCTCCCCCAAAGCACCCACCCCTCATGTTGAGGGCATGTGGCCTGGTATGGCTCAGGAGGGGGGTTGCTCGCTCATCCCCACCCCCTTTCCTGACCGGCCGGGCTGCATGCTCAGATAAGGGTCTGGTATGGATTATGGGGGGACTCCCACGCCGTTTTTTCGGCGTAGGGGGTTCCCTTTAAAATTCATACCAGATCTAAGGGCCTGGCATGCCCCCAGAGGGGAATTCCCCCTCATGCTCGCCGCAATAGGAAAATGTGTTTTTCCTATTGCAGCCAGTGCGAGATGTACAGTATCCTGTCGCCGAGAACCAGCGCGATGGGATCGTGCTGGAAACATTCTCGCGGCTGCGTACTGTAGTTTGTACAAAAGTCCGATGCTTTTGTGTACACACGATCAGACTTTGCTCCATCGGACTTTTGTTGCCGGAAAGTTTGTCCGTTCGCACAGCCAACAAAAGTCCGATGGACACAGAAAAAGTTTGTCCGATGGAGCGTACACACGGTCGGATGTTGCTCCAAAACAGCTAATTTGCATGTTTGTTGTCAAAAAGTCAGATCGTGTGTACGGGCCTTTACAGACATGTGCAGTATAAAACATGGACAGCATTTCAAACATCTACCTACTCTTTAAAAACAAAACTAAACAAAACTTTATGGAATTTAAACTAACTAACCCTTTCTCAAGTTCTTAAAATATGTTGTAATTCGGTATTAACAATAAAACAATGATACACTTCAGAAACAATTTTATACAGTTCCTCTGTTTTCATTCTGGGCTTGTCTGTTAGAGTAGTTTTTAAATGTATAACATAATGTGCAGTAGTAATCTCCTAGCATTTTGACAACATGCATGTGTGCCTTATGGGGTCTAATTGACCCACTGTGTCACCAGGTGACTAACACACAACAGATGCTAGAGCAGTGTTACTCCTCAGATAGATGGTAAAAGCAAATAACAGACAGTAGCAGGGCCAGCAGGCTGGTGGTCAGATCAGGCAATCCAATCCTAAAAAATAAAACCCAGGTTTTCAGACAGGTAGACAGAGCAGACTGACAATAACTAATGTAGCAAGCCGATGATTAAGATAAGCAAAGACAAACTGAGAAAAAACAGTTCAAACCATTGGAAGGAGTAGCCCAGGACAAGAGCAGCCAGACACAACTGCATTCAAGGCATAAGTATAAAGTTTTAAGATGGATACACATTATACAATTGTCTTTAGATTTTTTTTCCTTTAGATTTACCAAAACCATATAATATGAGGTCAGACCTAAACACTTTCAATTTATATGCACTCAGGCAGGCCCTTACACTACATACTTGAAGGTAAATCTAATACAAATCCAACAACAAAAGTTGCACAGTGTGTATCCAGCTTTACTTGTACAGGTTGAATGTCCAACAGTCTACTTAGGCTCCATTAACAAGGCAGATGTGAACTGCAGTGACTTGAGCTGCAGTGTGGTATATTGATTAGTGATGGGCAAACTTGCAAATCTGCTTGTGTTTGATTCAAAGGCAGTTTTGTTGAACATGTCCTCAAATACACAAATTTTGACCTTAATTGTATACCACATGAAAGTAATTGGGAAACACAAATCAGTTCTCTCCAAATTTAAGGCTAATAGGAAAGAGATTGTCAAACAAAGGCATGGGTAGCTGGGCATTGCAAAGAGGACACACTTGGGAGATGCCCTAAAGTTGCCTGAGAACCAATCACAGCTAATTACAACAAAAGGCACTGAATGAACTAGTTTCATTCAGTAAAATGGTTGCTTATACCAATGAAATTCATTCAGTATATGCAATCATACTGTCACCAGTCAGTGTCCCTGATCACCGCCACAATTATCTGATAATTAGGGATGAGCCGAACACCCCCCGGTTCAATTCGCATCCAGAACATGCGAACGGACCGAAAGTTTGCGCGAACATTCGAACGCCGTTAAAGTCTATGGGACTCTAACGTGAGAAATGAAAAGTGCGAATTTTAAAGGCTAATATACTGTACAAGTTATTGTCTTAAAAAGGGTTTGGGGACCTGGGTCCTACCCCAGGGGAAATGTATCAATTCAAAAGAAAGTTTTAAAAACGGACGTTTTTTCGGGAGCAGTGATTTTAGTGATGCTTAAAGTGAAAAAATAAAAGTGAAATATTCCTTTAAATATCCTACCTTGGGGGTGTCTATAGTATGCTTGTAAAGTGGCGTGTTTAGAACAGTCCCTGCACAAAATGACATTTCTAAAGGAATAAAAGTCAATCAAAAGTGCTTGTGGCTGTAATGTAATGTCGGGTCCCGGCCATATGGATGAAAATTATTGAGAAAAACGGCATGGGAAAGCCCCCAGCCCATTACCAGGCCATTTGGGTCTTGTATGGATATTAAGGGGAACCCCGCACCTAAGTTAAAAAAAGAAAAGGCGTGGGGCCCCCAGGCCCTATATAGTCTGAACAGCAGTATACAGGCGGTTAAAAGAAGACAGGGACTGTAGGTTTGTTCTTAAGTTGAATCTGTTTGTAATTTGGAACAGGTACATTTTTTAAGTGTAGCTCCAGCCAAAAAATGTTTAAGCTTTTTGGATAACATAGGGAAGGGTTATCATCAGCCCTGTAACATTTGTTTTGCTGTCTGTGCCCCTGTTCAGAAGATTTCACCTCACTTTCTGTCCCAATGACAATTATATTTTGAAAATTTGGAGTTTTTAGGGAAACATGGATTGGTGATAATAAAGCATCAGTGGAGACACCTTTTTCCCATATTAACTCTTACAGGAGAGAATTTCCCTTCCTAGGGGTAGATTTCCTCTCATTTCCTGTTGTCTCCCTCCGTTTGTAAGTAGGAGTCATTTGTAATTTGGATGTTTGAAAGTAGGGGACTGCCTGTATATACTATATGGCCTGCCCTATATACTCTGCAGAAATTTGGGCCTTAGGTGTTGGTGGTACCAGAACACTGTAAGCCCTCGCAGTTAGGGTCAGAAAAATTGGGCCTTTGGTGGTGGTGTGGTGGTGTTGCCACAACACTGTAAGCCCTCATAGTTACTCTTGGTGGGCACAGGAATGGGCCCTGCTGTGAAATGTTAGATCAAAAATTGTAATTACATGCCCCTGTTAAACAGGGGCAGAAAAATTGGGCCTTAGGCACTGGTGCTGGTGCCACAACACTAAAACTCCTCACAGATACTCTAGTTGAGTGCAGGAACGAGCCCTGCTGCAAAATATTACAGCAAAAATTGTAATTACATGCCCCTATTAAACAGGGGCTGAAAAATTGGGCTTTAGGCACTGGTGCCACAACACTACAACCCCTCACAGATACTCTAGTTGAGCGCAGGGACGAGCCCTGCTGCAAAATATAACAGCAAAAATTGTAATTACACACTCCTGTTAAACAGGGGCAGAAAAATTGGGCTTTAGGCACTGGTGCTGGTGCCCAGACCAAAAATATTCTTAGAAGCTATCAACATGAACATTGAGGAGGAATAGGATAGTCACTCAGCATAAGAGGATAGTCACTCAGCATCAGCATAGTCAGTCTTCAAGGGATCTCACATTCATAAAACAATTAATCGGTTACATCAGCATCAGGTGCTTGGTAGCTGGTGATCCAAGACTGATTCATTTTTATGAAGGTGAGCCGATCAACCGAGTCCGAAAGAAAGCTGGATGCAGGACAGGCCAGTAGCTCAATTGCATACTGTGCAAGCTCTGGCCAGTGATCCATCCTCAAGACCCAGTAACCCAGTGGATTTTCGGTTGGAAAGGTCCCCAAATCCGATCTTGCCCCAAGGTATTCCTGCACCATGTAAATCAGACGCTGGCGATGGTTGCTGGAACCGATCAGACCTTGGGGCTGTGGACTAAAAAATTGTCTGAACGCATCGGTCAGATGACCACCTTCTCCGCCGCTCCTTCTGTGACTGACCGAAGCCTCAGCAACACGTTGTCCAGGAGGACCAGGAAATTGCAACTTCCCAGGCTCTGGAAACGCATTGCACAAACCTTTCTGCAAGGCCTCCCGTTTCATCCTCTGCTCCCTCTGAGAAGGCTGGCTAAGTTCTGCAATGTTCTTGTAATGTGGATCAAGAAGGGTTGCCAGCCAGTACTGATCCCTCTCCTTGATACCATGAATCTGAGGGTCCTTTCACGGGCTTTGCAGGATCAGGGAGGCCATGCAGCGTAGGTTTGCTGAGGCATTCGGTACGGAGTCCTCTGGGTCACTAAGGATGACATGATCCGCAGCCACCTCCTCCCAGCCACGTACAAGTCCATGGGTTTCTGGGGACTGAAAACGATCCCTTGAAGACTGTTGCTGATGCTGAGTGCCAGGCTCCACCTCCATGCTGACACAATCCTCCTCCTCCTCTTCCTGTGTGATAGGCGGGCCTGCAGGAATACTGTCTGGATAAAGGGGGGCTTGAGAGGTAAGGAAGTCCTCCTCTTCCTCCGTCTGTTCTGCCTCAAATGCCCTGTTCCTTATTCCACGCAGCGTGTGCTCCAACAGGAAGATAAGAAGTGCATTATCAATGATGAATGCACTGTCACTACTCACCATCCTCGTGGCCTCCTCAAATGGTGACAGGACAGTGCATGCATCCTTGATAATTAGCCACTGGCGTGGCGAAAAAAAGCCAAGCTCCCCTGACCCTGTCCTGCTGCCATACTCACACAGGTACTCATTGATGGCCCTCTGCTGTGTGTGCAGCCGCTGTAGCATTGCCATCATTGAGTTCCACCTGGTGTGCATGTCACAGATGAGACAGTTCTTGGGCAGGTTGTATTCCTTTTGAAGGTCAGCCAGTCGAGCACTGGCATTATATGACCAGCAGAAATGCCCACAGACTTTCCTGGCCTGCCTCAGGAGATCCTGTAAGCCCAGGTACCTGCACAAGAACTGCTGCACCACCAAATTAAGGACGTGAGCCAAACAGGGAACATGGGTCAAGTGTCCCCGTCAGAGGGTGGAGAGGAGGTTGGTGCCATTGTCACAAACCACCATTCCTGGCTAAAGCTGGCGTGGCATCAACCACCTCTGAACCAGTGTCTGCCAGAATCTCTGCCCCAATGTAGCTCTTGTCCCCTAAGCATACCAACTCAAGCATCACATGGCATCTTTTTGACTGAGTGCTTGTGTAGCCCTAGAATGCCTACGGAGCACTGCTGGTTCCGAGGACAAATCTGCACAGGAAGAGGCCATAGAGGAAGAAAAAGAGGAGGGGGTGGAGGAGAGAGGTGTGGCAGAATCACCACTACCAGAATTTTGGAAGCGTGGTGGTGGAACAAGCTCCAACATTACTGCACCCTGTCCTGCATCCTTTCCAGCTGCCAGAAGGGTTACCCAGTGTGCCGTGAAAGAAAGGTAACGTCCCTGTCCATGCCTGCTGGACCATGAGTCAGCGGTAATATGCACCTGACCGCCTTGTCCAACGAGGTCAAGACATTGCCTTCCACATGCTGGTAGAGAGCCAGAATGGCCTTCCGAGAAAAAAAATGGTGTTTGGGAACCTGTCACTGAGATACCGCACATTTCACAAATTCTTGAAAGGGGGCAGAGTCTACCAACTGAAAAGGCAGCAGTTGGAGTGCTAGCTTGATACACCTCAGACATATGTTGCAAACAGCAATGGTGCGATCTGCTGCACACGTCTCAAAAAAGGCCCACACCAAAGAACTTTTGAAAAAACAAGCAGAGTCAGCAGCGCCCTGCACTTGTGGAGCACTACGGTGTGATGCAGTCAGTTGGCTTTCCTAATCTGGCCCCTGGAGGGCATCCTGCCTCTTTGAAGATGTGCCGCCTCCTCCTCCTCCTCCCTTCTATCAGGCACCCACGTAGACCTCTTCCTGATGACGCAAATTACATTGCGAAACGCGTAGAGGCTGCTGGGAACTTTCTCATCACTTCCAGTTGAACGAGAGTGAGGCCTGGAACGCCTGCCGCTGTGAGGAGACACAGTGGCAGAGGGGAAACAAACTGCTCTCCATATACACTGCTGGATTTGCTTGGTGCAGATTCAAGGGCACCATAACATGTGAGTTTAACCATGTTTTTAATTTTTTTAATAAAATGAAATTACATACTATACCATGATGGCTATCCATAAGTCTTTATGAGCACTGAACAGAGCAAGAGATACAAGTTTATATTTACCACTGAATACATTCACTCCAGAGACTGTTTGTGTTGTGTTGAAGTTGCCTCTTCACTACATCCCTTTTACCATCACCACTTTTGGGACTCTTATATTGTCATGTTATATAAAATCCATCACTGAATTTTTTATGTTTATGTTATATTGCTTACTTATCTTAAACAATTATCATATTTAAAAATGTTTTTGTGGTTTGCACTTATACTGTGTTGTACCTTTTTTGGTATATAGTACTAGTATTTGCGACACTTCACAGCTTTGGTTGTGAGCAACTCCAAATCACATGACATTATTATTTTTACTATTTTTATGTTGTAGTTGGGATTACACTCCTTTTGCATATGCTTCCACAAGAGAGGGATTCGTTTTTCCAGATATTCCCCTCCCTATATCCCTAATGAATCAAAGGCGTTTATTCTTATTACATCTGGTGAGTGGCCATTGCATGAGGTGGTGGAGAAGTCATGATAAGTGGTGAATTAGGAGCACAATATACTGAAAAGGAACATCATTGCACAGAAGTGATCACTCACTGAAGACATCCAGTGTACTGTGGTGTTTTTGCATATGTCGAGGACATTTATTTATTATTTTTTTTTGCACTATGTAGTACATATGCACGTTGATATGTGATATTTTGTTAGTAATATTGGCACATTGCTTAATATTAATATTTTTTTTGATATTTTGTAGCACTAGCACTTTAAATAGCTTTTGGTAGCACCTAATGTCATTGCACAGAAGTAATCACCCACTGAGGACATCTAGTGGGCTATAGTGTTTATGCTGTTGAGGACATTTTTTGCAGCATGTAGTATATATATGCATGGTGATACGTGATATTTGATGGTCACTAAGTAATATTGGCACATTGCACATTTTTTAATAGTTTGTCATATTTTATATTTTTTTAGCACTAGCACTTTAAACAGTTTTTTAGGTAGTTTTTTGCAATATTATTTTGTCACTAGTAACACTATGTGGACAGTATATTTTTGACACAATATTAATTGATACAGCAAGCTACATAGGATAGATATCTTATTTTTGCATATTTCAGCAGTGGTATCATACACAGTAGTTAGCGCAATCCAGAATCCATTTTTATATTATATTAATACTATACCATTTTTGTGTACGCTTACATGATTGCAGCAAACTAGTAAATTTTTAGTTTTGCGCCGGTAGCACATCTGGTCGGATTACGTACACCAGCAATGGCCTGCAGTCAGATATAGGCTTGACTAGATTGGAATGCAGTGGATATATATATGTTGGAGACTGTATATATATATTTAATGCACTGCAGATCACTGAATCACTTGCATGCCTGCCTGAAAGTGTATTTGAAAACGTACACCAGCAATGGCCTGCAGTCAGATATAGGCTTGGCTAGACTGGAATGCAGTGGATATATATGTAGGAGACTGTATATATATTTTATGCACTGCAGATCACTGGGTCGCCTGCCTGCCTGAAAGTGTATTTGAAAACGTACACCAGGAAGTACCTGCAGTCAGATATAGGCTTGGCTAGACTAGAATGCAGTGGATATATATATGTTGGAGACTGTATATATATTTAATGCACTGCAGATCACTGAATCACTTGCCTGCCTGAAAGTGTATTTGAAAACGTACACCAGCAATGGCCTGCAGTCAGATATAGGCTTGGCTAGACTAGAATGCAGTGGATATATATGTAGGAGACAGTATATATATTTTATGCACTGCAGATCACTGAATAACCTGCCTGGCCTGCCTGCCTGAAAGTGTATTTGAATACGTACACCAGTAACGGTCTGCAGTGAGATCTAGCTAAACTGGATACAGTGTATATATATATATACAAAGCTGGGATGTATATACTGTATATACTAAATACACTGCAGCTAACTGAATAGACTGCCTGCCCGAAGTATATTAGAAACAGTACACCAGGAACGGTCTGCAGTGAGGCCTAGCTAAACTGGATATAGTGGATATATATATATATATATATATATATATATATATATATATATATATATATATATATATATATATATATATATATATATATATATATATATATATTATATATATATATATATATATATATATATATATATATATATATATATATATATATATATATATATATATATATATATATATACCAGTCTGATTGTATATATATATTAAATACACTGCAGCTAACTGAATCAACTGCCTGCCTGAAGTATATTAGAAACAGTACAGCAGGAACGGTTTGCAGTGAGATCTAACTAACTGAATAAACTGCCTGCTCAAAGTAAATGAAATGACACACTCTCTCTCTATCTCTTTCTCCGCCAGCAACACACTACACAAGGCCGACGTGCAGGTGGCCTTATATAGTGTGGGGCGTGGACTTAACCCCCTGAGCCATAATTGGCCAAAGGCACCCTGCCTTTGGCCAATTATGGCTCTCTTTGCTGACGGTGCTGTGGTCAAAGCATGCGGGTCATAGTGCATGCTTGGCCAATCATCAGCCAGCAATGCACTGGGATTACCCAGTGCATTATGAGGCGTGACGTGCTGCTCAAATTTGGCCAGAACGCCCATAATGTTCGATCTTCGTTGAACGATCAAACAGCCGATGATCACGGTGAACTCATGTTCGACTGGAACTCAAAGCTTATCCCTACTGATAATGCTGTACTGCACTGGTGACAGTATGTAAAAAAAAATATTATTATTTCTTCATTTTCCAAACAATTGTGACAAAAAATACAACTTAAAAAACTTGTCATGCCTCTTACTAAATACCTTGGCCTGTCTACTTTCCAAAAAGGAATCATTTGGGGTATTTGTACTGGCCTGGCATTTTTGGGCTTCAACAAATGAGATAGGATATCAGTACATCAAGACTAATCCATTCAGATATATGTACACAATAGTTTGAGGCCTCTATAACTTTCCTAGTGACTAAATAATGTACACATATTTAGGCTATTTTCACTTGACCTAAATGTATGAAGAAAGACTATTTATTTGCAAAATTTTATAACAGAAACAATGAAAAACGCATTTTTTTGTGGTTTCATTTATTTAGCAAAAAATAAAAAACCTGTTGCTGTGTTGCATGACCATGCAATTGTCATTCAAAGTGTGACAGCGCTGAAAGCTGAAAATTGGCCTGGGCAGAAAAGGGGTAAAAGTGACCTGTACTGTAGTGGTTAGATACTGTGAATAGAATCACTTCAATATTATAGTGCTTTTTCAGAAAAATAAATATTTTCTAATGTAAATATTTTAGCTAGTGGATGTTTCTCCTGTTCAATATACAACCTAGTATAAGCACTTAAAAGTCACTACAATATTTATTTGTGAAAAAAACACACTGTAATATTGTATTTTTGATTAAAAGCTGGCAAGTGTTTCTCCTTTTCAAATTGTGGTTTAATATACAGTCATGGCTAAAAATATTGGCACCCCTGCATTACTGTCAGATAATGCACCACTTTTCCCAGAAAATTGTTGCAATTACAAATGTTTAGGCATTCTCGTGTTTATTTATTTTGTTTGTATTGGTATGACACAAAAAAGTGGAGAAAAAAAAGCCAAATCTGGCACATTCCACCCAAAATTCCAAAAGTGAACTGGACAAAACTGTTGGCACCTTCTCAAAATTGTAAGAAATAATTGAGTTCCAAGTTTTTGATGCTCCTATAATTTGTAGTTAAATTGACCTGT
The DNA here is from genome assembly GCF_042186555.1 of Aquarana catesbeiana. Classification (NCBI taxonomy): domain Eukaryota; kingdom Metazoa; phylum Chordata; class Amphibia; order Anura; family Ranidae; genus Aquarana; species Aquarana catesbeiana. The sequence goes on along the minus strand of NC_133327.1, from coordinate 507,729,336 downwards.
ATCAATTAACAGGTGCTGACAATATAGAAATCACACCGGCAACCAGTTAAAATGGTGAAAAATTGACACAACCTTTCTGTGTGTCTCTGTGTGCCACACAAAGCATGGAGAACAGAAAGAGCAGCAAAGAATTGTCTGAGGATTTGTGAACAAATGTTGTGGAAAAGCATAGAAAATCTCAAGGTTACAAGTCAACCTCCAGAGATCTTAATGTTCCTGTGTCCACTGTGTGCAACATTGTCAAGAAGTTTACAGCCCATGGCATTGTAGCTAATCTTCCTGGACGCAGATGAAAGAGAAACATTGATCAAAGATTGCAATGAAGGATTGTTCAAATGGTGGATAAAGAACCTTGATCAACTTCCACACGAATTCAAGCTGACATTCAAGCACAGGACACAACCGTATCAGCTCGCACTATATGTCACTATCTGAATGAAAAGGGTTGCTATGGTAGGAGACACAGGAGGACCCTGCTGCTGACACAGAAACATAAAAAAGCCAAGTTGGGGTTTGCCAAAACTTACCTGAGGAATTCAAAATCCTTTTATGGACAATGTGCTGTGGACAGACGAAATAAAATTACAGCTTTTTGGTAAAGCCCACCATTCTGCTGTTTTCAGAAAAAGTCAAACATGGTGGAGATTCACTGAAATTTTGCGGTTGCTTTGCTGCTTCAGGCACTGGATGTTGACCTTGACCGTGCGCATAGGATTATGAAATCTGAAGACTACCGAAGAATTCTGGGGTGCGATGTAGGGCCTAGTGTCAGAAACTTGGGTCTCCATCAGAGGTCATGGGTCTTAGAACAATGACCCAAAGCACACATCTAAAAGCACCCAGAAATGGTTTAAGACAAAGTGCTGGAGAGTCAAGATCTAAATCCCATAGAGCACCATAGAGAGATCTCAAAACAACAGTTGGGAAAAGGACCCCTTACAATCTGGGAGACCTGGGGCAGTTGGCAAAAGAAAAGTGGTTCAAAATTCCCAGTAGAGAGGTATATGAAACTTATTGATGGTTACAGGAAGCGATTGATTTCAGTTATTTTTTCCAAGAGGTGTGCTACCAAATATTAAATTCTGGGTGCCAATATTTTGTCCAGTTCATTTTTGGAGTTTTGTGTGAAATGTGTCAGATTGAGCTTTTTGCTTCTCCAATTTTTTATGTCATACCAATACAAACAAAAGAAATAAACATGAGAATGCCTAAACATTTGTAATTGCAACAATTTTCTGGGTAAAGTGGTGCATTATCTGACAGAAATGTAGGGGTGCCATTATGTTTGGCCATGACTCTAATGCCGCGTACACAGTGGATTTTCCGTCGGAAAAAAATTGGATGGTTTTTCCGACAGAATTCCGCTCAAGCTTGCCTTGCATACACACGGTCACACAAAAGTTGTTGTACGTCACCGCGTTCTTGACGGTCGAAAGTTCAGAGAACTTTTGTGTGACTATGCGTATGCAAGTTAAGCTTGAGCGGAATTCCGTCGGAAAAACCATCCAAGTTTTTTCCAACGGAATTCCGCTCAAGCTTGCCTTGCATACACACGGTCACACAAAATTTCTCTGAACTTTTCACCGTCAAGTACGCGGTGACATACAACACTACGATGAGCCAAGAAAATGAAGTTCAGTGCTTCCAAGCATGCGTTGAATTGTTTCTGAGCATGCGTAGGAAGTTTGTGCATCGGAATTTGTACAGACGATCGTGGGAATTCCGCCAGCAAAAGTCCGATGGAGCATACACACAGTCTCATTTTCCGACCAAAAGCTCTTATCAGTCTTTTGCTGGCCGAATTTCCGATCGTGTGTACGCGGCATAAGTGTTTTTAATACTGTGCATGGAATCACTATAATATCTTGCCGTCTGTTTTCAGTGAAATAATATCTAATGATGCTTAGTACAAATTCTAATATACTGTACTGTGCATGTCATTACCATATTTTGCTTTTTTTTGTGTGAAATAAATACATGTCAATTTTTTTTTTGTTTGTTTTTTTTTCTAATTAAAGCTGACTGGTATCACTTTGGTTCAAAATGCAACATAGTACTTAAATACTGTGAATAAAGTCATTCATTTCTGTGAAATAAATATACTCTGTTGTTTTTATTAATTAACAATCTGGCTGGTGTCTCGTTTCTTCAAAATGTGACCTAGTATAATGGCTGATATACTGTATACTGTGTATGGAGTCGGTGCAATATTTGGCAGGCTTTTTCTGTGAAATATTACACTGTTAATAATGTTGATATCTTGAATAAAAGCACTGTGTTGTATATTTTTCAAAATGTGGACAACTAAAAAGTGCTTAACCCCTTGCTGATCAGCGCACGACGATGTACGTTGGCACAATGGCCTGGCTGGGCAAATGGGCATACCTGTATGTCCCCTTTAAGATGCGGCTTAGTAGGCTCGCGTGTGCCACTGGAAGGGCACACACATGCCCACCACATACTTTGTGAGCGTGCCTGTGGGTCCCGTGGACTTGATGTTCACCAGGGGCCGCGATTGTGACACGGAGCGGCAGAACGGGGAGATGCCTATGTAAACAAGGCATTTCCCTGTTCTGCCTAGCGACATGACAGGGATCTACTGCTCCCTGTCATCGGGAGCAGTGATCTCTGTCATGTTGTAGTGAGCCCACCCCCCCAACAGTTAGAATCATTCCCTAGGACACACTTAACCCCTTGATCAGCCCCTAGTGTTTAACCCATTCCCTGCCAGTGTCATTTACACAGTATTCAGTGCATTTTTATAGCACTGATCGCTGTATAAATGTCACTGGTCCCAAAATAGTGTCAAAAGTGTCTGATGTGTCTGCTGCAATGTTGCAGTCACGATAAAAAAAATAATAATAATAAAAATGCCAAAAATCTATCCCCTATTTTGTAGACGCTATAACTTTTTACCAAAAATATGTAAAAGAATACATATCGGCCTAAACTAAGAAAGAAATTAGCAATATTATTTATTATAGCAAAAAGTAAAAAATGTTGCTTTTTTTTTTTCAAAATTGTTGCTCTTTTTTGTTTATAGTGCAAAAAATAAAAACCACAGAGGTGATCAAATACCATCAAAAGAAAGCTCTTTTTGTGCGAAAAAGAAGACATCAATTTTGTTTGGGTGCAACATCGCACGACCGTGCAATTGTCTGTTAAAGCGACGCAGTGCCGTATCGCAAAAAGTGCTCTGGCCAGGAAGGGGGTCAATTCTTCCGGGGCTGAAGTGGTTAAAGACTGTGTACAAGTTGCACTTAAATATTATGCTGTATTTTTTCAATATATGCACTCTAATGTTGATTTTTTTAATTAAAAGCTGACTGGTGTATCTTGTTCAAAATGTGACAAGCACAAGTGCCTAAATACCATGCATGCTGTCACTACTGTATTTTGCTGTTTTTTTTCTATGGATTGAATACACTCTGATGTTGTTGTTTTTTTTAATTAATATTAAAAGCTGTCTGGGGTTTTCCCTGTTTAAAATTCAGCCTGTTTATAGAGCTACTACAATATTTGCTACAGTGTCACAAAGGACTTCTCTTACATTAAATGTGCGGCAGGGCAGGCAAGTAACTCAAATTGTCACCCAATAGTTTATGAATATGATCACTTGTGGACATGGTATTTACACCCTTGCCAAAATACTGTTGGCAGGTGGAAAAATGAGTGGGTCTGGACCAGTGTTTGACACCCAGCACTATCAAAGGGTCAACCTGTCAGTGCTCAGACCAAATTGGTCTGCATGGCTGTCGTCTCAGAAGGAAGCATCTTCTAAAGATGATGCACAAGAAAGTCCACAAACAGTTTGCTCAAGACAAGTAGACTAAGGACATGGATTACTGTAACCATGTCCTGTGGTCTGATGAGACCGTGTTTGTGACAGACCTAGCCAGGAGAGAGACTTTTGGAGGGGACTGAATGCTAGCCTCTTGCCGATCGATCGTGGGCCCTGGCATTTGGGGGAATGGTGCTCTTTGTGAGCTGTATGCCTGGGGACCCTTGAGGTGGTATTACTGTGGATTCGGGTCCTGGTCCCCCAGGACACACAGACTCTGGGGACCCTGGATTTGCCATATTAGAAATAGTGGCTGATTCATAATGCTGGGACAAATACTGTTAGGAGATGCTGATGTTAATTCCAGCCACCTGTCTGTCTGTTGCCTGCTAGAATGCGTATTGTAAATAAGTCTCTAGTATGGGATCTAAGAGTCATTAGATCCCCATTGTTGTTTGTGTTAATTAACTCTGCTATTGTGATAATGTTGATTGGGTTTTCTGAGCTACAAGACGGCCAGTCTGGCCTAAAGGTCATGTCTGAGTCATCTAGGCTGTCTAAAGGGACTAGTTAATTAGCCCATGTTAATTAGGTTTCTGGTCACAGGTGTATGTTCAGAGTAATATGAGCCGGAGGTATGCACCTCCTCTTTTATTTTATAAAAGAGCCTGTATTTTTCAATAAAAGAGATTCCTGGTTAGGCGCATGTGCGGGGCTCGCAAAATGGCCGCGATTGCCTAGAGCTCCGCTCCCTCACGAAATGACAGCGCCCATCGCACTTTCCTCAGCGCACAAACGGACCCCAAAACAAGGGGAGACAAGCTACGAGGTCCCGGCTACACCCCCATATGATCAGGGCACCGGTTAAACGTAATCTGTGGCCGCAATTAGCAAAAGCAGGAACGGCTGGGACATCCAAGATGGCCGCCACAACACAGGCAAAGCCACAGACACAGGATCCCTGCTTCTCAAGTCAGGCGGACTACAGGTCAGAGCAACCCCACATCCCTCTGCACTTCATTCCAGGAAGGCAAACGGGATACCCACCTATCCTCACCCCCTCACCAGCTTCCACTGAATCCCCCATAGACCACCCTCTAAATGAATACTCTCTATCTCCCAAGGAATCTAACACAGGGCACACAGGTTATTCTCCTCAGGATTTCCCGGCCAGTGACCAGGCCATTCACATAGACAGCCTCTTCCACAGATTCTCCGATCTCCTGGATAAGGGGCTGGCACAAACGGCTGCTAAAATCACAGGGGATCTCAAGGCTGATTTTATCAATCTGGGAGCCCGGATCGACACGATCGAACAGAAAGTTGAAGAAACTATAGCTATCACTAACCAAAATTCTCAGCACATCTGTACCGTGCAAGATCAACTCGACCTAGCCATGGCTCGTATCGACGAACTTGAGAATAAGTCAAGACGATACAATATCAGAATTCGTGGCCTACCTGAAACGATTCAAAATATTCCTGAAGCAGTGCAAGACCTGATTAAACAACTAATCCCCACCATCCCATCTCACCGCCTAGAGCTGGACAGGGCCCACAGAGTCTTGGGGCCCCCCAGAAAAGATGGTACCCCAAGAGATGTTATTGCCAAGCCCCATCACTACACAATGAAGGAGGAAGTGATGAGACAGGCCAGGTCCGCTCACGCAGTAATGTGCATGGGTCACCAAGTGCAGATTTTTGCGGATCTCTCACCCTACACGATCCAGAGGAGGAGATCATTGAAACCCCTGCTTTTCGCTCTCACCCAAAGAGACATAAAGTACAGGTGGTCCTTCCCGTTTGTGGTTAAGTTTTCCGTTAAGAGGAAACAATATGCTTTCTCATCCCTCCCAGAAGGAGAAAAACTCCTTTTACACCTGAAAATCATCTCCCAGGAAGCTGAAATGGACACAACCAATGCCGGAGTCAACTCTAACAAAAGACCGACCCCCACCAGCCCTCAATCTCCCTTGTGATCTACAGGAAAAGCTAAGAAGGCCAAAGACAACAACCCAACTTGAAGCCAGTGATAACTTGGATCTCTAAATAGTTATATATAATAAAATACTGCGCTTAACAAAACCTACTTGAGCTGCGACTAAAAAGTAGTAAACTGCATAATCTGAGAAGGAGGAGCCACACCCCGACGACACCGCAATTCGAGTACCCGGAAGCCACGGGTTGTTTTGGAGCTGGCTGGCTTTTCCTTTGTACGCCTATTTACCACTGACGTCTGTAAGTGCATTCCTGATCTTGCTATTTAATAAATGTAAGGTTTTACGCTATGTGGAGCTGTTTATTTCTTTCTTGGTGACCCATCCTAACCATCCTGGTGCGGCCGGCTGAGAGGGTTTTTGCAGACCGGATGACATCTAGTGCCTGTTATACAGATCCCAGGCTGGGGTTGCAGCCATCCGCTCAGTAAGGTCTCCTATCACTAAGAGACCAACACCTTTTGGTAAGAGGCAGCAGTTTTGAAAGGTGGAGGTTTATCAACGCACCCTATTCACTGCAGCAAGATTATCAATATTCACCTGTCACCTGGGGATATTTATTCTAATTTCCTCTTTTTTTATTCAGCTTATGGATTATTACCAACTTTGCTGTGTGTACTGTAATTAGGGGCAATATCTGCACCTTTAAGATTTGTTCACATCATTTAATTTTTACATATTTTTTCATTCACGTTTTTTTGAGATATTCATTTGTCACAGTGATTTTCGTTTGCTATATCTCTGTTAGGTTGTTTTGAGACATTTATTTGTCACTTGTATCACGTCACAACACCGTTTATTAATTCTTGCAGACATAGGAGTAATTCTTGTGTTTTACCACTTTAATTTTAAGGCATAGTGATTGTCACTTATGTTCAGATACCCCTCTATAAGGCTATAGGCACTTGATTCTGGCCTTTTTCACATCTTTAGCATGACTTGGATCTCACCTAACACATCCTGGGTGTGAAGCAGGGACCAGAGTAATAATTCCCCCAACTGTGGGGGTCCCTCATGCCTAAATCTTTTGGCACGCTGGTCACCCGGGCACCGGTTACTGATTCTTCAGTGCACTTATTTTTCAGTTTTTTGTTCTTTTTTCCATTGATTTCGTTTTTCGCAGTGAACGTTGACCACAAGGCAGCTACACCTCACAAGGTTGGATATTTTATCCCCCCACTGCTCCAGAGAGTACTTTAACCATTCAGTAAGGGATAACCTGAATAGTTCCCCCAATGGACGCTCTGCTGCAATAGAGAGGGGACTGGGGAGTTAGGGGGGAGGGGAACATGCAAGTGGGGGAGGTGAAGGGTCTATAGCCAGTTAAGCTGCTAGATACTGTGATATGCTTACGTGAGGATATTATTTACATTAGAAGTACATGTTATTTAGAGGGCGTCCGCTTTCGTGACGGACCACTTGCGCACCTATCTAACCCTTAGATACCCGTTGGTCTCTGAGGGTTAGGTTGTCTGTGCCTGGATGGGCCAGACATTATCTGATTCTCTTCAGAAGGACACGTGGGGTTTCTCCTTCCCCGTGTCCTTTCTTTCTTTTCTAGGAGACCTTTACTATCCTTTTCTGTTCTTCCCTCCCTCCCTCCCGATCACAATATTGCATCTAACTGCATCTTGTGTTTCAGATAACATTCACACCCTCGAGGAAGTGACTGCCCATAACCCAGGACAGGAACAATGATCATCATGCTATCGTCCAAGTGTCAACACATCTAAGGGTAAGTGGGGGCTGTTCACGTTTCATCTCACTCCTTCTGCTCCATGGCTGACAGCCCCATAGCTGAACTGCAAATAGCGTCACACAATGTTCAGGGACTCAATCCCCCGATTAAAAGGAGAAAGGTTCTTGACTATTACAAACATCTCAAGCTAGACGTTATAATGCTGCAAGAAACACATTTCCCGTCCAGGTATAGCCCTAAGTTTCTTCACCCACACTTCTCACAGTTCTTTTTAGCGAGCACAAACTTACAAAACCAAGGGAGTTGCAATCTTAATCTCCAAAAACCATAAGTTTGTGAAAATCTCTGAGCATGCTGACCCAGAGGGCATTTTCCTCTTGGTTAAGGGCACGGTGGGAGACCATCTGTATTCATTGGTCTCCTATTATGCACCGAATAGAGGACAAGCTAAATTTTTTGACTCACTATTGCACATACTAGCTCAGAAACTGGAGGGGACGATCATATTTGGCGGAGATTCGAATGCAGCGTTCGATCAGAGGTTGGACAAGTCTAAACCACTGTGGTCTCAACTTACAGGCCCCACCAAAGAAAGTCTCAGAATTGCAAAGACGATACATGCACATGGCCTGTCTGACACTTGGAGGGATCTCAATCCCAACAAGCGGGACTTCGCCCATTATTCTTCCTCTCACAACACTTATGCAAGGATCGACCACATCCTGACCCCATCCTCACTACTCCCATTAATACACAGAGCCCAAATCAGGGAATTGGCCCTTTCGGATCACTCCATTGTCACCATAACACTTAAAACAGGAGCCTTGGGTGGATCTAGGGGACAATGGAGACTCAATGAGTCGTTATTATCTGACCCCATCAGAGTTACAGAACTTGAAACAGCACTGCAGGAGTACTTTGCACTCAATAAAACAGAGGACACATCCCCGGAAATGCTCTGGGTGGCGCACAAGGCTTTCATAAAGGGTAAGCTCATTCAGATCTCCACACAGATCAAACGAGAACAAAGAGCCGACACAATTCGGTTAGACAGAGAATACAATAAACTCAAGGCTTCACACAAAAAAGATCCATCCAAGACCCCCTCCTCGCGCATCGACAAAGCCAGATTAGATCTCAACCTAGCACTCACAGCCAAAGCTGAAAAGGCCATTCGCTGGAACAAACATAAATTCTACACACAGGCAGACAAAATAGGTCCCCTACTAGCAACAAAACTTTCTCCCCCCCATCAAAACTCATGCATTACCCAAGCTCAGGATAAATGGTCAACCCCCCACGACTAATCCATCCAAGATACTGTAAGATTTCCAAGAATTTTACTCTAAATTGTATAGACGACCTGCTACATCCACCGCTGACTTAATCCCTAGATTCCTGGAGGATCTTCCTATCCCTTCCCTAAAAGACGCTCACAAACAAAGGATGGAATCACCCATCACAGAAGGGGAGGTATTGGGGGTCATCAAGGACCTCAGAAAGGGGTCTGCCCCGGGTCCTGATGGTCTTTCCATACCCTATTATAAATCCTTTGTGCACACTCTAGCACCTCACCTGAGCTCCTTCTTTAACTCCAAGACCAATGGAGACCCCCTAGATACTCACCTTAATACAGCTTTAATCACAGTCATACCCAAGCCTGACAAGAACCACAAGGACGTTAGCAATTACAGGCCGATCTCCCTCATAAACAATGACTTAAAAGTACTCACAAAAATAATGGCTAACAGGCTATCTTCCTTCATTAGTCAGTATATACATAAGGATCAGGTAGGATTCATACCTGGAAGACAGGGCCCTGATCAAATAAGGCGGGCAATAGATATTACCTCGATCCTACAAACTAACTGGGAAGGGGGACCAAACCAAGCAGGATTCCTTTTATCCTTAGACCTACAGAAGGCCTTTGACACGGTCTCCTGGCCCTACATTTTCTCACTATTGGAGAGGTGGGGCTTCGGTGATCGTTTCCTTGGCCTTCTGCATGCTCTTTACTCACGACCGAGGGCCCAGATACGTCTACAGGGACACTATTCCAAACCAATAGACATTATGAGAGGCACCAGGCAAGGGTGCCCGTTGTCTCCTCTTATATTCACAATAGCTATAGAAACACTGGTGATCGTGGTTCAACATAATCCGGACATCAAAGGGGTGACCTGTGGGGACCAGACGCACAAATGCGGCCTTTTCGCCGATGACATCCTCCTTTTCCTGACTTCCCCACTCACTACACTACCCAAACTCTACTTAATGTTAGAGAAATTTGCCAAAATCTCAGGACTTGAAGTTAACTTCTCTAAATCCCAAGCTCTCAACATCTCTTTACCTCCTCAAACAGTATCCTCTCTAAAACAGTCCTTCAAATTCAAATGGAGCGATACCTCCATTCGCTACCTAGGTATCACATTGACGGCCAAAACAGAAACTCTTTACACACATAATTACCCCTCACTCTTCAAAAAACTGGAGGCAGACCTTGCTCAATGGTCAAAACATGAGCTATCATGGCTGGGCTGGATCAATTCTATCAAAATGACCCTCCTACCCAGACTTCTCTACTTCTTTCGCTCCCTTCCTATACCAATCAGGAAAGACCACTTACGATCTTTACAGAGTAACATATATCGGCGTATAACACGCACAGGCGTATAACACGCACAGGCGTATAACACGCACATTCATTTTAAGAGGGAAGCTTCAGGAATAAAACTTAAATTTTAAATAAGGAACTTTGAAGCAAAATAAGGGTCATAAGTGCCCATCTGCAGCCTCACTATTGCCATCAATGCAGCCTGAAAAAAAGGAAAACTAACTAAATGGGACTTTATATGAGGACATTTACAAAAATGTACCTCCATCCCCAAATTGCATGCAAAAAACAAAGAGGTGGGGGTTTTTGGGACTTTAAATGAGACATGCAGCTGGGAAGGTGACACAACATGGTAATGATATGAATGTCTGATAATTGCACCATAAATGCGACCGCATCGTATTGCATAGTAATAAATACATAAACAGTAAATTAGAATAAATCAAGGAAACTTTATTTCATAATAAGGTATATATTATTGAGACATCATAAAACAACATAATGGCATAGCAGCCTATTATGGTCATCATGGTACCATAGTAAGAATTCATCAGACTAATATTTGCATACGACTGCATCATAGTAATAATAATGTCTGGTGAATGGACCACATTAGTGACCAAATAGCTTGCATGTATACAGAGTAAGAGAGTATGACATATAAATGAATATTCCATGAGTATGAACCAAAATGACAAGGTGACCCATCAACATAGCAGCACGATGTGGAACGCAATGGTGAGATAAAAACAATTACATTTTGAAGTTGTGTGTCTTCACAGTAATATAATAACATAGCAATTGGTGGAATCCAAACGGCATAATCTGGTAGAAATGTGGAAGGGCTGTTAATGTGAATAGCATCTAAGAGCTCTACGCGTTTCATGGATCTTTCCAATCTTCAGGAGCAGATGCAATGTAATTGTCTATAAAAGATATTAAAGAAATTCTCAGGGGCTGATCACAGGGCAGGTAGAGAAAATTGTTGTAATATGATCTTAAAGTAGCAGTGATGGTTAAAAACCATAAAAGGTTACTTACAAAGAACCTATGTAGATGGGTGGAGGGCACCGAGGGTGTGAGCCTGTCAGGGATAAAGATCAAACAACCCCGGGAGCTGAGGCGGTACCTAAAGGGCGACTTTGTGAGGAATTGTTGAAAGTGAAAATCACATCTTCATGTTCTAAAAGGATAAGGAAACTAAAAGTGACTATAGAAATAAATAAATATGAAGTAGAATATTTAGCGTTGGGAAAGTGTGTGTGAATACCAGACTAAACCAATAGGTATAGCGGTTGCAGTATTGAGAAAAAGCAGAGGGAACAGTGAAAATTGTACAAATAAGTGGTAATGTAATGACCAAACAGGGAGGAATAAAGTCAGGAGAAATAGAGTTGCATGTATATGCCTGTGCCACAGGAAAAAGTGTAACAACAATAGTGGAGGCCAAAAGAAGCCATAGTGTTACCTGAGATTCCCAGAACACCAAAATGCCAACTAAGTGGCCACCGGTAGGAAGTGTTTAGCGGGGAATGTGTATCCAATTAGGGGGAATAGAAATAGATTAGAGTGCCGCCAATAGGTAACCGCCAACGCCACGTGGGCGGCTAAAATAGAGAAGGGTGACAGCTGTCGGAGCCGAACCAAGCCAGCCCGCAGCTGGCGCTTCTTATAGACGCTGGGATGGACGGCACACAGTGTCCACGTGATGGCATCATAACGACGTCACACGCACGAAACTGGGAGCGTGGCGTCGATGCGTGATGGGAAGTCCGCCCCAACCCCCATGTGACAAGGGAGGGGGAGGGCTCCCAGCACGCATCGCAGCTCCCGGGATTGCGAACCCCGGCAAGGAGACCCACCCAAAGGCCGACCACACCCCCCACACAGGGTATTGTCCGCAAGGAGGTATAAACGAGACAAGGTTTAAAATGGTAATATAGGTACTAAATAAATACCTGTCTCTGGGAAGGAGCCTCAAAAAGGAAGAGAGTTGTAGCCAAAAGTTTTAAATCATACAGGTACTAATGATGGAAGATACCAAAATAATAGACGTTATGATAAAACCTATGATCCTATCCACAATAAAATTAAAAACCTTACTCAAAAAGTATAAGCCTAAATAGCACTTACACTGAATGCCACCAATAAAAGTAATAAATATAAAAGGTAGCATGCATGTCTCCATCCCTGATATTTTGAAAAAAAGGAAAACTAACTAAATGGGACTTTATATGAGGACATTTACAAAAATGTACCTCCATCCCCAAATTGCATGCAAAAAACAAAGAGGTGGGGGTTTTTGGGACTTTAAATGAGACATGCAGCTGGGAAGGTGACACAACATGGTAATGATATGAATGTCTGATAATTGCACCATAAATGCGACCGCATCGTATTGCATAGTAATAAATACATAAACAGTAAATTAGAATAAATCAAGGAAACTTTATTTCATAATAAGGTATATATTATTGAGACATCATAAAACAACATAATGGCATAGCAGCCTATTATGGTCATCATGGTACCATAGTAAGAATTCATCAGACTAATATTTGCATACGACTGCATCATAGTAATAATAATGTCTGGTGAATGGACCACATCAGTGACCAAATAGCTTGCATGTATACAGAGTAAGAGAGTATGACATATAAATGAATATTCCATGAGTATGAACCAAAATGACAAGGTGACCCATCAACATAGCAGCACAATGTGGAACGCAATAGTGAGATAAAAACAATTACATTTTGAAGTTGTGTGTCTTCACAGTAATATAATAACATAGCAATTGGTGGAATCCAAACGGCATAATCTGGTAGAAATGTGGAAGGGCTGTTAATGTGAATAGCATCTAAGAGCTCTACGCGTTTCATGGATCTTTCCAATCTTCAGGAGCAGATGCAATGTAATTGTCTATAAAAGATATTAAAGAAATTCTCAGGGGCTGATCACAGGGCAGGTAGAGAAAATTGTTGTAATATGATCTTAAAGTAGCAGTGATGGTTAAAAACCATAAAAGGTTACTTACAAAGAACCTATGTAGAACCTATTGGCGGCGCTCTAATCTATTTCTATTCCCCCTAATTGGATACACATTCCCCGCTAAACACTTCCTACCGGTGGCCACTTAGTTGGCATTTTGGTGTTCTGGGAATCTCAGGTAACACTGTGGCTTCTTTTGGCCTCCACTATTGTTGTTACACTTTTTCCTGTGGCACAGGCATATACATGCAACTCTATTTCTCCTGACTATATTCCTCCCTGTTTGGTCATTACATTACCACTTATTTGTACAATTTTCACTGTTCCCTCTGCTTTTTCTCAATACTGCAACCGCCATACCTATTGGTTTAGTCTGGTATTCACACACACTTTCCCAACGCTAAATATTCTACTTCATATTTATTTATTTCTATAGTCACTTTTAGTTTCCTTATCCTTTTAGAACATGAAGATGTGATTTTCACTTTCAACAATTCCTCACAAAGTCGCCCTTTAGGTACCGCCTCAGCTCCCGGGGTTGTTTGATCTTTATCCCTGACAGGCTCACACCCTCGGTGCCCTCCACCCATCTACATAGGTTCTTTGTAAGTAACCTTTTATGGTTTTTAACCATCACTGCTACTTTAAGATCATATTACAACAATTTTCTCTACCTGCCCTGTGATCAGCCCCTGAGAATTTCTTTAATATCTTTTATAGACAATTACATTGCATCTGCTCCTGAAGATTGGAAAGATCCATGAAACGCGTAGAGCTCTTAGATGCTATTCACATTAACAGCCCTTCCACATTTCTACCAGATTATGCCGTTTGGATTCCACCAATTGCTATGTTATTATATTACTGTGAAGACACACAACTTCAAAATGTAATTGTTTTTATCTCACCATTGCGTTCCACATTGTGCTGCTATGTTGATGGGTCACCTTGTCATTTTGGTTCATACTCATGGAATATTCATTTATATGTCATACTCTCTTACTCTGTATACATGCAAGCTATTTGGTCACTGATGTGGTCCATTCACCAGACATTATTATTACTATGATGCAGTCGTATGCAAATATTAGTCTGATGAATTCTTACTATGGTACCATGATGACCATAATAGGCTGCTATGCCATTATGTTGTTTTATGATGTCTCAATAATATATACCTTATTATGAAATAAAGTTTCCTTGATTTATTCTAATTTACTGTTTATGTATTTATTACTATGCAATACGATGCGGTCGCATTTATGGTGCAATTATCAGACATTCATATCATTACCATGTTGTGTCACCTTCCCAGCTGCATGTCTCATTTAAAGTCCCAAAAACCCCCACCTCTTTGTTTTTTGCATGCAATTTGGGGATGGAGGTACATTTTTGTAAATGTCCTCATATAAAGTCCCATTTAGTTAGTTTTCCTTTTTTTCAAAATATCAGGGATGGAGACATGCATGCTACCTTTTATATTTATTACTTTTATTGGTGGCATTCAGTGTAAGTGCTATTTAGGCTTATACTTTTTGAGTAAGGTTTTTAATTTTATTGTGGATAGGATCATAGGTTTTATCATAACGTCTATTATTTTGGTATCTTCCATCATTAGTACCTGTATGATTTAAAACTTTTGGCTACAACTCTCTTCCTTTTTGAGGCTCCTTCCCAGAGACAGGTATTTATTTAGTACCTATATTACCATTTTAAACCTTGTCTCGTTTATACCTCCTTGCGGACAATACCCTGTGTGGGGGGTGTGGTCGGCCTTTGGGTGGGTCTCCTTGCCGGGGTTCGCAATCCCGGGAGCTGCGATGCGTGCTGGGAGCCCTCCCCCTCCCTTGTCACATGGGGGTTGGGGCGGACTTCCCATCACGCATCGACGCCACGCTCCCAGTTTCGTGCGTGTGACGTCGTTATGATGCCATCACGTGGACACTGTGTGCCGTCCATCCCAGCGTCTATAAGAAGCGCCAGCTGCGGGCTGGCTTGGTTCGGCTCCGACAGCTGTCACCCTTCTCTATTTTAGCCGCCCACGTGGCGTTGGCGGTTACCTATTGGCGGCACTCTAATCTATTTCTATTCCCCCTAATTGGATACACATTCCCCGCTAAACACTTCCTACCGGTGGCCACTTAGTTGGCATTTTGGTGTTCTGGGAATCTCAGGTAACACTATGGCTTCTTTTGGCCTCCACTATTGTTGTTACACTTTTTCCTGTGGCACAGGCATATACATGCAACTCTATTTCTCCTGACTATATTCCTCCCTGTTTGGTCATTACATTACCACTTATTTGTACAATTTTCACTGTTCCCTCTGCTTTTTCTCAATACTGCAACCGCTATACCTATTGGTTTAGTCTGGTATTCACACACACTTTCCCAACGCTAAATATTCTACTTCATATTTATTTATTTCTATAGTCACTTTTAGTTTCCTTATCCTTTTAGAACATGAAGATGTGATTTTCACTTTCAACAATTCCTCACAAAGTCGCCCTTTAGGTACCGCCTCAGCTCCCGGGGTTGTTTGATCTTTATCCCTGACAGGCTCACACCCTCGGTGCCCTCCACCCATCTACATAGGTTCTTTGTAAGTAACCTTTTATGGTTTTTAACCATCACTGCTACTTTAAGATCATATTACAACAATTTTCTCTACCTGCCCTGTGATCAGCCCCTGAGAATTTCTTTAATATCTTTTATAGACAATTACATTGCATCTGCTCCTGAAGATTGGAAAGATCCATGAAACGCGTAGAGCTCTTAGATGCTATTCACATTAACAGCCCTTCCACATTTCTACCAGATTATGCCGTTTGGATTCCACCAATTGCTATGTTATTATATTACTGTGAAGACACACAACTTCAAAATGTAATTGTTTTTATCTCACCATTGCGTTCCACATCGTGCTGCTATGTTGATGGGTCACCTTGTCATTTTGGTTCATACTCATGGAATATTCATTTATATGTCATACTCTCTTACTCTGTATACATGCAAGCTATTTGGTCACTAATGTGGTCCATTCACCAGACATTATTATTACTATGATGCAGTCGTATGCAAATATTAGTCTGATGAATTCTTACTATGGTACCATGATGACCATAATAGGCTGCTATGCCATTATGTTGTTTTATGATGTCTCAATAATATATACCTTATTATGAAATAAAGTTTCCTTGATTTATTCTAATTTACTGTTTATGTATTTATTACTATGCAATACGATGCGGTCGCATTTATGGTGCAATTATCAGACATTCATATCATTACCATGTTGTGTCACCTTCCCAGCTGCATGTCTCATTTAAAGTCCCAAAAACCCCCACCTCTTTGTTTTTTGCATGCAATTTGGGGATGGAGGTACATTTTTGTAAATGTCCTCATATAAAGTCCCATTTAATTAGTTTTCCTTTTTTTCAAAATATCAGGGATGGAGACATGCATGCTACCTTTTATATTTATTACTTTTATTGGTGGCATTCAGTGTAAGTGCTATTTAGGCTTATACTTTTTGAGTAAGGTTTTTAATTTTATTGTGGATAGGATCATAGGTTTTATCATAACGTCTATTATTTTGGTATCTTCCATCATTAGTACCTGTATGATTTAAAACTTTTGGCTACAACTCTCTTCCTTTTTGAGGCTCCTTCCCAGAGACAGGTATTTATTTAGTACCTATATTACCATTTTAAACCTTGTCTCGTTTATACCTCCTTGCGGACAATACCCTGTGTGGGGGGTGTGGTCGGCCTTTGGGTGGGTCTCCTTGCCGGGGTTCGCAATCCCGGGAGCTGCGATGCGTGCTGGGAGCCCTCCCCCTCCCTTGTCACATGGGGGTTGGGGCGGACTTTCCATCACGCATCGACGCCACGCTCCCAGTTTCGTGCGTGTGACGTCGTTATGACGCCATCACGTCGACACTGTGTGCCGTCCATCCCAGCGTCTATAAGAAGCGCCAGCTGCGGGCTGGCTTGGTTCGGCTCTGACAGCTGTCACCCTTCTCTATTTTAGCCGCCCACGTGGCGTTGGCGGTTACCTATTGGCGGCACTCTAATCTATTTCTATTCCCCCTAATTGGATACACATGCCCCGCTAAACACCTCCTACCGGTGGCCACTTAGTTGGCATTTTGGTGTTCTGGGAATCTCAGGTAACACTATGGCTTCTTTTGGCCTCCACTATTGTTGTTACACTTTTTCCTGTGGCACAGGCATATACATGCAACTCTATTTCTCCTGACTATATTCCTCCCTGTTTGGTCATTACATTACCACTTATTTGTACAATTTTCACTGTTCCCTCTGCTTTTTCTCAATACTGCAACCGCTATACCTATTGGTTTAGTCTGGTATTCACACACACTTTCCCAACGCTAAATATTCTACTTCATATTTATTTATTTCTATAGTCACTTTTAGTTTCCTTATCCTTTTAGAACATGAAGATGTGATTTTCACTTTCAACAATTCCTCACAAAGTCGCTCTTTAGGTACCGCCTCAGCTCCCGGGGTTGTTTGATCTTTATCCCTGACAGGCTCACACCCTCGGTGCCCTCCACCCATCTACATAGGTTCTTTGTAAGTAACCTTTTATGGTTTTTAACCATCACTGCTACTTTAAGATCATATTACAACAATTTTCTCTACCTGCCCTGTGATCAGCCCCTGAGAATTTCTTTAATATCTTTTATAGACAATTACATTGCATCTGCTCCTGAAGATTGGAAAGATCCATGAAACGCGTAGAGCTCTTAGATGCTATTCACATTAACAGCCCTTCCACATTTCTACCAGATTATGCCGTTTGGATTCCACCAATTGCTATGTTATTATATTACTGTGAAGACACACAACTTCAAAATGTAATTGTTTTTATCTCACCATTGCGTTCCACATCGTGCTGCTATGTTGATGGGTCACCTTGTCATTTTGGTTCATACTCATGGAATATTCATTTATATGTCATACTCTCTTACTCTGTATACATGCAAGCTATTTGGTCACTGATGTGGTCCATTCACCAGACATTATTATTACTATGATGCAGTCGTATGCAAATATTAGTCTGATGAATTCTTACTATGGTACCATGATGACCATAATAGGCTGCTATGCCATTATGTTGTTTTATGATGTCTCAATAATATATACCTTATTATGAAATAAAGTTTCCTTGATTTATTCTAATTTACTGTTTATGTATTTATTACTATGCAATACGATGCGGTCGCATTTATGGTGCAATTATCAGACATTCATATCATTACCATGTTGTGTCACCTTCCCAGCTGCATGTCTCATTTAAAGTCCCAAAAACCCCCACCTCTTTGTTTTTTGCATGCAATTTGGGGATGGAGGTACATTTTTGTAAATGTCCTCATATAAAGTCCCATTTAGTTAGTTTTCCTTTTTTTCAAAATATCAGGGATGGAGACATGCATGCTACCTTTTATATTTATTACTTTTATTGGTGGCATTCAGTGTAAGTGCTATTTAGGCTTATACTTTTTGAGTAAGGTTTTTAATTTTATTGTGGATAGGATCATAGGTTTTATCATAACGTCTATTATTTTGGTATCTTCCATCATTAGTACCTGTATGATTTAAAACTTTTGGCTACAACTCTCTTCCTTTTTGAGGCTCCTTCCCAGAGACAGGTATTTATTTAGTACCTATATTACCATTTTAAACCTTGTCTCGTTTATACCTCCTTGCGGACAATACCCTGTGTGGGGGGTGTGGTCGGCCTTTGGGTGGGTCTCCTTGCCGGGGTTCGCAATCCCGGGAGCTGCGATGCGTGCTGGGAGCCCTCCCCCTCCCTTGTCACATGGGGGTTGGGGCGGACTTCCCATCACGCATCGACGCCACGCTCCCAGTTTCGTGCGTGTGACGTCGTTATGATGCCATCACGTGGACACTGTGTGCCGTCCATCCCAGCGTCTATAAGAAGCGCCAGCTGCGGGCTGGCTTGGTTCGGCTCCGACAGCTGTCACCCTTCTCTATTTTAGCCGCCCACGTGGCGTTGGCGGTTACCTATTGGCGGCACTCTAATCTATTTCTATTCCCCCTAATTGGATACACATTCCCCGCTAAACACTTCCTACCGGTGGCCACTTAGTTGGCATTTTGGTGTTCTGGGAATCTCAGGTAACACTATGGCTTCTTTTGGCCTCCACTATTGTTGTTACACTTTTTCCTGTGGCACAGGCATATACATGCAACTCTATTTCTCCTGACTATATTCCTCCCTGTTTGGTCATTACATTACCACTTATTTGTACAATTTTCACTGTTCCCTCTGCTTTTTCTCAATACTGCAACCGCTATACCTATTGGTTTAGTCTGGTATTCACACACACTTTCCCAACGCTAAATATTCTACTTCATATTTATTTATTTCTATAGTCACTTTTAGTTTCCTTATCCTTTTAGAACATGAAGATGTGATTTTCACTTTCAACAATTCCTCACAAAGTCGCCCTTTAGGTACCGCCTCAGCTCCCGGGGTTGTTTGATCTTTATCCCTGACAGGCTCACACCCTCGGTGCCCTCCACCCATCTACATAGGTTCTTTGTAAGTAACCTTTTATGGTTTTTAACCATCACTGCTACTTTAAGATCATATTACAACAATTTTCTCTACCTGCCCTGTGATCAGCCCCTGAGAATTTCTTTAATATCTTTTATAGACAATTACATTGCATCTGCTCCTGAAGATTGGAAAGATCCATGAAACGCGTAGAGCTCTTAGATGCTATTCACATTAACAGCCCTTCCACATTTCTACCAGATTATGCCGTTTGGATTCCACCAATTGCTATGTTATTATATTACTGTGAAGACACACAACTTCAAAATGTAATTGTTTTTATCTCACCATTGCGTTCCACATCGTGCTGCTATGTTGATGGGTCACCTTGTCATTTTGGTTCATACTCATGGAATATTCATTTATATGTCATACTCTCTTACTCTGTATACATGCAAGCTATTTGGTCACTAATGTGGTCCATTCACCAGACATTATTATTACTATGATGCAGTCGTATGCAAATATTAGTCTGATGAATTCTTACTATGGTACCATGATGACCATAATAGGCTGCTATGCCATTATGTTGTTTTATGATGTCTCAATAATATATACCTTATTATGAAATAAAGTTTCCTTGATTTATTCTAATTTACTGTTTATGTATTTATTACTATGCAATACGATGCGGTCGCATTTATGGTGCAATTATCAGACATTCATATCATTACCATGTTGTGTCACCTTCCCAGCTGCATGTCTCATTTAAAGTCCCAAAAACCCCCACCTCTTTGTTTTTTGCATGCAATTTGGGGATGGAGGTACATTTTTGTAAATGTCCTCATATAAAGTCCCATTTAATTAGTTTTCCTTTTTTTCAAAATATCAGGGATGGAGACATGCATGCTACCTTTTATATTTATTACTTTTATTGGTGGCATTCAGTGTAAGTGCTATTTAGGCTTATACTTTTTGAGTAAGGTTTTTAATTTTATTGTGGATAGGATCATAGGTTTTATCATAACGTCTATTATTTTGGTATCTTCCATCATTAGTACCTGTATGATTTAAAACTTTTGGCTACAACTCTCTTCCTTTTTGAGGCTCCTTCCCAGAGACAGGTATTTATTTAGTACCTATATTACCATTTTAAACCTTGTCTCGTTTATACCTCCTTGCGGACAATACCCTGTGTGGGGGGTGTGGTCGGCCTTTGGGTGGGTCTCCTTGCCGGGGTTCGCAATCCCGGGAGCTGCGATGCGTGCTGGGAGCCCTCCCCCTCCCTTGTCACATGGGGGTTGGGGCGGACTTTCCATCACGCATCGACGCCACGCTCCCAGTTTCGTGCGTGTGACGTCGTTATGACGCCATCACGTCGACACTGTGTGCCGTCCATCCCAGCGTCTATAAGAAGCGCCAGCTGCGGGCTGGCTTGGTTCGGCTCCGACAGCTGTCACCCTTCTCTATTTTAGCCGCCCACGTGGCGTTGGCGGTTACCTATTGGCGGCACTCTAATCTATTTCTATTCCCCCTAATTGGATACACATTCCCCGCTAAACACCTCCTACCGGTGGCCACTTAGTTGGCATTTTGGTGTTCTGGGAATCTCAGGTAACACTATGGCTTCTTTTGGCCTCCACTATTGTTGTTACACTTTTTCCTGTGGCACAGGCATATACATGCAACTCTATTTCTCCTGACTATATTCCTCCCTGTTTGGTCATTACATTACCACTTATTTGTACAATTTTCACTGTTCCCTCTGCTTTTTCTCAATACTGCAACCGCTATACCTATTGGTTTAGTCTGGTATTCACACACACTTTCCCAACGCTAAATATTCTACTTCATATTTATTTATTTCTATAGTCACTTTTAGTTTCCTTATCCTTTTAGAACATGAAGATGTGATTTTCACTTTCAACAATTCCTCACAAAGTCGCCCTTTAGGTACCGCCTCAGCTCCCGGGGTTGTTTGATCTTTATCCCTGACAGGCTCACACCCTCGGTGCCCTCCACCCATCTACATAGGTTCTTTGTAAGTAACCTTTTATGGTTTTTAACCATCACTGCTACTTTAAGATCATATTACAACAATTTTCTCTACCTGCCCTGTGATCAGCCCCTGAGAATTTCTTTAATATCTTTTATAGACAATTACATTGCATCTGCTCCTGAAGATTGGAAAGATCCATGAAACGCGTAGAGCTCTTAGATGCTATTCACATTAACAGCCCTTCCACATTTCTACCAGATTATGCCGTTTGGATTCCACCAATTGCTATGTTATTATATTACTGTGAAGACACACAACTTCAAAATGTAATTGTTTTTATCTCACCATTGCGTTCCACATCGTGCTGCTATGTTGATGGGTCACCTTGTCATTTTGGTTCATACTCATGGAATATTCATTTATATGTCATACTCTCTTACTCTGTATACATGCAAGCTATTTGGTCACTAATGTGGTCCATTCACCAGACATATTATTACTATGATGCAGTCGTATGCAAATATTAGTCTGATGAATTCTTACTATGGTACCATGATGACCATAATAGGCTGCTATGCCATTATGTTGTTTTATGATGTCTCAATAATATATACCTTATTATGAAATAAAGTTTCCTTGATTTATTCTAATTTACTGTTTATGTATTTATTACTATGCAATACGATGCGGTCGCATTTATGGTGCAATTATCAGACATTCATATCATTACCATGTTGTGTCACCTTCCCAGCTGCATGTCTCATTTAAAGTCCCAAAAACCCCCACCTCTTTGTTTTTTATCAATGCAGCCTGATCAAAGCCTATCTGCAGTCTCACAAGTGCCATCAATGCAGCCTTATCAGTCCACATCAATGCAGCCTCACTATTGCCTTTAATGCAGCAGCCTCACCATTGCCATCAGTGCAGCCTGAACGATGCCCATCTGCAGCCTAGAGGGGACGGGGAGGGGGGCGGGATGAGCGCCGACAGATTACATACAGTGAAAATCTCCTATGATAGACAGAACAGTGGTCCAATGGTGGCCCAGGAGATGGGACTTCCTATTACAGAGGCTGCCAAGTAAACAGGAGATTCTCACTGTATGTAATCTGACGGCACTCGTCCCGCCCCCCTCCCTGTCCCTTCCCAGGCAGCTAAAATTAAAGTATTGGCGTATAACACGCACACGCTATTTGTACCAGATTTTCGTGGTGAAAAAGTGAATGTTATACGCCAATAAATACAGTACTTAAATATATGGGGTAAAAAAGGATATTGCATCCCTCAGAACACTTTATTCATCCACAGACGCAAAGGAGGGCTAGGTCTCCCAAATTTACATAAATATTACTTAGCAGCTAGACTCGCACAATTGTCCACGATTTATTCCAGATATGAAAAACCTGATTGGGTCAATATAGAAAGACAGGCCATTCCCAACCACACGTTAGATCACATACTTTGGTGCCCGACTAAATCCAGGCCACCCATCCTCTCACCGACTTTATCCCACTCCTGTGCCCAATGGGATTCCCTCCGGCTAGTCCCAAATCTGGTCTCCAAGGGACGCCCTCTAGCGCATCTCTTTCACAACCCCGATTTTCCACCCGGACTAGACATCTCAGCATTTAAATGGTGGCTAAACAAAGGGCTATACCGGATAGGACACTTCTTCACCTCCATAGGGCCAATCGATCTCAAATTTTGTATCAAACACCTGGAACTCCCGGAATCGGAACGCTTCCGTTTCTACCAAATCATCAGTTTTCTTCACACCATCTGGAAGGAAAAACCCCTTCCCCCCAAATTCACAGCATACGAGTTGTGGTGCGGACAAGCCATGGAGCAGAGGGGGGAATCTCGGTGATATATTCAGCCCTCACTTGTCCTATGGACAAAACCCCATACATGATGGCTTGGGAGGTTGACTTCCAACACTGCAGAGATCTGGAGACTTGACAAGCAGCACTATCCAGATCCTTCAAAGGGATCCAAAATATCTCCCTCATGGAGGCAAGCGTCAAACTGCTAACCAGACGGTACCTAACCTCTACCAGGCTAGCAGCCATATACCCCTCAGCAAGCCCTCTGTGCTTCAGAGGATGCCAACACCTAGGCACAATGGCCCACATTTGGTGGGAATGCCCCAAAATCCGCACTTTCTGGAGAAAAGTTTTCTCCATGATCTTCAAGGTGACGGCTTGCCAGGTCCCCAGGACCCCAGAGGTGGCACTTCTAAATACATGCATCCCAGACATAACCAAGGCATCCCAAACACTGATCTACTTTATACTGCTGGGTACAAAAATCACAATTGCCAAAGCCTGGAAACAACCAAAACCTGCAATACATACAGTCAAAAGGAAGATTTCATGGATTATGACCCAAGAAAAACTTACCAGCATTCTGACAGACACCTCCTCGAAATTCCAAAAAATATGGGAGCCTTGGGCCCAATATATGGGAACTTCCCTCATACCGGGTGTTTAGGTACGACACCATTCCTAAACAATCTTTAGTCACAACTATCCAATAGCTATGCAAGAGGCACGCAGAAGAAATAATCTCCTCACTGATCATGAGGGACCACCTTTCCCACCTCTCCATTTCTTACTCTTTCTTCTCTTTCTTTTTTCTATTATCTCTGTCGGTTATCTCATGTCAGATAGCTAAATGTTGATAAATTCATTAGATGCTACCATTAGGTAGTCTCCCTCGCTCAGGGGGAAACACAATCGTCCTATCTTACCTGTTTGCTCAGCCCATATGGGCAGTGTAGTAAGGGGGGATTTCCCTCGTCCAGCACAGTCAGATCCCGTCAGGGGTGCCGGGGGCAGGGGATCCCTAAAGTTTTAGGGGTAGAGCCTGGATCTTGTTATGTTAGTATTTGGGTCTTGATAATCGTTGGCGGGCCTCCCCAAGTTTCCATGGCTGAGCTGACTATCAAAATATATTTCTGTTTGTAACTTTTATGTGTCATGCTCTAGGAGGCATTCCCTCCTGAGCGTATAAATATGTTATTGCATAATTTGTATGTGCTAATTAAAATAAAAACATATTGAAAGTAAAAAAAAAAAAAAAAAAGAGATTCCTGGTTGAACTTACATACAGCCTGCCTGGTGTTTGTTCTGAGCTACACAAATGGATTAGAATGGCACATAGCTGTAGTTCTAGTTCCGGAGCATTGGATGACCAAACCATCAGATGTTGCGATCTGCAATCTGATTCTATAGCTGCAGAGGAGTGTCAGGAGAGTGGAACCGAGTGAGCAAGGGGCTCGTTACATTGGTTGGCAGCCGTGGGATTTGCTCTCCAGTTACTGGGACACTCCAAACCAGCCTGCAGGAGAGCCACGCTGAAAGACTTACTTGAGAGCCGTTGAGGGAATGGTGGGATTGTGCTTCCTTGCCGTGAACACATCCAAACCATCACCTGGATCCAAGGTCCAGATAGAAGGAGAGGAGAGGTACAGATACCAGCCACCATGGAAGAGGAATTCAGAAGGAGGTTGCTAGAGATGCAGATACAGCACAGAGGACCAGTATCAGAGCAGGTCCTGCTAGGATGGTTTGATTCTGGAAGGAAGCGCTAGCCCATGAGCAGCGACACCAGGGAAAAGTTTTCCCCTCCATCCATGTAAGGCACTGGTCGCAGTATGAAGTGCGAATGCTGTTATTGGGGGAACAGCCAAACCAGGAGTGGACAGCTGAGTTAAGCAGGCTGATCCGGGCAGAAATGCAGTTGGACGAGAGCTACAGAGCCCTCCAGTGGTATGTAGCCCAAGTGTGCCCGTGGACAGCGGATGACAGCCCCACGGAAGGCTTTGACTACGATGGCCTGGGATTGTTGTACTGGAGGCTGTCCGAGGACCCTGACTTTGGGAGTGATCAGGAGTGGCGTTTGGAGGAAATAATGGAGCACAGAGAGTGAAGACTGCACTGGGCACAAGAAAGATTTGGAGTTTCTGGCCGTTCAGGAATGGGAGCTGGAGATCGCTTACAGACAGCTGTTAGACTCTGCTCAGCAGCAGGGTGGTGCTCCCTTTGCCTGGGACTATCAGGAAATACCAGTTGACAACTCTGAAATCCTGGCTGAAGAGTTGACAATGTGGCAGAGTAACAGTGTGCTTTGCCAACCTGCCCCCCGCAGCTATGGAGGCGGAGGTCTTATGGTGAATGCAGCAAGTGCTGACTGACCTTGATGAACCTGTTTCTGCATTGGATGATCTTGGATGGAGGAATGTGCCTGTCCAGCAGAATGCCAGAGAATCGGCAGTGGAAAGTCTAGAGATCGCTATCCCCAAAGCTGAAGTGCTGACAACGGGGCAGAGCTCTGCTAACCTCTGCCCAGCACTGATAGCATCTTTTGGGTTCCAGGGACAGGAGATGGAGAACCTTTATCCCCAAACGCCAGTTGCAGAGACAGGGGATTTGATAGACTTTTCTGCTGAGGAAGAACAACCTGGTGAGCCTCCAGCAGAAGAAGAGTTGTTATTAGGGCCAAACTTCACTGTGCTCTGCCCAGCACCAACAGAAGTATCTGTGAAGTTACAAGGATTTTCCCCAGCTGAAGCGCTGGCAACCGGACAGAGGATCCAAGATCTCTGCCCTACACCTGTGGCGGTTCCGGAGGCTTAGGGTGAGAAGGAAGTGGTCACTTCCCAGCAGCAGATCAGGATACAGGGGGAGAAGGGAGAGGAGGTGTTCGTCGTCCCTCCCCAACAGTTGGCCAGGGTGGAGGAGGTGGTCTTTCCTCCCCAGCAAAGATCCGTGCACCTGGGAGACAGTACCACAGACATATCGTCCCAACATCCAGATGAGGGAATGGAAAAGGAAGCAGCCGGCTCACCTCCCCAATGGCAGCTACACAGTTTGGGAGTGGAGGAAGCCAGCCTCCTGCCCCAACAATTAGCTGGAGCGGAGGATGCGGAGTCCCCAGCAGAAGTGCTGGCAACAGGGCAGAGTGCTACCAACCTCTGCCCAGCACCGGCAACAACTACAGAGTTCCAGGGAGGCAGGTCAGTCGGCCTCCCTCCCCAACAGTTAGCCGGAGCAGATGGTGTGGGGTTTCTAGCAGAAGGGCTGGCAACAGGGCCAAGTACTGCTGGACTCGGCCCTCAACTAACAGAGGATGGATTTCCTGTGAAGGTGGATGGGACTTCAGTCTCCACTTGTATACCCCAGGGATGCTGAGCAGTCGGCCCAGATCCCCAACAGCATGATGGAGTGAGCCCAGACACCCTGTCTTCTCTCCAGTGGCAAAAAGGACTCCAGGGAGAAGGGCCAGTCCAGGCCTCTCCCCAGCTGCAGATATGTTCTCTGAGGGAGGCAGAGGTTGGCTGGGTGAGTAATGCTTTATTTGGAACAATTTGTTTGGGGTACTGTGTGGGTACAGGCATTAGAAGACTGGAACTGCTGACTAACTTTGGAGTCAACCCGTCTGGTGTCTCCTCCTGTGTTAGTCTCCTGTCGAAAGGGGAGAAATGTGACAGACCTAGCCGGGAAAGAGACTTTTGGAGGGGACTGAATGCTAGCCTCTTGCCGATCGATCGTGGGCCCTGGCATTTGGGGGAACGGTGCTCTTTGTGAGCTGTATGCCTGGGGACCCTTGAGGTGGTATTACTGTGGATTCGGGTCCTGGTCCCCCAGGACACACAGACTCTGGGGACCCTGGATTTGCCATATTAGAAATAGTGGCTGATTCATAATGCTGGGACAAATACTGTTAGGAGATGCTGATGTCAATTCCAGCCACCTGTCTGTCTGTTGCCTGCTAGAATGTGTATTGTAAATAAGTATGGGATCTAAGAGTCATTAGATCCCCATTGTTGTTTGTGTTAATTAACTCTGCTATTGTGATAATGTTGATTGGGTTTTCTGAGCTACAAGACGGCCAGTCTGGCCTAAAGGTCATGTCTGAGTCATCTAGGCTGTCTAAAGGGATTAGTTAATTAGCCCATGTTAATTAGGTTTCTGGTCACAGGTGTATGTTCAGAGTAATATGAGCCGGAGGTACGCACCTCCTCTTTTATTGTATAAAAGAGCCTGTATTTTTCAATAAAAGAGATTCCTGGTTGAACTTACATACAACCTGCCTGGTGTTTGTTCTGAGCTACACAAATGGATTAGAACGGCACATAGCTGTAGTTCTAGTCCCGGAGTATCGGATGACCGAACCATCAGATGTTGCGATCTACAATCTGATTCTATAGCTGCAGAGGAGTGTCGGGAGAGTGGAACCGAGCGAGCAAAGGCGTCGTTACAATGTTAAACTTATTTGGTTCAGATGGTGTCAAGCGTGTGTGGCGACAACCAGGTGAGTTGTACAAAGACAAGTGTGTCTTGCCTACAGTCAAGCATGGTGGTGGGAGTGTCATGGTCGGGGGCTGCATGAGTGCTGCCGGCACTGGGGAGATACAGTTCATTGAGGGAAAATGAATGCTAACATGAACTGTGTCATACTGAAGCAGAGCATGATCCCCTCCCTTCAGAGACTGGGCCGCAGGGCAGTATTCCAACATGATAACGACACTAAACACACCTCCAAGACAACCACTGCCTTGCTAAAGAAGCTGAGGGTAAAGGTGATGGACTGACTAAGCATGTCTCCAGACCCAAACCCTATTGAGCATCTGTGGGGCATCCTCAAATGAAAGGGGGAGGAGCACAAGGTCTCTAACATCCACCAGCTCTGTGATGTGGTCATGGAGAAGTGGCAACCTGTGAAGCTCTGGTGAACTCCATGCCCAAGAGGGTTAAGGCAGTGCTGGAAAATAATGGTGGCCACACAAAATATTGACACTTTGGGCCCAATTTGGACATTTTCACTTAGGGGTGTACTCACTTTTGTTACCAGTGGTTTAGACATTAATGGGTGTGTGTTGAGTTATTTTGAGGGAATAACAAATTTACACTGTTATACAAGCTGTACACTCACCACTTTATATTGTAGCAAAGTGTCATTTCTTCAGTGTTGTCACATGAAAAGATAGAAGAAAATATTTACAAAAATGCAAGGGGTCTACTCACTTTTGTGAGATACTGTATATACAACATCAAATGTCACCATATACAATGTGCAGTACAGCAACTGGTATAATAGTGCAGAGGCAAGCAAAGCATAATAGCAACAATGAGTCACATTATATACAGTCAAGCGGATCAAAGTTTAAAGTACACACAGTTTTTGTATGTACTTTAAACTTTGATCTAATGTGTGGACATTCTTACCTATTTACTGTATCTTTAAAAAGAAATTTCCTACTGTAAAAATTCTTCTGTTTGGTGTGCTTATTTCTACTATTATAAGTACTGGATAGTCCTCCTGAAAGCCCTCACAAATTTTCTGCTCTTCCTTATCGCCAGCACCCCAACCTTCCTCCTCACCATTAGCACCCCTAGGCTCCTCATCACCAGAGCTCTGTGGAGGTCTTGAAGATAGAAGCCAGAAAAACTCTGCTGGCTTCTGACAGCCAGTTGGCAGTAAATCAGTGATATGGCAGGATTAGCTGAAGAGGAGAAGGAGGAGGAAAAGGACACATTAACAGTCAAAAGAAATAGCTTAAATGCATGCCCTTAAAGTACAGTATACTCTAAATATAGGCAAAACCTTTTCTTTTTTAATTTTGATAGAGTGGAGAGGAATTAGAATACATGTCATGTTTTTATTGTTGCTTGTGCTCCCATTAGGGCGATTTACCTTTTCTATTTGTAATTTTTACTGTTATCACTAGGAATGAGCCGAACACCCCCCGGTTCGCACCAGAACCTGCGAACGGACTGAAAATTCACGCAAACTTTAGAACCCCATTGAAGTCTATGGGACTTGAATGTTCAAAATCAAAAGTACTAAATTTAAAGACTAATTTGCATGGTATTGTCCTAAAAAGGGTTTGGGGACCCGGGTCCTGCCCCAGGGGACATGTAATAATGCAGAAAAAAGTTTTAAAAACTGCCTTTTTTTCAGGAGCAGTGATTTTAAAGACGCTTAAAGTGAAAAAAAGTGAAATATTCCTTTAAATATCGTACCTGGGGGGTGTCTATAGTATGCCTGTAAAGTGGCGCATGTTTCCTGTGCTTAGAACAGTCCCTGCACAAAATGACATTTTTAAAGGAATAAAAGTCATTTAAAACTGCTTGCGGCTTTAATGTAATGTCGAGGCCCAGCAATATGGATGAAAATCAGTGAGACAAATGGCATGGGTAACCCCGCCCAGCCCATTACCAGGACCTTTGGGTCTTGTATGGATATTAAGGGGAACCCCGCACCCAAATTAAAAAAAGGAAAAGCGTGGGGCCCCCAGGCCCTATATTCTCTGAACAGCAGTATACAGGAGATGCAAACAAGACAGGGACTGTAGGTTTGTTGTTAAGTAGAATCTATTTGTAATTTTGAACTGGTACATTTTTAAAGTGTAGCTCCAGCCAAAAAATCTATTTTTAAGATTTTTGGAAAACATAGGGAAGGGTTATCACCCCGTGACATTTGTTTTGCTGTCTCTGCTCCTCTTCAGAAGATTTCACCTCACTTTCTGTCCCAATGACAAATGTTTTTTGACAATTTGGGGTTTTTAGTGAAACAAGGATTGGTGATAAAGCATCAGTGGAGAAGAGACACGTTTTTCCGATATTAACTCTTACAGGAGAGAATTTTCCTTCCTAGGGGTAGATTTCATCTCACTTCCTGTTGTCTCCTTCCGTTTGCAAGTAGGAGTCATTTGTAAGTTGGATGTTTGAAAGTAGGGGCCTGCCCTATATACTCTGCAGAAATTGCGGCCTTAGGTGTTGGTGTTGCCACAACACTGTAATCCCTCACAGTTACTCTTGGTGGGCGCAGGAACGGGCTCTGCTGTGAAATATTAGATCAAGAATGGTAATTACATGCCCCTGTTGAACAGGGTCAGAAAAATTGGGCCTTTGGTGGTGGTGGTGGTGGTGGTGCTGGTGCCACAACACTGTAAGTCCTCAAGTTACTCTTGGTGGGCGCAGAAACGGGTCCTGCTGTAAAATATTAGCTCAAGAATTGTAATTACATGCCCCTGTTGAACAGGGGCAGAAAAATTGGGCCTTTCGTGGTGGTGCTGGTGCCACAACACTGTAAGTCCTCACTCGCTCTTGGTGGGTGCAGAAACGGGCCCTGCTGTGAAATATTAGATCAAGAATTGTAATTACATGTCCCTGTTGAACAGGGGCAGAAAAATTGGGCCTTAGGCACTGGTGCTGGTGCCACCACACTGCAACCCCTCACAGATACTCTAGTTGGAGCACAGGAACGAGCCCTGCTGCAAAGTATTGCATCAAAAATTGTAATTACACGCCCCTGTTAAACAGGGGCTGAAAATTGGGCCTTAGGCACTGGTGCTGGTGCCACAACACTGCAACCCCTCACAGATACTCTAGTTGGAGTGCAGGAACGAGCCCTGCTGCAAAGAATTGCATTAAAAATTGTAATTACACGCCCCTGTTAAACGGGGGCTGAAAAATTGGGCCTTAGGCACTGGTGCCACAACACTGCAACCCCTCACAGATACTCTAGTTGGAGTGCAGGAACGAGCCCTGCTGCAAAGTATTGCATCAAAAATTGTAATTACACACCCCTGTTAAACAGGGACTGAAAAATTGGGCCTTAGGCACTGGTAATGGTGCCACAACAGTGCAAACCCTCACAGATACTTTAGTTGGAGCGCAGGAACAAGCCCTGCTGCAAAGTATTGCATCAAAAATTGTAATTACATGCCCCTGTTAAACAGGGGCTGAAAAATTGGTCCTTAGGCACTGGTGCCACCACACTGCAACCCCTCACAGATACTCTAGTTGGAGAGCAGGAACGAGCCCTGCTGCAAAGTATTGCATCAAAAATTGTAATTACATGCCCCTGTTAAACGGGGGCTGAAAAATTGGGCCTTAGGCACTGGTGCCACAACACTGCAACCCCTCACAGATACTCTAGTTGGAGCGCAGGAAAGAGCCCTGCTGCAAAGTATTGCATCAAAAATTTTAATTACACACCCCTGTTAAACAGGGACTGAAAAATTGGGCCTTAGGCACTGGTAATGATGCCACAACATTGCAACCCCTCACAGATACTCTAGTTGGAGTGCAGGAACGAGCCCTGCTGCAAAGTATTGCATCAAAAATTGTAATTACATGCCCCTGTTAAACAGGGGCTGAAAAATTGGGCCTTAGGCACTGGTGCTGGCGCCACCACACTGCAACCCCTCACAGATACTCTAGTTGGAGAGCAGGAACGAGCCCTGCTGCAAAGAATTGCATCAAAAATTGTAATTACACGCCCCTGTTAAACGGGGGCTGAAAAATTGGGCCTTAGGCACTGGTGCCACAACACTGCAACCCCTCACAGGTACTCTAGTTGGAGCGCAGGAAAGAGCCCTGCTGCAAAGTATTGCATCAAAAATTGTAATTACACGTCCCTGTTAAACAGGGACTGAAAAATTGGGCCTTAGGCACTGGTAATGATGCCACAACACTGCAACCCCTCACAGATACTCTAGTTGGAGCGCAGGAACGAGCCCTGCTGCAAAGTATTGCATCAAAAATTGTAATTACACACCCCTGTTAAACAGGGACTGAAAAATTGGGCCTTAGGCACTGGTAATGGTGCCACAACATTGCAACCCCTCACAGATACTCTAGTTGGAGTGCAGGAACAAGCCTGCTGCAAAGTATTGCATCAAAAATTGTAATTACACACCCCTGTTAAACAGGGGCTGAAAAATTGGGCCTTAGCCACTGTTGGCGGCGCCCAGAACTAAAAATATTCTTGTATCAAAAGAGTATATTTTATGCTAACCATATGTAAAAAAAAACAAGCTGTGGAAGTTTAACACTTGAACCCAAAGAATGTGTCTTTTGGTTATTCCATTGAAGAAAAACAGGAAAAACTTTCTGGATTACTACCCAGGTGGAGATCACAGATGCCGGCAGGTGAATGCAACAAGCCTTTAAGATCTCTATAATTTGAGATCCTACAGATTCGGTAAGCGAGCATTTCTACTTTACCTACAGCGGGAAGATCATTTATTTGTTTGTTCCAAAGCAGAAGATTCATGATTGATCTACAATACAAGATATCCTCATATGGACTTTATCTTTTATGACACATCACAAGGGTGTTTATTTCTGCTATTTTTTTAAAGAGGAACAAGTAATTTAATTGGTGCGTTGAAAGATTATGAACACATAGATCTATACAATTGATTTTTTTGACATAAGCACCAGTTTTAATAAGCACTTGGTAACTTTTTACTTATATTTCACCATTTGAATAGTTATTCATTTAAACCATTGGTATAAGTAAAAGTAAATGGAGTAAATTAGTTGCTCCTTATTTATGACATATAAACACTTTGCATAAGCAAGATATTTCAGCTAGTTTGAAAAAAGTATCTATTTTTTTTAAACATTTCTTCACGAGAATAATGGTGAATCACGGAAATGTAGTTGTATACATTGTATTCAGATACATAGTTACTGGTGGCGCGCTTGTATTTTTTTGTTACTTTAAAAATATTCTTACCAGCTATCAGCATGATCATTGAGGAGGAAGAGGATAGTCACTCGGCATCAGCATAGGCAGTCTTGAAGGGATCTGACATTTCAAAAAAAATTATTCGGTTACATCAGCATCAGCTGCTTGGTAGCTGGTGGTGATCCAAGACTGATTCATTTTTATGAAGGTCAGTTGATCGACTGAGTCAGTGGACAGGCGCAC
This sequence comes from Aquarana catesbeiana, assembly GCF_042186555.1. Classification (NCBI taxonomy): domain Eukaryota; kingdom Metazoa; phylum Chordata; class Amphibia; order Anura; family Ranidae; genus Aquarana; species Aquarana catesbeiana. The sequence continues at coordinate 507,695,977 of NC_133327.1, read as the reverse complement.
CCTGTGATCGGTTACAAAGCCTCCAGAAGCACTGAATGTGCATTCCGAAAGAACGCTGGATGCAGGACAGGCCAGTAGCTCCATTGCATACTGTACAAGCTCTGGCCAGTGATCCATCCTCAGGACCCAGTAACCCAGAGGATTTTTGGTGGGAAAGGTGTCCAAGTTAGATCTTGCCCCTAGGTATTCCTGCACCATGTAAAACAGACGCTGGCGATGGTTGCTGGAACCGATCATACCTTGGGGCTGCGGACTAAAAAATTGTCTGAACGCATCGGTCAGACGGCCACCTTCTCCGCCGCTCCTTCTTTGACTGACCGAAGCCTCAACAACACATTGTCCAGGAACAGGAGTTTGTAACCTCCCAGTCGCTGGGAACGCGTTGCACAGACCTTTCTGCAAGGCCTCCCAAAGATGTTTCATCCTCTGCCCCCTCTGCGACGGCAAGATAAGGTCTGCAACCTTACCCTTGTAACGTGGATCAAGGAGGGTTGCCAGTATTGATCCCTCTCCTTGATACCACAAATACAATGATCCTTCTGCAGGCTTTGCAGGATCAGGGAGGCCATGCAGTGTAGGTTTGCTGAGGCATTCGGTCCGGAGTCCTCTGGGTCACTAAGGACGTCATGATCCGCAGCCACCTGCTCCCAGCCACGTACAAGTCCATGGGTTTCTTTGAACTGTAAATGATCCCTTAAAGACTGCTGCTGATGCTGAGTGCCAGGCTCCACCTCCATGCTGACACAATCCTCCTCTTCCAACTCCTCCTCCTCCTTGTCCTCTTCCTGCGTGATCGGCAGGGCATGCAGGAACACTGTCTGGATAAAGTAGGCCTTGAGAGCTAAGGAAGTCCCCCTCTTCCTGCCTCTGTTCTGCCTCAAGTGCCCTGTCCATTATTCCATGCAATGTGTGCTCCAACAGGTGGACAAGGGGGACAGTGTCACTGATGCATGCACTGTCACTGCTCACCATCCTTGTGGCCTCCTCAAATGGTGACAGGACAGTGCATGCATCCCTGATCATGGCCCACTGGCTTGGGGAAAAAAAACAAGCTCCCCTGACCCTGTTCTGGTGCCATAGTCGCACAGGTACTCATTGATGGCCCTCTGCTGTGAGTGCAGCCGCTGCAGCATGGCCAACGTTGAGTTCCACCTGGTGGGCATGTCACAGATTAGGTGGTTCTTGGGCAGGTTAAATTCCTTTTGGAGGTCAGCCAGCCGAGCACTGGCATTATATGACCTGCAGAAATGCACACAGACTTTCCTGGCTTGCCTCAGGACATCCTGTAAGCCGGGGAACCTGCCCAAGAACCGCTGCACCACCAAGTTAAGGACGTGAGCCAAACAGGGAACATGGGTCAGTTGTCCCTGTCGGAGGGCAGAGACGTGGCGTCAACCACCTCTGAACCTGCCCCTGCAGAGCTGATAGAATCTCTGCCCCAGTGTGGCTCCTGTCCCCCAAGCACACCAGCTCAAGCATCGCATGGCATCTTTTGGTCTGCATACTTGCATAGCCCCTTGAACGCCTACGGAGCAACGCTGGTTCCAAAGACAAATCAGCACAGGAAGAGGTCATGGAGGAAGAAGATGAGGAGGGGGTGGAGGAGAGAGCTGTGGCAGAATCACCACTAATAGTATTTTGGAGGCGTGGTGGTGGAACAACCTCCAACACTACTGCACACCCTGTCCTGCATCCTTCCCAGCTGCCAGAAGAGTCACCCAGTGCGCAGTGAAAGATAGGTAACGTCCCTGTCTATGCCTGCTGGACCATGAGTCAGCGGTAATATGCACCTTACCGATGACCGCCCTGTCCAGCAAGGCCAAGACATTGCCTTTTTACATGCCGGTAGAGAGCCGGAATCGCCTTCCGTGAGAAAAAGTGGCGTTTGGGAATCTGCCACTGAGTAACCGCACATTCCACAAACTCACAGAAGGGGGCAGAGTCTACCAACTGAAAAGGCAGCAATTGAAGTGCTAGCAATTTAGCCAAGCTAGCATTCAACCGCTGGGCATGTGGATGGCTGGGAGCAAACTTCTTTCGGCTGTGCAGCAGCTGGGGCAGGGAAATTTGCTTGGTACAATCTGACGTCAGTGTACCAATAGCAGATTTCCCCAAGTACTTGGCTGTGAAACACCTAATTCAACACCTTTATTCCTCTCAGTGCAGGTCTCAGAGAGGACTGAAGGTATAGTGGGGTTGGAGATCCCCTGCTCATGAGGAGCAAGGGGAGGTCCTTTTTGTTCTTTGGTGTGGGTCTTTTAGGTACGCTTGCCAACGAACTGCATGGCAGGTCAACATATATCTGGTCAAGCATGTGGTGCCCAAGCGGGAGATGTTTTGGCCACGCGAGATACGCTTGAGACATATGTTGCAAATAGCAGCGGTGGCATCTGATGCACTCATCTCAAAAAAGGCCCACACCAAAGAACTTTTGGAATAACATGCAGAGACAGTAGCGCCCTGCACATGCAGAGCTCTGCGGTGTGATGCAGTCGGTGTGCCGCCCTTAAGCTGGCCCCCGGAGGGCATCCTGCCTCGTTGGAGATGTGCCTCCTCCTCCTCCTCTCTCCTATCAGGCACCCATGTGGAGTCAGTGACCTCATCATCCCTTCCCTCCTTATCACTGGAGCAAAGCTGGCAGTATGCTGCAGCTGGGGGAACATGACTGCCAGATTGCTGTCCTTCTTGGGTACCCCCTCTCTCTGGGCTCACGTTACTGCCTTCCTCTAGCTGGGTACCATCATCGGAGCCTTCAAAACGCTGGGCATCCTCCTGGAGCATGTACCCAAAACCGTGGTCAAACAGTTCAGGGGACTCCTCAGGAGGACATGGTGGGGCTAGGGAAGGAGTGACTGATGCCATTGAGCCGAGGGAAGAGGCCGTGTTGGCAGCTGTTTGCCAGACAAAGTACCCTGAGCCTGGGTGAGAGAGGATGAGGAGGATGAGGACGGTGCATGGTCATCCACTCTACCAAGTCTTCCACATGTTGCGGCTCAACACGGCCAGCTGCCAAAAAAAAGAACAAGCGTGTCCCATGGCCACCTGCTGATGAGGATGCACGGTCTCCACGACCAGCACTGTTGCCTCTAGACACAGAGCCTGCTTGCCCTCTTTTATTGGCTTGTGACTGTCTGCCTCTCCTTGTTGGCCTTCCAGACATACTAATGGCCTGCAGTGAGATGTAGCTGCACAAAGCTGGGATGTATATATACTGATACTGCAGCTAGCAGAAAAACTGCCTGCCTGTAGTATTATTAGTATGAGAACACCAGCAATTGTCTTCAGGTAGCTTTAGGTACACACTGTGCACAGGACACAGTACACTAACTGTAAATACTGTAGCTGCCTGCCTGTGGCATTAATAGGAGCAGAACAACAGCAATTTTCTTCAGGTAGCTTTAGGTGCACACTGTGCAGAGGACGCAGTACACTAACTGTAAGTACTGTAGCTTCCTGCCTGTGGTATTAATATAGGATCAGAAGAACACCACCAATTGAATTCAGGTAACTTAAGGTGCACACTGTGCAGAGGACACACTACACTAACTGTAAATACTGTAGCTGCCTGCCTGTGGTATTATTAGAAGCAGAACAACAGCAATTGTCTCTAGGTAGCTTTAGGTGCACACTGTGCAGAGGACGCAGTACACTAACTGTAAATACTGTAGCTTCCTGCCTGTGGTATTAATATAGGATCAGAAGAACACCACCAATTGTATTCAGGAAGCTTTAGGTGCACACTGTGCAGAGGACACAGTGCACTAACTGTAAATACTGTAGCTGCCTGCCTGTGGTATTAATAGGAGCGGAACAACAGCAATTGTCTCCAGGTAGCTTTAGGTGCACACTGTGCAGAGTACACAGTACACTAACTGTAAATACTGTAGCTGCCTGCCTGTGGTATTAATAGGATCAGAAGAACACCACTAATTTTCTTCAGGTAGCTTTAGGTGCACACTGTGCAGAGGACGCACTACACTAACTGTAAATACTGTAGCTGCCTGCCTATGGTAATAATAGGAGCAGAACAGCAGCAATTGTCTTCAGGTAGCTTTAGGTGTACACTGTGCAGAGGACACGGTACACTAACTGTAAATACTGTAGCTGCCTGCCTGTGGTATTAATATAGGATCAGAAGAACACCACCAATTTAATTCAGGTAGCTTTAGGTGCACACTGTGCAGAGGACGCACTACACTAACTTGTAAATACTGTAGCTGCCTGCCTGTGGTATTAATATAGGATCAGAAGAACATCACCAATTTTATTCCGGTAGCTTTAGGTGCACACTAGGGATGAGCTTCGCATTCGAGTCGAACCCATGTTCGACTCAAACATCGGCTGTTCGATCGTTCGCCGAATTGCGAACTATATGGGCCGTTCGCGCCAAATTCGAATTTGGCGCATCACGGCCCATAATTCACTGCGGCATCGCAGTGCATTGCTGGCTGATGATTGGCCAAGCATGCACTATGACCCGCATGCTTGGCCAATCACAGCGCCGTCAGTAGAGAGAGCTGTAATTGGCCAAAGCCAGGGTGGCTTTAGCCAATTATGGCTCAGGGGGTTTAGAACATGCCCCACACTATATAAGGCCGCCTGCACGGTGGCCCTGTGTAGTGTGTTCCAGCGTGCTTAGAGCGAGAGAGAGACAGTGTCATTTCATTTGAGTTAGCTAGATTAGGCAGGACAGTCAGTGAGTTAGCTGCACTTACAGTGTATTGTGTATATATATGCATCCCAGGTGTTGTATATATATATATATATATATATATATATATATATATATATATATATATACACTGTATTCAGTTTAGCTAGATTTGTTCCTGTTATCTTCCTACTGACAGGCAGGCTTGTCTTGTTACAGTATTTACAGCTACCTTACGAAAATTGCTGGTGTTCTTTTGATCCTATTAGTACCACAGTCAGGCAGCTAGACTATTTAGTGTTAGTGTAGTGCATCCTCCTCACAGTGTTCAGCTAAAGCTACAAGTTAGTTTAGTGTGACCTTTGCACAGTGTTCAGCTAAAGCTACAAGTTAGGGTAGTGCGTCCTCCTCACAGTGTTCAGCTAAAGCTACAAGTTGGTGTAGTGCATCCTCCTCACAGTGTTCAGCTAAAACTACAAGTTAGTGTAGTGCAACCTCTGCACAGTGTTCAGCTAAAGCTACAAGTTAGTGTAGTGCGTCCTCCTCACAGTGTTCAGCTAAAACTACAAGTTAGTGTAGTGCGACCTCTGCACAGTGTTCAGCTAAAGCTACAAGTTAGTGTAGTGCGTCCTCCTCACAGTGTTCAGCTAAAACTACAAGTTAGTGTAGTGCGACCTCTGCACAGTGTTCAGCTAAAACTACAAGTTAGTGTAGTGCGACCTCTGCACAGTGTTCAGCTAAAACTACAAGTTAGTGTAGTGCGACCTCTGCACAGTGTTCAGCTAAAGCTACAAGTTAGTGTAGTGCGTCCTCCTCACAGTGTTCAGTTAAAACTACAAGTTAGTGTAGTGCGTCCGCTGAACAGTGTTCAGCTAAAACTACAAGTTAGTGTAGTGGGACCTCTGCACAGTGTTCAGTTAAAGCTACAAGTTAGTGTAGTGCATCCTCTGAACAGTGTTCAGCTAAAGCTACAAGTTAGTGTAGTGCGTCCTCCTCACAGTGTTCAGCTAAAGCTACAAGTTAGTTTAGTGTGACCCCTGCACAGTGTTCAGCTAAAGCTACAAGTTAGGGTAGTGCGTCCTCCTCACAGTGTTCAGCTAAAGCTACAAGTTAGTTTAGTGTGACCTCTGCACAGTTCAGCTAAAGCTACAAGTTAGGGTAGGGCATCCTCCTCACAGTGTTCAGCTAAAGCTACAAGTTGGTGTAGTGCGTCCTCCTCACAGTGTTCAGCTAAAACTACAAGTTAGTGTAGTGCGACCTCTGCACAGTGTTCAGCTAAAGCTACAAGTTGGTGTAGTGCGTCATCCTCACAGTGTTCAGCTAAAACTACAAGTTAGTGTAGTGTGACCTCTACACAGTGTTCAGCTAAAGCTATAAGTTAGTGTAGTGCATCCTCTGAACAGTGTTCAGCTAAAACTACAAGTTGGTGTAGTGCGACCTCTGCACAGTGTTCAGCTAAAGCTACAAGTTAGTGTAGTGCGTCCTCTGAACAGTGTTCAGCTAAAACTACAAGTTGGTGTAGTGCGACCTCTGCACAGTGTTCAGCTAAAGCTACAAGCTAGTGTAGTGCATCCTCTGAACAGTGTTCAGCTAAAAATACAAGTTGGTGTACTGCGACCTCTGCACAGTGTTCAGCTAAAGCTACAAGTTAGTGTAGTGCATCATCCTCACAGTGTTCAGCTAAAACTACAAGTTAGTGTAGTGTGACCTCTACACAGTGTTCAGCTAAAGCTATAAGTTAGTGCAGTGCGTCCTCTGAACAGTGTTCAGCTAAAACTACAAGTTGGTGTAGTGCGACCTCTGCACAGTGTTCAGCTAAAGCTACAAGTTAGTGTAGTGCGTCCTCTGAACAGTGTTCAGCTAAAACTACAAGTTGGTGTAGTGCGACCTCTGCACAGTGTTCAGCTAAAGCTACAAGCTAGTGTAGTGCATCCTCTGAACAGTGTTCAGCTAAAACTACAAGTTAGTGTAGTGCAACCTCTGCACAGTGTTCAGCTAAAGCTACAAGTTAGTGTAGTGCGTCCTCTGAACAGTGTTCAGCTAAAGCTACAAGTTAGTGTAGTGCGTCCTCCTCAGTGTTCAGCTAAAACTACAAGTTAGTGTAGTGCGAGCTCTGCACAGTGTTCAGCTAAAGCTACCTGTAGAAGGTTGGTGGTGCTTTCCTGATCCTATCACTACCGCAGGCAGCTAAATAAGCTACAAGTTAGTTTTTTGCGAGCTCTGCACAGTGTTCACCTAAAGCTACCTGTCGAAGGTTGGTGGTATTTTCCTGATCCTATCACTACCGCAGGCGGCTAAATAAGCTACAAGTTAGTTTTTGGCGAGCTCTGCACAGTGTTCACCTAAAGCTACCTGTCGAAGGTTGGTGGTGTTTTCCTGATCCTGTCACTACCGCAGGCAGCTAAATAAGCTACAAGTTAGTTTTTGGCGAGCTCTGCACAGTGTTCAGCTAAATATACCTGTAGAAGGTTGGTGGTGTTCTCATACTACAGGCAGGCAGTTGATTTTGCTAGCTGCAGTATCAGTATATATATATATATATATATATATATATATATGTATATATATATATATATATCAGCTTAGTGCAGCTACAGGCCATTAGTATGTCTGGAAGGCCAACAAAGAGAGGCAGACAGTCACAAGCCAATAAAAGAGGGGAGGCAGGCTCTGTGTCTAGAGGCAACAGTGCTGGTCATGGAGACGGTGCATCCTCATCAGCACGTGGCCGTGGGACATGCTTGGCCTTTTTTTTGGCAGCTGGTTGTGTTGAGCCACAACATGCGGAAGACCCCACCATGTTCTCCTGAGGAGTCCCTCGAACTGTTTGACCACAGTGTTGGGTACATGCTCCAGGAGGATGCCCAGCGTTTAGAAGGCTCTGATGATGATACTGAGCTAGATGAAGGCAGTAACGTGAGCATGGACAAAGGGGGTGCCCAAGAAGGACAGCAATCTGGCATTCATGCTCAGCCTGCTGCAGCATACTGCCAGGTTTGCTCCAGTGATGAGGAGGGAGGGGATGATGAGATCACTGACTCAACGTGGGTGCCTGATAGGAGAGAGGAAGAGGAGGAGGAGGCACATCACCAACGAGGCAGGATGCCCTCCAGGGGCCAGCCTAAGGGCAGCACACTGACTGCATCACACCCCAAAGCTCCGCATGTGCAGGGCGCTGCTGTCTCTGTGCGTTATTCCAAAAGTTCATTGGTGTGGGCCTTTTTTGAGATCAGATCGCACCACTGCTATTTGCAACATATGTCTCAAGCGTATCTCGCGTGGCCAAAACATTTCCCACTTGGGCACCACATTCTTGACCAGACATATGTTGACCTGCCATGCAGTTCATTGGCAAGCGTTTCTAAAAGACCCACACCAAAGAACAAAGAGGACCTCTCCTTGCTCCTCATCAGCTGAGATCTCCAACCCCACTATACCTTCAGTCCTCTCTGAGACCTGCACTGAGAGGAATAAAGGTGTAGAATTAGGTGTGTCACAGCCAAGTACTTGTGGGCAATCTGCTTTCGGTACACCGACGTCATATTGTACCAGGCAAATTTCCCTTCCCCAGCTGCTGCACCGCCGAAAGAAGTTCGCTCCCAGCCATCCACATGCCCAGCGATTGAATGCTAGCTTGGCAAAATTGCTAGCACTTCAACTGCTGCCTTTTCAGTTGGTAGACTCTGCCCCCTTCCGTGAGTTTGTGGAATGTGCGGTTCCTCAGTGGCAGGTACCCAAACGCCACTTTTTCTCATGTAAGGCAATTCCGGCTCTCTACCGGCATGTGGAAAGCAATGTCTTGGCCTCGCTGGACAGGGCGGTCAGCGGTAAGGTGCATATTACCGCTGACTCATGGTCCAGCAGGCATGGACAGAGACATTACCTAAGTTTCACCGCGCATTGGGTGACTCTGCTGGCAGCTGGGAAGGATACAGGACAAGGAGCAGTAGTGTTGGAGGTTGTTCCACCACCACTCCTCCAAAATGTCACTACTAATGATTGTGACACACCTCTCTCCTCCACCCCCTCCTCTTCTTCTTTCTCCATGGCCTCTTCCTGTGCTTTGTCCTCGGAACCAGCGATGCTCCGTAGCCATTCAAGGGGCTACGAACGTATGCAGGCCAAAAGATGCCATGCGGTGCTTGAGCTGGTGTGCTTGGGGGACAGGAGCCACACTGGGGCAGAGGTTCTGTCAGCTCTGCAGGGGCAGATTCAGAGGTTGTTGACGCCACGCCAAATTAAGGCAGGAATGGTGGTTTGCGACAATGGCACCAACCTCCTCTCTGCCCTCCGAAGGGACAAATGACCCATGTGCCCTGTTTGGCTCACGTCCTTAACTTGGTGGTGCAGAGGTTCTTGGGCAGGTACCCGGGCTTACAGGATGTCCTGAGGCAGGCCAGGAAAGTCTGTGTGCATTTCCGCCGGTCATATAATGCCAGTGCTCGGCTGACAGACCTCCAAAAGGAGTTTAACCTGCCCAAGAACCGCCTAATCTGTGACATGCTCACCAGGTGGAACTCAACGTTGGCCATGCTGCAGTGGCTGCACACGCAGCAGAGGGCCATCAATGAGTACCTGTGCGACTATGGCACCAGGACAGGGTCAGGAGAGCTTGTTTTTTTTCCCCACACCAGTGGGCCATGATCAGGGATGCATGCACTGTCCTGTCACCATTTGAGGAGGCCACGAGGATGGTGAGCAGTGATAGTGCATGCATCAGTGACACTGTCCCCCTTGTCCACCTGTTGGAGCACATGTTTCATGGAATAAAGGACAGAGCACTTGAGGCAGAACAGAGGCAGGAAGAGGAGGACTTCCTTAGCTCTCAAGGCCTACTTTATCCAGACAGTGTTCCTGCACGCCCGCCGATCACACAGGAAGAGGACGAGGAGGAGGAGGATTGTGTCAGTATGGAGGTGGAGCCTGGCACTCAGCATCAGCAGCAGTCTTTAAGGGATCAGTTACGTGGCTGGGAGGAGGTGGCTGCGGACCATGTCGTCCTTAGTGACCCAGAGGACTCCGGACCGAATGCCTTAGCAAACCTACGCTGCATGGCCTCCCTGATCCTGCAAAGCCTGCGTAAGGATCCTCGTATTCGTGGTATCAAGGAGAAGGACTAATACTGGCTGGCAACCCTCCTTGATCCACGTTACAAGGGTAAGGTTGCGGACCTTATCTTGCCATCGCAGAGGGAGCAGAGGATGAAACATCTTCGGGAGGCCTTGAAGAAAGGTCTGTGCAATGCGTTCCCAGAGACTGGGAGGTTACAAACTCCTGTTTCTGGACAACGTGTTGCTGAGGCTTCGGTCAGTCAAAGAAAGAGCGGTGGAGAAGATGACCGTCTGACTGATGCGTTCAGACAATTTTTTGGTCTGCAGCCCCAAGGTATAATCGGTTCCAGCAACCATCGCCAGCGTATGTTTTACATGGTGCAGGTATACCTAGGGGCAAGATCTAACTTGGACACCTTTCCCACCGAAAATCCTCTGGGTTACTGGGTCTTGAGGATGGATCACTGGCCAGAGCTTGCACAGTATGCAATTGAGCTACTGGCCTGTCCTGCATCCAGCGTTCTTTCGGAACGCGCATTCAGTGCTGCTGGGGGCTTTGTAACCGATCACAGGGTGCGTCTGTCCACCGACTCGGTCGATCGACTGACCTTCATAAAAATTAATCAGTCTTGGATCACCACCAGCTACCAAGCACCTGATGCTGATGTAACCGAATAATTTTTTTTGAAATCTCAGATCCCTTCAAAGACTGCCTATGCTGATGCTGAGTGACTATCCTGAGTAATTATCCTCTTCCTCCTCAATGATCACGCTGATAGCTTGTAAGAACATTTTTCATTCTGGGCGCCACCACCAGTGCCTAAGGCCCAATTTTTCAGCCCCTGTTTAACAGGGGCATGTAATTACAATTTTTGATGCTATACTTTGCAGCAGGGCTCATTCCTGCCTTCCAACTAGAGTATCTGTGAGGGGTTGCAGTGTTGTGGTACCAGCACTAGTGCCTAAGGCCTAATTTTTCAGCCCCTGTTTAACAGAGGTGTGTAATTACAATTTTTGATGCAATACTTTTGTGACGGGACGGCCCGTGGAACTCAGAATCCCTTGGAAAGTAGGGGATGTCCTTGTTTCAGCTCCCCATATAACTCTTATGTCTAAGTCACCCTGTGCTATCCTGGCATAGGGTGAGTGAGAAAATATATCTTGGACTACTTAAAATGGGACAGTAATATTTGTCCACAATATCTCCCAGGATGTATGTAGAGACTATTATTGGTTTGTTTGATTCTGAACTCAACCTGTTAATTGAGTGAACTGATCACATTAGCCTCCACGACTGGCTAGGAGACGAACTGTTGATGACTAGGCTGAGGAGGGTGGGAGATTGTTGTTTGTATTGTTAGTGTAATTAGCTCCTGCTATTGTGTTTATACTACTGTGTGAAGCTTGCAGCAGGGCTCGTTTCTGCGTTCCAACTAGAGTATCTGTGAGGGGTTGCAGTGTTGTGGCACCAGCACCAGTGCCTAAGGCCCAATTTTTCAGCCCCTGTTCATCAGGGGCATGTAATTACAATTCTTGATCAATATTTCACAGCAGGGCCCATTTCTGCGCCCACCAAGAGCGAGTGAGGACTTACAGTGTTGTGGCACCAGCACCACCACCACCACCAAAGGCACAATTTTTCTGCCCCTGTTCAACAGGGGCATGTAATTACAATTCTTGATCTAATATTTTGCAGCAGGGCCCTGTGAGGGCTTACAGTGTTGTGGCCACAACAACACCTAAGGCCCAAATTTCTGCTGAGTATATAGGGCAGGCCCCTACTTTCAAAGATCCAACTTACAAACGACTCCTACTTGCAAACGGAAGGAGACAACAGGAATTGAAATGAAATCTACCCCTAGGAAGGGAAATTCTCTCCTGTAAGAGTTAATATGGGAAAAACATTTCACCTTTCCACTGATGCTTTATCACCAATCCTTGTTTCACAAAAAAACCCAAATTTTCAAAAAACATTTGTCATTGGGACAAAAAGTGAGGTGAAATCTTCTGAAGAGGAGCACATACAGCAAAACAAATGTCACAGGGGTGATAACCCTTCCCTATGTTTTCCAAAAAGCTTCAAATAGATTTTTTGGCTGGCGCTAAACACGTTAAAAATGTACCAGTTCAAAATTACAAACAGATTCTACTTAACAACAAACCTACAGTCCCTGTCTTGTTTGCACCGCCTGTATACTGCTGTTCAGAGTATATAGGGCCTAGTGGCCCCACGCCTTTCCTTTTTTTAATCTAGGTGCGGGGTTCCCCTTAATATCCATACAAGATCCAAAGGGCCTGGTAATGGACTGGGGGGTACCCATGCTGTTTGTCTCACTGATTTTTATCCATATTGCCAGGACCCGACATTACATTAAAGCCGCAAGCAGTTTTAAATGACTTTTTTTCCTTTAAAAATGACATTTTGTGCAGGGACTGTTCTAAGCACGGGAAACACACGTCACTTTACAGGCATACTATAGACACCCCCCAGGTACAATATTTAAAGGAATATTTAACTTTTTTTAACTTTAAGCATCATTAAAATCACTGCTCCCGAAAAAACGGCAGTTTTTAAAAGTTTTTTTTCCATTGATACATGTCCCCTGGGGCAGGACCCGGGTCCCCAACCCCTTTTTAGGACAATACCATGCAAATTAGCCTTTAAAATGAGCACTTTTGATTTTGAACATTCGAATCCCATAGACATCAATGGGGTTCTAACGCTCGTGTGAATTTTTGGTCCGTTCGCAGGTTCTGGTGCGAACCGAACCGGGGGGTGTTCGGCTCATCCCTAGTGCACACTGTGCAGAGGACGCAATACAATAACTGTAAATACTGTAGCTGCCTGCCTGTGGTATTAATATAGGATCAGAATAACACCACCAATTTAATCCAGGCAGCTTTAGGTGCACACTGTGCAGAGGACACAGTAACTAACTGTAAATACTGTAGCTGCCTGCCTGTGGTATTAATAGGAGCAGAACAACAGCAATTGTCTCCAGGTAGCTTTAGGTGCACGCTTTGCAGAGGACGCGGTACACTAACTGTAAATACTGTAGTTGCCTGCCTGTGGTAACAATAGGATCAGAAGAAAACCAATAATTTTTTTCAGGTAGCTTTAGGTGCACACTGTGCAGAGGACACAGTACACTAACTGTAAATACCGTAGCTGCCTGCCTGTGGTATTAATAGGAGCAGAACAACAGCAATTGTCTTCAGATAGCTTTAGGTGCACACTGTGCAGAGGACAATGTACACTAACTGTAAATACTGTAGCTGCCTGCCTGTGGTATTAATATAGGATCAGAAGAAAACCACCAATTTTATTCAGGTAGCTTTAGGTGCACACTGTGCAGAGGACACAGTACACTAACTGTTAATACTGTAGCTGCCTGCCTGTGGTATTAATTGAAGCAGAACACAAGCAATTTTCTTCAGGGAGCTTTAGGTGCACACTGTGCAGAGGACACAGTACACTAACTGTAAATACTGTAGCTGACTGCCTGTGGTATTAATAGGAGCAGAACAACAGCAATTAACCCAGGTAGCTTTAGGTGCACACTGTGCAGAGGACGCACTACACTAACTGTAAATACTGTAGCTGCCTGCCTGTGGTATTAATAGGATCAGAAGAACACACTAATTTTCTTCAGGTAGCTTTAGGTGCACACTGTGCAGAGGACACAGTACACTAACTGTAAATACTGTAGCTGCCTGCCTGTGATATTAATAGGAGCAGAACAACAGCAATTTTCTTCAGGTAGATTTAGGTGCACACTGTGCAGAGGACGCAGTACACTAACTGTAAATACTGTAGCTGGCTGCCTGTGGTATTAATATAGGATCAAGAAGAACACCACCAATTTTATTCAGGTAGCTTTAGGTGCACACTGTGCAGAGGACACAGTACACTAACTGTAAATACTGTAGCTGCCTGCCTGTGGTATTATTAGGATCAGAACAACAGCAATTTTTTTCAGGTAGCTTTAGGTGCACACTGTGCAGAGGACGCAGTACACTAACTGTAAATACTGTAGCTGCCTGCCTGTGGTATTAATATAGGATCAGAATAACACCACCAATTTAATTCAGGTAGCTTTAGGTGCACACTGTGCAGAGGACACAGTACACTAACTCTAAATACTGTAGCTGCCTGCCTGTGATATTAATAGGAGCAGAACAAAAGCAATTTTCTTCAGGTAGCTTTAGGTGCACACTGTGCAGAGGATGCAGTACACTAACTGTAAATACTGTAGCTGCCTGCCTGTGGTATTAATATAGGATCAGAATAACACCACCAATTTAATCCAGGTAGCTTTAGGTGCACACTGTGCAGAGGACACAGTACACTAACTCTAAACACTGTAGCTGCCTGCCTGTGGTATTAATAGGAGCAGAACAACAGCAATTGTCTCCAGGTAGCTTTAGGTGCACACTTTGCAGAGGACGCAGTACACTAACTGTAAATACTGTAGCTGCCTGCCTGTGGTATTAATATAGGATCAGAAGAACACCACCAATTTTACTCAGGTAGCTTTAGGTGCACACTGTGCAGAGGACACAGTAAACTAACTGTAAATATTGTAGCTGCCTACCTGTGGTATTATTAGGAGCAGAACAATAGCAATTTTTTTCAGGTAGCTTTAGGTGCACACTGTACAGAGGACGCAGTACACTAACTGTAAATACTGTAGCTGCCTACCTGTGGTATTAATAGGATCAGAAGAACACACTAATTTTCTTCAGGTAGCTTTAAGTGCACACTGTGCAGAGGACACAGTACACTAACTGTAAATACTGTAGCTGCCTCCCTGTGATATTAATAGGAGCAGAACAACAGCAAATTTCTTCAAGTAGCTTTAGGTGCACACTGTGCAGAGGACGCAGTACACTAACTGTAAATACTGTAACTGCCTGCCTGTGGTATTACTATAGGATCAGAAGAACGCCACCAATTTTATTCAGGTAGCTTGAGGTGCACACTGTGCAGAGGACCCAGTACATCAACTCTAAATACTGTAGCTTCCTGCCTGTGGTTTTAATAGGAGAAGAACAACAGCAATTGACTCCAGGTAGCTTTAGGTGCACACTGTGCAGAGGACGCACTACACTAACTGTAAATACTGTAGCTGCCTGTCTGTGGTATTAATATAGGATCAGAAGAACACCACCAATTTTATTCAGGTATCTTTAGGTGCACACTGTGCAGAGGACACAGTACACTAACTGTAAATACTGTAGCTGCCTGCCTGAGATATTAATAGGAGCAGAAAAACAGCAATTTTTATTCATTTAGCTTTAGGTGCATGCTGTGCAGAGGATGCAGTACACTAACTGTAAATGCTGTAGCTGCCTGCCTGTGCTATTAATGTAGGATCAAGAAGAACACCACCAATTTTATTCAGGTATCTTTAGGTGCACACTGTGCAGAGGACACAGTACACTAACTGTAAATACTGTAGCTGCCTGCCTGAGATATTAATAGGAGCAGAAAAACAGCTATTTTTATTCATTTAGCTTTAGGTGCACGCTGTGCAGAGGATGCAGTACACTAACTGTAAATGCTGTAGCTGCCTGCCTGTGCTATTAATGTAGGATCAAGAAGAACACCACCAATTTTATTCAGGTAGCTTTAGGTGCACACTGTACAGAGGACACAGTACACTAACTGTAAATTCTGTAGCTGCCTGCCTGTGGTATTATTAGCAGCAGAACAACAGCAATTCTTTTCAGGTAGGTTTAGGTGAACACTGTGCAGAGGACACAGTACACTAACTGTAAATGCTGTAGCTGCCTGCCTGTGCTATTAATGTAGGATCAAGAAGAACACCACCAATTTTATTCAGGTAGCTTTAGGTGCCCACTGTACAGAGGACACAGTACACTGACTGTAAATACTGTAGCTGCCTGCCTGTGGTATTATTAGGAGCAGAACAACAGCAATTTTTTTCAGGTAGCTTTAGGTGCACACTGTGCAGAGGACACAGTACACTAACTGTAAATACTGTAGCTGCCTGCCTTTGGTATTAATATAGGATCATAACAACACCACCAATTTAATTCAGGTAGCTTTAGGTGCACACTGTGCAGAGGACACAGTACACTAACTGTAAATACTGTAGCTGCCTGCCTGTGATATTAATAGGAGCAGAACAACAACAATTTTCTTCAGGTAGCTTTAGGTGTTCACTGTGCAGAGGACGCAGTACACTAACTGTAAATACTGTAGCTGCCTGCCTGTGGTATTATTAGCAGCAGAACAACAGCAATTCTTTTCAGGTAGGTTAGGTGAACACTGTGCAGAGGACACAGTACACTAACTGTAAATACTATAGCTGCCTGCCTGTGATATTAATAGGAGCAGAACAACAGCCATTGTCTTCAGTTAGCTTTAGGTGCACACTGTGCAGAAGACGCAGTACACTAACTGTAAATACTGTAGCTGCCTGCCTGTGGTATTAATATAGGATCAAGAAGAACACCCCCAATTTTATTCAGGTAGCTTTAGGTGCACACTGTGCAGAGGACACAGTACACTAACTGTAAATACTGTAGCTGCCTGCCTGTTGTATTATTAGGAGCAGAACAACAGCAATTTTTTTCAGGTAGCTTTAGGTGCACACTGTGCAGAGGACACAGTACACTAACTGTAAATACTGTAGCTGCCTGCCTTTGGTATTAATATAGGATCAGAACAACACCACCAATTTAATTCAGATAGCTTTAGGTGCACACTGTGCAAAGAACACAGTACACTAACTGTAAATACTGTAGCTGCCTGCCTGTGATATTAATAGGAGCAGAACAACAACAATTTTCTTCAGGTAGCTTTAGGTGAACACTGTGCAGAGGACGCAGTACACTAACTGTAAATTCTGTAGCTGCCTGCCTGTGGTATTATTAGCAGCAGAACAACAGCAATTCTTTTCAGGTAGGTTTAGGTGAACACTGTGCAGAGGACACGGTACACTAACTGTAAATACTATAGCTGCCTGCCTGTGATATTAATAGGAGCAGAACAACAGCCATTGCCTTCAGGTAGCTTTAGGTGCACACTGTGCAGAGGATGCAGTACACTAACTGTAAATACTGTAGCTGCCTGCCTGTGGTATTAATATAGGATCAAGAAGAACACCAGCAATTTTATTCAGGTAGCTTTAGGTGCACACTGTGCAGAGGACACAGTACACTATCTGTAAATACTGTAGCTGCCTGCCTGTGGTATTATTAGGAGCAGAACAACAGCAATTTTTTTCAGGTAGGTTTAGGTGCACACTGTGCAAAGGATGCAGTACACTAACTGTAAATACTGTAGCTGCCTGCCTGTGGTATTAATATAGGATCAGAACAACACCACCAATTTAATGCAGGTAGCTTTAGGTGCACACTGTGCAGAGGACACAGTACACTAACTGTAAATACTGTAGTTGCCTGCCTGTGGTATTAATAGCAGCAGAACAACAGCAATTGTCTCCAGGTAGCTTTAGGTACACACTTTGCAGAGGACGCAGTACACTAACTGTAAATACTGTAACTGCCTGCCTGTGGTATTAATAGGATCAGAAAAAAAACACTAATTTTTTTCAGGTAGCTTTAGGTGCACACTCTGCAGAGGAAAGAGTACACTAACTGTAAATACCGTAGCTGCCTGCCTGTTGTATTAATAGCAGCAGAACAACAGCAATTGTCTTCAGGTAGCTTTAGGTACACACTGTGCAGAGGACGCACAACACTAACTGTAAATACTGTAATTGCCTGCCTGTGGTATTAATAGGATCAGAAGAAAACCACTAATTTTCTTCAGGTAGCTTTAGGTGCACACTTTGCAGAGGACGCAGTACACTAACTGTAAATACTGTAGCTGCCTGCCTGTGGTATTAATATAGGATCAGAAGAACACCACCAATTTTACTCAGGTAGCTTTAGGTGCACACTGTGCAGAGGACACAGTAAACTAACTGTAAATATTGTAGCTGCCTACCTGTGGTATTATTAGGAGCAGAACAACAGCATTTTTTTTCAGGTAGCTTTAGGTGCACACTGTACAGAGGACGCAGTACACTAACTGTAAATACTGTAGCTGCCTGCCTGTGGTATTAATAGGATCAGAAGAACACACTAATTTTCTTCAGGTAGCTTTAAGTGCACACTGTGCAGAGGACACAGTACACTAAGTGTAAATACTGTAGCTGCCTCCCTGTGATATTAATAGGAGCAGAACAACAGCAATTTTCTTCAAGTAGCTTTAGGTGCACACTGTGCAGAGGACGCAGTACACTAACTGTAAATACTTAGTTGCCTGCCTGTGGTATTAATAGGAGCAGAACAACAGCAATTGTCTCCAGGTAGCTTTAGGTGCACACTTTGCAGAGGATGCAGTACACTAACTGTAAATACTGTAACTGCCTGCCTGTGGTATTACTATAGGATCAGAAGAACGCCACCAATTTTATTCAGGTAGCTTGAGGTGCACACTGTGCAGAGGACCCAGTACATCAACTGTAAATACTGTAGCTTCCTGCCTGTGGTTTTAATAGGAGAAGAACAACAGCAATTGACTCCAGGTAGCTTTAGGTGCACACTGTGCAGAGGACGCACTACACTAACTGTAAATACTGTAGCTGCCTGCCTGTGGTATTAATATAGGATCAGAAGAACACCACCAATTTTATTCAGGTATCTTTAGGTGCACACTGTGCAGAGGACACAGTACACTAACTGTAAATACTGTAGCTGCCTGCCTGAGATATTAATAGGAGCAGAAAAACAGCAATTTTTATTCATTTAGCTTTAGGTGCACGCTGTGCAGAGGATGCAGTACACTAACTGTAAATGCTGTAGCTGCCTGCCTGTGCTATTAATGTAGGATCAAGAAGAACACCACCAATTTTATTCAGGTAGCTTTAGGTGCCCACTGTACAGAGGACACAGTACACTAACTGTAAATACTGTAGCTGCCTGCCTGTGGTATTATTAGGAGCAGAACAACAGCTATTTTTTTCAGGTAGCTTTAGGTGCACACTGTGCAGAGGACACAGTACACTAACTGTAAATACTGTAGCTGCCTGCCTTTGGTATTAATATAGGATCATAACAACACCACCAATTTAATTCAGGTAGCTTTAGGTGTACACTGTGCAGAGGACACAGGACACTAACTGTAAATACTGTAGCTGCCTGCCTGTGATATTAATAGGAGCAGAACAACAACAATTTTCTTCAGGTAGCTTTAGGTGTTCACTGTGCAGAGGAGGCAGTACACTAACTGTAAATACTGTAGCTGCCTGCCTGTGGTATTATTAGCAGCAGAACAACAGCAATTCTTTTCAGGTAGGTTAGGTGAACACTGTGCAGAGGACACAGTACACTAACTGTAAATACTATTGCTGTATGCCTGTGATATTAATAGGAGCAGAACAACAGCCATTGTCTTCAGTTAGCTTTAGGTGCACACTGTGCAGAGGACGCAGTACACTAACTGTAAATACTGTAGCTGCATGCCTGTGGTATTAATATAGGATCAAGAAGAACACCCCCAATTTTATTCAGGTAGCTTTAGGTGCACACTGTGCAGAGGACACGGTGCACTAACTGTAAATACTGTAGCTGCCTGCCTGTGGTATTATTAGGAGCAGAACAACAGCAATTTTTTTCAGGTAGCTTTAGGTGCACACTGTGCAGAGGACACAGTACACTAACTGTAAATACTGTAGCTGCCTGCCTGTGATATTAATAGGAGCAGAACAACAACAATTTTATTCAGGTAGCTTTAGGTGAACACTGTGCAGAGGACGCAGTACACTAACTGTAAATTCTGTAGCTGCCTGCCTGTGGTATTATTAGCAGCAGAACAACAGCAATTCTTTTCAGGTAGGTTTAGGTGAACACTGTGCAGAGGACACAGTACACTAACTGTAAACACTATAGCTACTTGCCTGTGATATTAATAGGAGCAGAACAACAGCCATTGTCTTCAGGTAGCTTTAGGTGCACACTGTGCAGAGGATGCTGTACACTAACTGTAAATACTGTAGCTGCCTGCCTGTGGTATTAATATAGGATCAAGAAGAACACCAGCAATTTTATTCAGGTAGCTTTAGGTGCACACTGTGCAGAGGACACAGTACACTAACTGTAAATACTGTAGCTGCCTGCCTGTGGTATTATTAGGAGCAGAACAACAGCAATTTTTTTCAGGTAGGTTTAGGTGCACACTGTGCAAAGGATGCAGTACACTAACTGTAAATACTGTAGCTGCCTGCCTGTGGTATTAATATAGGATCAGAACAACACCACCATTTTAATGCAGGTAGCTTTAGGTGCACACTGTGCAGAGGACACAGTACACTAACTGTAAATACTGTAGCTGCCTGCCTGTGGTATTAATAGCAGCAGAACAACAGCAATTGTCTCCAGGTAGCTTTAGGTACACACTTTGCAGAGGATGCAGTACACTAACTGTAAATACTGTAACTGCCTGCCTGTGGTATTAATAGGATCAGAAAAAAAACACTAATTTTCTTCAGGTAGCTTTAGGTGCACACTCTGCAGAGGAAAGAGTACACTAACTGTAAATACCGTAGCTGCCTGCCTGTGGTATTAATAGGAGCAGAACAACAGCAATTGTCTTCAGGTAGCTTTAGGTGCACACTGTACAGAGGACGCACTACACTAACTGTAAATACTGTAGCTGCCTGCCTGTGGTATTAAAATAGGATCAGAAGAACACCACCAATTTTATTCAGGTAGCTTTAGGTGCAAACTGTGCAGAGGACACAGTACACTAACTGTAAATACTGTAGCTGCCTGCCTGTGGTATTAATAGGAGCAGAACAACAGCAATTTTCTTCAGGTAGCTTTAGGTGCACACTGTGCAGAGGACACAGTACACTAACTGTAAATACTGTAGCTGACTGCCTGTGGTATTATTAGGAGCAGAACAACAGCAATTGTCTCCAGGTTGCTTTAGGTGCACACTGTGCAGAGGACGCACTTCACTAACTGTAAATACTGTAGCTGCCTGCCTGTGATATTAATAGGATCAGAAGAACACACTAATTTCCTTCAGTTAGCTTTAGGTGCACACTGTGCAGAGGACACAGTACACTAACTGTAAATACTGTAGCTGCCTGTGATATTAATAGGATCAGAACAACAGCAATTTTCTTCAGGTAGCTTTAGGTGCACACTTAGCAGAGGACGCAGTACATTAACTGTAAATACTGTAGCTGCCTGCCTGTGGTATTAATATAGGATCAAGAAGAACACCACCAATTTTATTCAGGTAGCTTTAGGTGCACACTGTGCAGAGGACACAGGACACTAACTGTAAATACTGTAGCTGCCTGCCTGTGGTATTATTAGGAGCAGAACAACAGCAATTTTTTTCAGGTAGCTTTTGGTGCACACTGTGCAGAGGACGCAGTACACTAACTGTAAATACTGTAGCTGCCTGCCTGTGGTATTAATATAGGATCAGAATAACACCACCAATTTAATCCAGGTGGCTTTAGGTGCACACTGTGCAGAGGACACAGTACACTAACTCTAAATACTGTAGCTGCCTGCCTGTGGTATTAATAGGAGCAGAACAACAGCAATTGTCTCCAGGTAGCTTTAGGTGCACACTTTGCAGAGGACACCGTACACTAACTGTAAATACTGTAACTGCCTGCCTGTGGGATTAATATAGGATCAGAAGAACACCACCTATTTTATTCAGGTAGCTTGAGATGCACACTGCGCAGAGGACGCACTACACTAACTGTAAATTCTGTAGCTGCCTGCCTGTGGTATTAATAGGATCAGAAGAACACACTAATTTTCTTCAGGTAGCTTTAGGTGCACACTGTGCAAAGGACACAGTACACTAACTGTAAATACTGTAGCTGTCTGCCTGTGATATTAATAGGAGCAGAACAACAGCAATTTTCTTCAGGTAGCTTTAGGTGCACACTGTGCAGAGGACGCAGTACACTAACTGTAAATACTGTAGCTGCCTGCCTGTGGTATTAATATAGGATCAAGAAGAACACCACCAATTTTATTCAGGTAGCTTTAGGTGCACACTGTGCAGAAGACACAGTACACTAAATGTAAATACTGTAGCTGCCTGCCTGTGGTATTATTAGGAGCAGAACAACAGCAATTTTTTTTCAGGTAGCTTTAGGTGCACACTGTGCAGAGGACGCAGTAAACTAACTGTAAATACTGTAGCTACCTGCCTGTGGTATTATTATAGGATCAAGAAGAACACCACCAATTTTATTCAGGTAGATTTAGGTGCACACTGTGCAGAGGACACGGTACACTAACTGTAAATACTGTAGCTGACTGCCTGTGCTATTAATAGGAGCAGAACAACAGCAATTGTCTACAGGTAGCTTTAGGTGCACAGTGTGCAGAGGACACACTACACTAACTGTAAATACTGTAGCTGCCTGCCTGTGGTATTAATAGGATCAGAAGAACACACTAATTTTCTTAAGGTAGCTTTAGGTGCACACTGTGCAGAGGACACAGTACACTAACTGTAAATACTGTAGCTGTCAGCCTGTGATATTAATAGGAGCAGAACAACAGCAATTTTCTTCAGGTAGCTTTAGGTGCACACTGTGCAGAAGACGCAGTACACTAACTGTAAATACTGTAGCTGCCTGCCTGTGGTATTAATATAGGATCAAGAAGAACACCACCAATTTTATTCGGGTAGCTTTAGGTGCACACTGTGCAGAGGACACAGTACACTAACTATAAATACTGTAGCTGCCTGCCTGTGGTATTATTAGTAGCAGAACAACAGCAATTTTATTCAGGTAGCTTTAGGAGCAAACTGTGCAGAGGACACAGTACACTAACTGTAAATACTGTAGCTGCCGGCCTGTGGTATTAATAGGAGCAGAACAACAGCAATTTTCTTCAGGTAGCTTTAGGTGCACACTGAGCAGAGGACACAGTACACTAACTGTAAATACTGTAGCTGACTGCCTGTGGTATTAATAGGAGCAGAACAACAGCAATTGTCTCCAGGTAGCTTTAGGTGCACACTGTGCAGAGGACGCACTACACTAACTGTAAATACTGTAGCTGCCTGCCTGTGGTATTAATAGGATCAGAAGAACACACTAATTTCCTTCAGTTAGCTTTAGGTGCACACTGTGCAGAGGACACAGTACACTAACTGTAAATACTGTAGCTGCTTGTGATATTAATAGGAGCAGAACAACAGCAATTTTCTTCAGGTAGCTTTAGGTGCACACTGTGCAGAGGACGCAGTACACTAACTGTAAATACTGTAGCTGCCTGCCTGTGGTATTAATAAAGGATCAAGAAGAACACCATCAATTTTATTCAGGTAGCTTTAGGTGCACACTGTGCAGAGGACACAGTACACTAACTGTAAATACTGTAGCTGCCTGCCTGTGGTATTATTAGAGCAGAACAACAGCAATTTTTTTCAGGTAGCTTTAGGTGCACACTGTGCAGAGGATGCAGTGCACTAACTGTAAATACTGTAGCTGCCTGCCTGTGGTATTAATATAGGATCAGAACAACACCACCAATTTAATCCAGGTAGCTTTAGGTACACACTGTGCAGAGTACACAGTACACTAACTGTAAATACTGTAGCTGCCTGCCTGTGGTATTATTAGGAGCAGAACAACAGCAATTTCATTCAGGTAGCTTTAGGTGCAAACTGTGCAGAGGACACAGTACACTAACTGTAAATACTGTAGCTGCCGGCCTGTGGTATTAATAGGAGCAGAACAACAGCAATTTTCTTCAGGCAGCTTTAGGTGCACACTGATCAGAGGACACAGTACACTAACTGTAAATACTGTAGCTGACTGCCTGTGGTATTAATAGGAGCAGAACAACAGCAATTGTCTCCAGGTAGCTTTAGGTGCACACTGTGCAGAGGACGCACTACACTAACTGTAAATACTGTAGCTGCCTGCCTGTGGTATTAATAGGATCAGAAGAACACACTAATTTCCTTCAGTTAGCTTTAGGTGCACACTGTGCAGAGGACACAGTACACTAACTGTAAATACTGTAGCTGCCTGTGATATTAATAGGAGCAGAACAACAGCAATTTTCTTCAGGTAGCTTTAGGTGCACACTGTGCAGAGGACGCAGTACACTAACTGTATATACTGTAGCTGCCTGCCTGTGGTATTAATAAAGGATCAAGAAGAACACCATCAATTTTATTCAGGTAGCTTTAGGTGCACACTGTGCAGAGGACACAGTACACTAACTGTAAATACTGTAGCTGCCTACCTGTGGTATTATTAGAGCAGAACAACAGCAATTTTTTTCAGGTAGCTTTAGGTGCACACTGTGCAGAGGATGCAGTGCACTAACTGTAAATACTGTAGCTGCCTGCCTGTGGTATTAATATAGGATCAGAACAACACCACCAATTTAATCCAGGTAGCTTTAGGTGCACACTGTGCAGAGGACACAGTACACTAACTGTAAATACTGTAGCTGCCTGCCTGTGGTATTAATAGGAGCAGAACAACAGAAATTGTCTCCAAGTAGCTTTAGGTACACACTTTGCAGAGGACGCAGTACACTAACTGTAAATACTGTAACTGCCTGCCTGTGGTATTAATATAGGATCAGAAGAACACCACCAATTTTATTCAGGTAGCTTGAGGTGCACACTGTGCAGAGGACACAGTACACTAACTGTAAATACTGTAGCTGCCTGCCTGTGATTTTAATAGGAGAAGAAAAACAGCAATTGACTCCAGGTAGCTTTAGGTGCACACTGTGCAGAGGACGCACAACACTAACTGTAAATACTGTAATTGCCTGCCTGTGGTATTAATAGGATCAGAAGAAAACCACTAATTTTCTTCAGGTAGCTTTAGGTGCACACTGTGCAGAGGACACAGTACAATAACTGTAAATACTGTAGCTGACTGCCTGTGTTATTAATAGGAGAAGAACAACAGCAATTGTCCCCAGGTAGCTTTAGGTGCACACTGTGCAGAGGACGCACTACACTAACTGTAAATACTGTAGCTGCCTGCCAGTGGTATTAATAGGAGCAGAAGAACACACTAATTTTCTTCATGTAACTTTAGGTGCACACTGTGCAGAGGACACAGTACACTAACTGTAAATACTGTAGCTGCCTGCCTGTGATATTAATAGGAGCAGAACAACAGCAATTTACTTCAGGTAGCTTTAGGTGCACACTGTGCAGAGGACGCAGTACACTAACTGTACATACTGTAGCTGCCTGCCTGTGGTATTAATATAGGGTCAAGAAGAACACCACCAATTTTATTCAGGTAGCTTTAGGTGCACACTGTGCAGAGGACACAGTACACTAACTGTAAATACTGTAGCTGCCTGCCTGTGATATTAATAGGAGCAGAACAACAACAATTTTCTTCAGGTAGCTTTAGGTGTTCACTGTGCAGAGGAGGCAGTACACTAACTGTAAATACTGTAGCTGCCTGCCTGTGGTATTATTAGGAGCAGAACAACAGCAATTTTTTTCAGGTAGGTTTAGGTGCACACTGTGCAAAGGATGCAGTACACTAACTGTAAATACTGTAGCTGCCTGCCTGTGGTATTAATATAGGATCAGAACAACACCACCATTTTAATGCAGGTAGCTTTAGGTGCACACTGTGCAGAGGACACAGTACACTAACTGTAAATACTGTAGCTGCCTGCCTGTGGTATTAATAGCAGCAGAACAACAGCAATTGTCTCCAGGTAGCTTTAGGAACACACTTTGCAGAGGATGCAGTACACTAACTGTAAATACTGTAACTGCCTGCCTGTGGTATTAATAGGATCAGAAAAAAAACACTAATTTTCTTCAGGTAGCTTTAGGTGCACACTCTGCAGAGGAAAGAGTACACTAACTGTAAATACCGTAGCTGCCTGCCTGTGGTATTAATAGGAGCAGAACAACAGCAATTGTCTTCAGGTAGCTTTAGGTGCACACTGTACAGAGGACGCACTACACTAACTGTAAATACTGTAGCTGCCTGCCTGTGGTATTAAAATAGGATCAGAAGAACACCACCAATTTTATTCAGGTAGCTTTAGGTGCAAACTGTGCAGAGGACACAGTACACTAACTGTAAATACTGTAGCTGCCTGCCTGTGGTATTAATAGGAGCAGAACAACAGCAATTTTCTTCAGGTAGCTTTAGGTGCACACTGTGCAGAGGACACAGTACACTAACTGTAAATACTGTAGCTGACTGCCTGTGGTATTATTAGGAGCAGAACAACAGTAATTGTCTCCAGGTTGCTTTAGGTGCACACTGTGCAGAGGACGCACTACACTAACTGTAAATACTGTAGCTGCCTGCCTGTGATATTAATAGGATCAGAAGAACACACTAATTTCCTTCAGTTAGCTTTAGGTGCACACTGTGCAGAGGACACAGTACACTAACTGTAAATACTGTAGCTGCCTCTGATATTAATAGGATCAGAACAACAGCAATTTTCTTCAGGTAGCTTTAGGTGCACACTTAGCAGAGGACGCAGTACACTAACTGTAAATACTGTAGCTGCCTGCCTGTGGTATTAATATAGGATCAAGAAGAACACCACCAATTTTATTCAGGTAGCTTTAGGTGCACACTGTGCAGAGGACACAGTACACTAACTGTAAATACTGTAGCTGCCTGCCTGTGGTATTATTAGGAGCAGAACAACAGCAATTTTTTTCAGGTAGCTTTTGGTGCACACTGTGCAGAGGACGCAGTACACTAACTATAAATACTGTAGCTGCCTGCCTGTGGTATTAATATAGGATCAGAATAACACCACCAATTTAATCCAGGTGGCTTTAGGTGCACACTGTGCAGAGGACACAGTACACTAACTCTAAATACTGTAGCTGCCTGCCTGTGGTATTAATAGGAGCAGAACAACAGCAATTGTCTCCAGGTAGCTTTAGGTGCACACTTTGCAGAGGACACCGTACACTAACTGTAAATACTGTAACTGCCTGCCTGTGGGATTAATATAGGATCAGAAGAACACCACCTATTTTATTCAGGTAGCTTGAGATGCACACTGTGCAGAGGACGCACTACACTAACTGTAAATTCTGTAGCTGCCTGCCTGTGGTATTAATAGGATCAGAAGAACACACTAATTTTCTTCAGGTAGCTTTAGGTGCACACTGTGCAAAGGACACAGTACACTAACTGTAAATACTGTAGCTGTCTGCCTGTGAAATTAATAGGAGCAGAACAACAGCAATTTTCTTCAGGTAGCTTTAGGTGCACACTGTGCAGAGGACGCAGTACACTAACTGTAAATACTGTAGCTGCCTGCCTGTGGTATTAATATAGGATCAAGAAGAACACCACCAATTTTATTCAGGTAGCTTTAGGTGCACACTGTGCAGAAGACACAGTACACTAAATGTAAATACTGTAGCTGCCTGCCTGTGGTATTATTAGGAGCAGAACAACAGCAATTTTTTTTCAGGTAGCTTTAGGTGCACACTGTGCAGAGGACGCAGTAAACTAACTGTAAATACTGTAGCTACCTGCCTGTGGTATTATTATAGGATCAAGAAGAACACCACCAATTTTATTCAGGTAGATTTAGGTGCACACTGTGCAGAGGACACGGTACACTAACTGTAAATACTGTAGCTGCCTGCCTGTGGTATTAATAGGAGCAGAACAACAGCAATTTTCTTCAGGTAGCTTTAGGTGCACACTGTGCAGAGGACACACTACACTAACTGTAAATACTGTAGCTGACTGCCTGTGCTATTAATAGGAGCAGAACAACAGCAATTGTCTACAGGTAGCTTTAGGTGCACAGTGTGCAGAGGACACACTACACTAACTGTAAATACTGTAGCTGCCTGCCTGTGGTATTAATAGGATCAGAAGAACACACTAATTTTCTTAAGGTAGCTTTAGGTGCACACTGTGCAGAGGACACAGTACACTAACTGTAAATACTGTAGCTGTCAGCCTGTGATATTAATAGGAGCAGAACAACAGCAATTTTCTTCAGGTAGCTTTAGGTGCACACTGTGCAGAAGACGCAGTACACTAACTGTAAATACTGTAGCTGCCTGCCTGTGGTATTAATATAGGATCAAGAAGAACACCACCAATTTTATTCGGGTAGCTTTAGGTGCACACTGTGCAGAGGACACAGTACACTAACTATAAATACTGTAGCTGCCTGCCTGTGGTATTATTAGTAGCAGAACAACAGCATTTTTATTCAGGTAGCTTTAGGAGCAAACTGTGCAGAGGACACAGTACACTAACTGTAAATACTGTAGCTGCCGGCCTGTGGTATTAATAGGAGCAGAACAACAGCAATTTTCTTCAGGTAGCTTTAGGTGCACACTGAGCAGAGGACACAGTACACTAACTGTAAATACTGTAGCTGACTGCCTGTGGTATTAATAGGAGCAGAACAACAGCAATTGTCTCCAGGTAGCTTTAGGTGCACACTGTGCAGAGGACGCACTACACTAACTGTAAATACTGTAGCTGCCTGCCTGTGGTATTAATAGGATCAGAAGAACACACTAATTTCCTTCAGTTAGCTTTAGGTGCACACTGTGCAGAGGACACAGTACACTAACTGTAAATACTGTAGCTGCCTGTGATATTAATAGGAGCAGAACAACAGCAATTTTCTTCAGGTAGCTTTAGGTGCACACTGTGCAGAGGACGCAGTACACTAACTGTAAATACTGTAGCTGCCTGCCTGTGGTATTAATAAAGGATCAAGAAGAACACCATCAATTTTATTCAGGTAGCTTTAGGTGCACACTGTGCAGAGGACACAGTACACTAACTGTAAATACTGTAGCTGCCTGCCTGTGGTATTATTAGAGCAGAACAACAGCAATTTTTTTCAGGTAGCTTTAGGTGCACACTGTGCAGAGGATGCAGTGCACTAACTGTAAATACTGTAGCTGCCTGCCTGTGGTATTAATATAGGATCAGAACAACACCACCAATTTAATCCAGGTAGCTTTAGGTACACACTGTGCAGAGTACACAGTACACTAACTGTAAATACTGTAGCTGCCTGCCTGTGGTATTATTAGGAGCAGAACAACAGCAATTTCATTCAGGTAGCTTTAGGTGCAAACTGTGCAGAGGACACAGTACACTAACTGTAAATACTGTAGCTGCCGGCCTGTGGTATTAATAGGAGCAGAACAACAGCAATTTTCTTCAGGTAGCTTTAGGTGCACACTGATCAGAGGACACAGTACACTAACTGTAAATACTGTAGCTGACTGCCTGTGGTATTAATAGGAGCAGAACAACAGCAATTGTCTCCAGGTAGCTTTAGGTGCACACTGTGCAGAGGACGCACTACACTAACTGTAAATACTGTAGCTGCCTGCCTGTGGTATTAATAGGATCAGAAGAACACACTAATTTCCTTCAGTTAGCTTTAGGTGCACACTGTGCAGAGGACACAGTACACTAACTGTAAATACTGTAGCTGCCTGTGATATTAATAGGAGCAGAACAACAGCAATTTTCTTCAGGTAGCTTTAGGTGCACACTGTGCAGAGGACGCAGTACACTAACTGTATATACTGTAGCTGCCTGCCTGTGGTATTAATAAAGGATCAAGAAGAACACCATCAATTTTATTCAGGTAGCTTTAGGTGCACACTGTGCAGAGGACACAGTACACTAACTGTAAATACTGTAGCTGCCTACCTGTGGTATTATTAGAGCAGAACAACAGCAATTTTTTTCAGGTAGCTTTAGGTGCACACTGTGCAGAGGATGCAGTGCACTAACTGTAAATACTGTAGCTGCCTGCCTGTGGTATTAATATAGGATCAGAACAACACCACCAATTTAATCCAGGTAGCTTTAGGTGCACACTGTGCAGAGGACACAGTACACTAACTGTAAATACTGTAGCTGCCTGCCTGTGGTATTAATAGGAGCAGAACAACAGAAATTGTCTCCAAGTAGCTTTAGGTACACACTTTGCAGAGGACGCAGTACACTAACTGTAAATACTGTAACTGCCTGCCTGTGGTATTAATATAGGATCAGAAGAACACCACCAATTTTATTCAGGTAGCTTGAGGTGCACACTGTGCAGAGGACACAGTACACTAACTGTAAATACTGTAGCTGCCTGCCTGTGATTTTAATAGGAGAAGAAAAACAACAATTGACTCCAGGTAGCTTTAGGTGCACACTGTGCAGAGGACGCACAACACTAACTGTAAATACTGTAATTGCCTGCCTGTGGTATTAATAGGATCAGAAGAAAACCACTAATTTTCTTCAGGTAGCTTTAGGTGCACACTGTGCAGAGGACACAGTACAATAACTGTAAATACTGTAGCTGACTGCCTGTGTTATTAATAGGAGAAGAACAACAGCAATTGTCCCCAGGTAGCTTTAGGTGCACACTGTGCAGAGGACGCACTACACTAACTGTAAATACTGTAGCTGCCTGCCAGTGGTATTAATAGGAGCAGAAGAACACACTAATTTTCTTCATGTAACTTTAGGTGCACACTGTGCAGAGGACACAGTACACTAACTGTAAATACTGTAGCTGCCTGCCTGTGATATTAATAGGAGCAGAACAACAGCAATTTACTTCAGGTAGCTTTAGGTGCACACTGTGCAGAGGACGCAGTACACTAACTGTACATACTGTAGCTGCCTGCCTGTGGTATTAATATAGGGTCAAGAAGAACACCACCAATTTTATTCAGGTAGCTTTAGGTGCACACTGTGCAGAGGACACAGTACACTAACTGTAAATACTGTAGCTGCCTGCCTGTGATATTAATAGGAGCAGAACAACAACAATTTTCTTCAGGTAGCTTTAGGTGTTCACTGTGCAGAGGAGGCAGTACACTAACTGTAAATACTGTAGCTGCCTGCCTGTGGTATTATTAGCAGCAGAACAACAGCAATTATTTTCAGGTAGGTTAGGTGAACACTGTGCAGAGGACACAGTACACTAACTGTAAATACTATTGCTGCCTGCCTGTGATATTAATAGGAGCAGAACAACAGCCATTGTCTTCAGTTAGCTTTAGGTGCACACTGTGCAGAGGACGCAGTACACTAACTGTAAATACTGTAGCTGCCTGCCTGTGGTATTAATATAGGATCAAGAAGAACACCACCAATTTTATTCAGGTAGCTTTAGGTGCACACTGTGCAGAGTGCACTAACTGTAAATACTGTAGCTGCCTGCCTGTGGTATTATTAGGAGCAGAACAACAGCAATTTTTTTCAGGTAGCTTTAGTTGCACACTGTGCAGAGGACACAGTACACTAACTGTAAATACTGTAGCTGCCTGCCTGTGATATTAATAGGAGCAGAACAACAACAATTTTCTTCAGGTAGCTTTAGGTGAACACTGTGCAGAGGACGCAGTACACTAACTGTAAATTCTGTAGCTGCCTGCCTGTGGTATTATTAGCAGCAGAACAACAGCAATTCTTTTCAGGTAGGTTTAGGTGAACACTGTGCAGAGGACACAGTACACTAACTGTAAATACTATAGCTACTTGCCTGTGATATTAATAGGAGCAGAACAACAGCCATTGTCTTCAGGTAGCTTTAGGTGCACACTGTGCAGAGGATGCAGTACACTAACTGTAAATACTGTAGCTGCCTGCCTGTGGTATTAATATAGGATCAAGAAGAACACCAGCAATTTTATTCAGGTAGCTTTAGGTGCACACTGTGCAGAGGACACAGTACACTAACTGTAAATACTGTAGCTGCCTGCCTGTGGTATTATTAGGAGCAGAACAACAGCAATTTTTTTCAGGTAGGTTTAGGTGCACACTGTGCAAAGGATGCAGTACACTAACTGTAAATACTGTAGCTGCCTGCCTGTGGTATTAATATAGGATCAGAACAACACCACCATTTTAATGCAGGTAGCTTTAGGTGCACACTGTGCAGAGGACACAGTACACTAACTGTAAATACTGTAGCTGCCTGCCTGTGGTATTAATAGCAGCAGAACAACAGCAATTGTCTCCAGGTAGCTTTAGGAACACACTTTGCAGAGGATGCAGTACACTAACTGTAAATACTGTAACTGCCTGCCTGTGGTATTAATAGGATCAGAAAAAAAACACTAATTTTCTTCAGGTAGCTTTAGGTGCACACTGTACAGAGGACGCACTACACTAACTGTAAATACTGTAGCTGCCTGCCTGTGGTATTAAAATAGGATCAGAAGAACACCACCAATTTTATTCAGGTAGCTTTAGGTGCAAACTGTGCAGAGGACACAGTACACTAACTGTAAATACTGTAGCTGCCTGCCTGTTGTATTAATAGGAGCAGAACAACAGCAATTTTCTTCAGGTAGCTTTAGGTGCACACTGTGCAGAGGACACAGTACACTAACTGTAAATACTGTAGCTGACTGCCTGTGGTATTATTAGGAGCAGAACAACAGCAATTGTCTCCAGGTTGCTTTAGGTGCACACTGTGCAGAGGACGCACTACACTAACTGTAAATTCTGTAGCTGCCTGCCTGTGGTATTATTAGCAGCAGAACAACAGCAATTCTTTTCAGGTAGGTTTAGGTGAACACTGTGCAGAGGACACAGTACACTAACTGTAAACACTATAGCTACTTGCCTGTGATATTAATAGGAGCAGAACAACAGCAATTTTCTTCAGGTAGCTTTAGGTGCACACTGTGCAGAGGACACAGTACACTAACTGTAAATACTGTAGCTGACTGCCTGTGGTATTATTAGGAGCAGAACAACAGCAATTGTCTCCAGGTTGCTTTAGGTGCACACTGTGCAGAGGACGCACTACACTAACTGTAAATACTGTAGCTGCCTGCCTGTGGTATTAATAGGATCAGAAGAACACACTAATTTCCTTCAGTTAGCTTTAGGTGCACACTGTGCAGAGGACACAGTACACTAACTGTAAATACTGTAGCTGCCTCTGATATTAATAGGATCAGAACAACAGCAATTTTCTTCAGGTAGCTTTAGGTGCACACTTAGCAGAGGACGCAGTACACTTACTGTAAATACTGTAGCTGCCTGCCTGTGGTATTAATATAGGATCAAGAAGAACACCACCAATTTTATTCAGGCAGCTTTAGGTGCACACTGTGCAGAGGACACAGTACCCTAACTGTAATTACTGTAGCTGTTTGCCTGTGGTATTATTAGTAGCAGAACAACAGCAATTTTTTTCAGGTAGGTTAGGTGAACACTGTGCAGAGGACACAGTACACTAACTGTAAATACTATTGCTGCCTGCCTGTGATATTAATAGGAGCAGAACAACAGCCATTGTCTTCAGTTAGCTTTAGGTGCACACTGTGCAGAGGACGCAGTACACTAACTGTAAATACTGTAGCTGCCTGCCTGTGGTATTAATATAGGATCAAGAAGAACACCCCCAATTTTATTCAGGTAGCTTTAGGTGCACACTGTGCAGAGGACACAGTGCACTAACTGTAAATACTGTAGCTGCCTGCCTGTGGTATTATTAGGAGCAGAACAACAGCAATTTTTTTCAGGTAGCTTTAGGTGCACACTGTGCAGAGGACACAGTACACTAACTGTAAATACTGTAGCTGCCTGCCTGTGATATTAATAGGAGCAGAACAACAACAATTTTCTTCAGGTAGCTTTAGGTGAACACTGTGCAGAGGACGCAGTACACTAACTGTAAATTCTGTAGCTGCCTGCCTGTGGTATTATTAGCAGCAGAACAACAGCAATTCTTTTCAGGTAGGTTTAGGTGAACACTGTGCAGAGGACACAGTACACTAACTGTAAACACTATAGCTACTTGCCTGTGATATTAATAGGAGCAGAACAACAGCCATTGTCTTCAGGTAGCTTTAGGTGCACACTGTGCAGAGGATGCAGTACACTAACTGTAAATACTGTAGCTGCCTGCCTGTGGTATTCATATAGGATCAAGAAGAACATCAGCAATTTTATTCAGGTAGCTTTAGGTGCACACTGTGCAGAGGACACAGTACACTAACTGTAAATACTGTAGCTGCCTGCCTGTGGTATTATTAGGAGCAGAACAACAGCAATTTTTTTCAGGTAGGTTTAGGTGCACACTGTGCAAAGGATGCAGTACACTAACTGTAAATACTGTAGCTGCCTGCCTGTGGTATTAATATAGGATCAGAACAACACCACCATTTTAATGCAGGTAGCTTTAGGTGCACACTGTGCAGAGGACACAGTACACTAACTGTAAATACTGTAGCTGCCTGCCTGTGGTATTAATAGCAGCAGAACAACAGCAATTGTCTCCAGGTAGCTTTAGGTACACACTTTGCAGAGGATGCAGTACACTAACTGTAAATACTGTAACTGCCTGCCTGTGGTATTAATAGGATCAGAAAAAAAACACTAATTTTCTTCAGGTAGCTTTAGGTGCACACTCTGCAGAGGAAAGAGTACACTAACTGTAAATACCGTAGCTGCCTGCCTGTGGTATTAATAGGAGCAGAACAACAGCAATTGTCCTCAGGTAGCTTTAGGTGCACACTGTACAGAGGACGCACTACACTAACTGTAAATACTGTAGCTGCCTGCCTGTGGTATTAAAATAGGATCAGAAGAACACCACCAATTTTATTCAGGTAGCTTTAGGTGCAAACTGTGCAGAAGACACAGTACACTAACTGTAAATACTGTAGCTGCCTGCCTGTGGTATTAATAGGAGCAGAACAACAGCAATTTTCTTCAGGTAGCTTTAGGTGCACACTGTGCAGAGGACACAGTACACTAACTGTAAATACTGTAGCTGACTGCCTGTGGTATTATTAGGAGCAGAACAACAGCAATTGTCTCCAGGTTGCTTTAGGTGCACACTGTGCAGAGGACGCACTACACTAACTGTAAATACTGTAGCTGCCTGCCTGTGGTATTAATAGGATCAGAAGAACACACTAATTTCCTTCAGTTAGCTTTAGGTGCACACTGTGCAGAGGACACAGTACACTAACTGTAAATACTGTAGCTGCCTCTGATATTAATAGGATCAGAACAACAGCAATTTTCTTCAGGTAGCTTTAGGTGCACACTTAGCAGAGGACGCAGTACACTAACTGTAAATACTGTAGCTGCCTGCCTGTGGTATTAATATAGGATCAAGAAGAACACCACCAATTTTATTCAGGCAGCTTTAGGTGCACACTGTGCAGAGGACACAGTACCCTAACTGTAAATACTGTAGCTGCCTGCCTGTGGTATTATTAGTAGCAGAACAACAGCAATTTTTTTCAGATAGCTTTAGGTGCACACTGTGCAGAGGACACAGTACACTGACTGACAATACTGTAGCTGCCTGCCTGTGGTATTAATATAGGATCAAGAAGAACACCACCAATTTTATTCAGGTAGCTTTAGGTGCACACTGTGCAGAGGACACAGTACACTAACTGTAAATACTGTAGCTGCCTGCCTGTGGTATTATTAGGAGCAGAACAACAGCAATTTTTTTCAGGTAGCTTTTGGTGCACACTGTGCAGAGGACGCAGTACACTAACTGTAAATACTGTAGCTGCCTGCCTGTGGTATTAATATAGGATCAGAATAACACCACCAATTTAATCCAGGTGGCTTTAGGTGCACACTGTGCAGAGGACACAGTACACTAACTCTAAATACTGTAGCTGCCATCCTGTGGTATTAATAGGAGCAGAACAACAGCAATTGTCTCCAGGTAGCTTTAGGTGCACACTTTGCAGAGGACACCGTACACTAACTGTAAATACTGTAACTGCCTGCCTGTGGGATTAATATAGGATCAGAAGAACACCACCTATTTTATTCAGGTAGCTTGAGATGCACACTGTGCAGAGGACGCACTACACTAACTGTAAATACTGTAGCTGCCTGCCTGTGGTATTAATAGGATCAGAAGAACACACTAATTTTCTTCAGGTAGCTTTAGGTGCACACTGTGCAAAGGACACAGTACACTAACTGTAAATACTGTAGCTGTCTGCCTGTGATATTAATAGGAGCAGAACAACAGCAATTTTCTTCAGGTAGCTTTAGGTGCACACTGTGCAGAGGACGCAGTACACTAACTGTAAATACTGTAGCTGCCTGCCTGTGGTATTAATAAAGGATCAAGAAGAACACCACCAATTTTATTCAGGTAGCTTTAGGTGCACACTGTGCAGAGGACACAGTACACTAAATGTAAATACTGTAGCTGCCTGCCTGTGGTATTATTAGGAGCAGAACAACAGCAATTTTTTTTCAGGTAGCTTTAGGTGCACACTGTGCAGAGGACGCAGTAAACTAACTGTAAATACTGTAGCTACCTGCCTGTGGTATTATTATAGGATCAAGAAGAACACCACCAATTTTATTCAGGTAGATTTAGGTGCACACTGTGCAGAGGACACGGTACACTAACTGTAAATACTGTAGCTGCCTGCCTGTGGTATTAATAGGAGCAGAATAACAGCAATTTTTTTCAGGTAGCTTTAGGTGCACACTGTGCAGAGGACACACTACACTAACTGTAAATACTGTAGCTGACTGCCTGTGCTATTAATAGGAGCAGAACAACAGCAATTGTCTACAGGTAGCTTTAGGTGCACAGTGTGCAGAGGACACACTACACTAACTGTAAATACTGTAGCTGCCTGCCTGTGGTATTAATAGGATCAGAAGAACACACTAATTTTCTTAAGGTAGCTTTAGGTGCACACTGTGCAGAGGACACAGTACACTAACTGTAAATACTGTAGCTGTCAGCCTGTGATATTAATAGGAGCAGAACAACAGCAATTTTCTTCAGGTAGCTTTAGGTGCACACTGTGCAGAAGACGCAGTACACTAACTGTAAATACTGTAGCTGCCTGCCTGTGGTATTAATATAGGATCAAGAAGAACACCACCAATTTTATTCGGGTAGCTTTAGGTGCACACTGTGCAGAGGACACAGTACACTAACTATAAATACTGTAGCTGCCTGCCTGTGGTATTATTAGTAGCAGAACAACAGCAATTTTATTCAGGTAGCTTTAGGAGCAAACTGTGCAGAGGACACAGTACACTAACTGTAAATACTGTAGCTGCCGGCCTGTGGTATTAATAGGAGCAGAACAACAGCAATTTTCTTCAGGTAGCTTTAGGTGCACACTGAGCAGAGGACACAGTACACTAACTGTAAATACTGTAGCTGACTGCCTGTGGTATTAATAGGAGCAGAACAACAGCAATTGTCTCCAGGTAGCTTTAGGTGCACACTGTGCAGAGGACGCACTACACTAACTGTAAATACTGTAGCTGCCTGCCTGTGGTATTAATAGGATCAGAAGAACACACTAATTTCCTTCAGTTAGCTTTAGGTGCACACTGTGCAGAGGACACAGTACACTAACTGTAAATACTGTAGCTGCCTGTGATATTAATAGGAGCAGAACAACAGCAATTTTCTTCAGGTAGCTTTAGGTGCACACTGTGCAGAGGACGCAGTACACTAACTGTAAATACTGTAGCTGCCTGCCTGTGGTATTAATAAAGGATCAAGAAGAACACCATCAATTTTATTCAGGTAGCTTTAGGTGCACACTGTGCAGAGGACACAGTACACTAACTGTAAATACTGTAGCTGCCTGCCTGTGGTATTATTAGAGCAGAACAACAGCAATTTTTTTCAGGTAGCTTTAGGTGCACACTGTGCAGAGGATGCAGTGCACTAACTGTAAATACTGTAGCTGCCTGCCTGTGGTATTAATATAGGATCAGAACAACACCACCAATTTAATCCAGGTAGCTTTAGGTGCACACTGTGCAGAGGACACAGTACACTAACTGTAAATACTGTAGCTGCCGGCCTGTGGTATTAATAGGAGCAGAACAACATCAATTTTCTTCAGGTAGCTTTAGGTGCACACTGAGCAGAGGACACAGTACACTAACTGTAAATACTGTAGCTGACTGCCTGTGGTATTAATAGGAGCAGAACAACAGCAATTGTCTCCAGGTAGCTTTAGGTGCACACTGTGCAGAGGACGCACTACACTAACTGTAAATACTGTAGCTGCCTGCCTGTGGTATTAATAGGATCAGAAGAACACACTAATTTCCTTCAGTTAGCTTTAGGTGCACACTGTGCAGAGGACACAGTACACTAACTGTAAATACTGTAGCTGCCTGTGATATTAATAGGAGCAGAACAACAGCAATTTTCTTCAGGTAGCTTTAGGTGCACACTGTGCAGAGGACGCAGTACACTAACTGTATATACTGTAGCTGCCTGCCTGTGGTATTAATAAAGGATCAAGAAGAACACCATCAATTTTATTCAGGTAGCTTTAGGTGCACACTGTGCAGAGGACACAGTACACTAACTGTAAATACTGTAGCTGCCTACCTGTGGTATTATTAGAGCAGAACAACAGCAATTTTTTTCAGGTAGCTTTAGGTGCACACTGTGCAGAGGATGCAGTGCACTAACTGTAAATACTGTAGCTGCCTGCCTGTGGTATTAATATAGGATCAGAACAACACCACCAATTTAATCCAGGTAGCTTTAGGTGCACACTGTGCAGAGGACACAGTACACTAACTGTAAATACTGTAGCTGCCTGCCTGTGGTATTAATAGGAGCAGAACAACAGAAATTGTCTCCAGGTAGCTTTAGGTACACACTTTGCAGAGGACGCAGTACACTAACTGTAAATACTGTAACTGCCTGCCTGTGGTATTAATATAGGATCAGAAGAACACCACCAATTTTATTCAGGTAGCTTGAGGTGCACACTGTGCAGAGGACACAGTACGCTAACTGTAAATACTGTAGCTGCCTGCCTGTGATTTTAATAGGAGAAGAAAAACAGCAATTGACTCCAGGTAGCTTTAGGTGCACACTGTGCAGAGGACGCCCAACACTAACTGTAAATACTGTAATTGCCTGCCTGTGGTATTAATAGGATCAGAAGAAAACCACTAATTTTCTTCAGGTAGCTTTAGGTGTACACTGTGCAGAGGACACAGTACAATAACTGTAAATACTGTAGCTGACTGCCTGTGTTATTAATAGGAGAAGAACAACAGCAATTGTCCCCAGGTAGCTTTAGGTGCACACTGTGCAGAGGACGCACTACACTAACTGTAAATACTGTAGCTTCCTGCCAGTGGTATTAATAGGAGCAGAAGAACACACTAATTTTCTTCATGTAGCTTTAGGTGCACACTGTGCAGAGGACACAGTACACTAACTGTAAATACTGTAGCTGCCTGCCTGTGATATTAATAGGAGCAGAACAACAGCAATTTACTTCAGGTAGCTTTAGGTGCACACTGTGCAGAGGACGCAGTACACTAACTGTACATACTGTAGCTGCCTGCCTGTGGTATTAATATAGGGTCAAGAAGAACACCACCAATTTTATTCAGGTAGCTTTAGGTGCACACTGTGCAGAGGACACAGTACACTAACTGTAAATACTGTAGCTGCCTGCCTGTGATATTAATAGGAGCAGAACAACAACAATTTTCTTCAGGTAGCTTTAGGTGTTCACTGTGCAGAGGAGGCAGTACACTAACTGTAAATACTGTAGCTGCCTGCCTGTGGTATTATTAGCAGCAGAACAACAGCAATTATTTTCAGGTAGGTTAGGTGAACACTGTGCAGAGGACACAGTACACTAACTGTAAATACTATTGCTGCCTGCCTGTGATATTAATAGGAGCAGAACAACAGCCATTGTCTTCAGTTAGCTTTAGGTGCACACTGTGCAGAGGACGCAGTACACTAACTGTAAATACTGTAGCTGCCTGCCTGTGGTATTAATATAGGATCAAGAAGAACACCCCCAATTTTATTCAGGTAGCTTTAGGTGCACACTGTGCAGAGGACACAGTGCACTAACTGTAAATACTGTAGCTGCCTGCCTGTGGTATTATTAGGAGCAGAACAACAGCAATTTTTTTCAGGTAGCTTTAGGTGCACACTGTGCAGAGGACACAGTACACTAACTGTAAATACTGTAGCTGCCTGCCTGTGATATTAATAGGAGCAGAACAACAACAATTTTCTTCAGGTAGCTTTAGGTGAACACTGTGCAGAGGACGCAGTACACTAACTGTAAATTCTGTAGCTGCCTGCCTGTGGTATTATTAGCAGCAGAACAACAGCAATTCTTTTCAGGTAGGTTTAGGTGAACACTGTGCAGAGGACACAGTACACTAACTGTAAATACTATAGCTACTTGCCTGTGATATTAATAGGAGCAGAACAACAGCCATTGTCTTCAGGTAGCTTTAGGTGCACACTGTGCAGAGGATGCAGTACACTAACTGTAAATACTGTAGCTGCCTGCCTGTGGTATTAATATAGGATCAAGAAGAACACCAGCAATTTTATTCAGGTAGCTTTAGGTGCACACTGTGCAGAGGACACAGTACACTAACTGTAAATACTGTAGCTGCCTGCCTGTGGTATTATTAGGAGCAGAACAACAGCAATTTTTTTCAGGTAGGTTTAGGTGCACACTGTGCAAAGGATGCAGTACACTAACTGT
Source organism: Aquarana catesbeiana (assembly GCF_042186555.1). Classification (NCBI taxonomy): domain Eukaryota; kingdom Metazoa; phylum Chordata; class Amphibia; order Anura; family Ranidae; genus Aquarana; species Aquarana catesbeiana. The sequence goes on along the minus strand of NC_133327.1, from coordinate 507,655,728 downwards.
AAATACTGTAGCTGCCTGCCTGTGGTATTAATATAGGATCAGAACAACACCACCATTTTAATGCAGGTAGCTTTAGGTGCACACTGTGCAGAGGACACAGTACACTAACTGTAAATACTGTAGCTGCCTGCCTGTGGTATTAATAGCAGCAGAACAACAGCAATTGTCTCCAGGTAGCTTTAGGTACACACTTTGCAGAGGATGCAGTACACTAACTGTAAATACTGTAACTGCCTGCCTGTGGTATTAATAGGATCAGAAAAAAAACACTAATTTTCTTCAGGTAGCTTTAGGTGCACACTGTACAGAGGACGCACTACACTAACTGTAAATACTGTAGCTGCCTGCCTGTGGTATTAAAATAGGATCAGAAGAACACCACCAATTTTATTCAGGTAGCTTTAGGTGCAAACTGTGCAGAGGACACAGTACACTAACTGTAAATACTGTAGCTGCCTGCCTGTTGTATTAATAGGAGCAGAACAACAGCAATTTTCTTCAGGTAGCTTTAGGTGCACACTGTGCAGAGGACACAGTACACTAACTGTAAATACTGTAGCTGCCTGCCTGTGGTATTAATAGGATCAGAAGAACACACTAATTTCCTTCAGTTAGCTTTAGGTGCACACTGTGCAGAGGACACAGTACACTAACTGTAAATACTGTAGCTGCCTCTGATATTAATAGGATCAGAACAACAGCAATTTTCTTCAGGTAGCTTTAGGTGCACACTTAGCAGAGGACGCAGTACACTTACTGTAAATACTGTAGCTGCCTGCCTGTGGTATTAATATAGGATCAAGAAGAACACCACCAATTTTATTCAGGCAGCTTTAGGTGCACACTGTGCAGAGGACACAGTACCCTAACTGTAAATACTGTAGCTGCCTGCCTGTGGTATTATTAGTAGCAGAACAACAGCAATTTTTTTCAGGTAGCTTTAGGTGCACACTGTGCAGAGGACACAGTACACTAACTGACAATACTGTAGCTGCCTGCCTGTGGTATTAATATAGGATCAAGAAGAACACCACCAATTTTATTCAGGTAGCTTTAGGTGCACACTGTGCAGAGGACACAGTACACTAACTGTAAATACTGTAGCTGCCTGCCTGTGGTATTATTAGGAGCAGAACAACAGCAATTTTTTTCAGGTAGCTTTTGGTGCACACTGTGCAGAGGACGCAGTACACTAACTGTAAATACTGTAGCTGCCTGCCTGTGGTATTAATATAGGATCAGAATAACACCACCAATTTAATCCAGGTGGCTTTAGGTGCACACTGTGCAGAGGACACAGTACACTAACTCTAAATACTGTAGCTGCCTGCCTGTGGTATTAATAGGAGCAGAACAACAGCAATTGTCTCCAGGTAGCTTTAGGTGCACACTTTGCAGAGGACACCGTACACTAACTGTAAATACTGTAACTGCCTGCCTGTGGGATTAATATAGGATCAGAAGAACACCACCAATTTTATTCAGGTAGCTTGAGATGCACACTGTGCAGAGGACGCACTACACTAACTGTAAATACTGTAGCTGCCTGCCTGTGGTATTAATAGGATCAGAAGAACACACTAATTTTCTTCAGGTAGCTTTAGGTGCACACTGTGCAAAGGACACAGTACACTAACTGTAAATACTGTAGCTGTCTGCCTGTTATATTAATAGGAGCAGAACAACAGCAATTTTCTTCAGGTAGCTTTAGGTGCACACTGTGCAGAGGACGCAGTACACTAACTGTAAATACTGTAGCTGCCTGCCTGTGGTATTAATATAGGATCAAGAAGAACACCACCAATTTTATTCAGGTAGCTTTAGGTGCACACTGTGCAGAGGACACAGTACACTAAATGTAAATACTGTAGCTGCCTGCCTGTGGTATTATTAGGAGCAGAACAACAGCAATTTTTTTTCAGGTAGCTTTAGGTGCACACTGTGCAGAGGACGCAGTAAACTAACTGTAAATACTGTAGCTACCTGCCTGTGGTATTATTATAGGATCAAGAAGAACACCACCAATTTTATTCAGGTAGATTTAGGTGCACACTGTGCAGAGGACACAGTACACTAACTGTAAATACTGTAGCTGCCTGCCTGTGGTATTAATAGGAGCAGAACAACAGCAATTTTCTTCAGGTAGCTTTAGGTGCACACTGTGCAGAGGACACACTACACTAACTATAAATACTGTAGCTGACTGCCTGTGCTATTAATAGGAGCAGAACAACAGCAATTGTCTCCAGGTAGCTTTAGGTGCACAGTGTGCAGAGGACACACTACACTAACTGTAAATACTGTAGCTGCCTGCCTGTGGTATTAATAGGATCAGAAGAACACACTAATTTTCTTAAGGTAGCTTTAGGTGCACACTGTGCAGAGGACATAGTACACTAACTGTAAATACTGTAGCTGTCAGCCTGTGATATTAATAGGAGCAGAACAACAGCAATTTTCTTCAGGTAGCTTTAGGTGCACACTGTGCAGAAGACGCAGTACACTAACTGTAAATACTGTAGCTGCCTGCCTGTGGTATTAATATAGGATCAAGAAGAACACCACCAATTTTATTCGGGTAGCTTTAGGTGCACACTGTGCAGAGGACACAGTACACTAACTATAAATACTGTAGCTGCCTGCCTGTGGTATTATTAGGAGCAGAACAACAGCAATTTTATTCAGGTAGCTTTAGGAGCAAACTGTGCAGAGGACACAGTACACTAACTGTAAATACTGTAGCTGCCGGCCTGTGGTATTAATAGGAGCAGAACAACAGCAATTTTCTTCAGATAGCTTTAGGTGCACACTGAGCAGAGGACACAGTACACTAACTGTAAATACTGTAGCTGACTGCCTGTGGTATTAATAGGAGCAGAACAACAGCAATTGTCTCCAGGTAGCTTTAGGTGCACACTTTGCAGAGGACGCACTACACTAACTGTAAATACTGTAGCTGCCTGCCTGTGGTATTAATAGGATCAGAAGAACACACTAATTTCCTTCAGTTAGCTTTAGGTGCACACTGTGCAGAGGACACAGTACACTAACTGTAAATGCTGTAGCTGCCTGTGATATTAATAGGAGCAGAACAACAGCAATTTTCTTCAGGTAGCTTTAGGTGCACACTGTGCAGAGGACGCAGTACACTAACTGTAAATACTGTAGCTGCCTGCCTGTGGTATTAATAAAGGATCAAGAAGAACACCATCAATTTTATTCAGGTAGCTTTAGGTGCACACTGTGCAGAGGACACAGTACACTAACTGTAAATACTGTAGCTGCCTGCCTGTGGTATTATTAGAGCAGAACAACAGCAATTTTTTTCAGGTAGCTTTAGGTGCACACTGTGCAGAGGATGCAGTGCACTAACTGTAAATACTGTAGCTGCCTGCCTGTGGTATTAATATAGGATCAGAACAACACCACCAATTTAATCCAGGTAGCTTTAGGTGCACACTGTGCAGAGGACACAGTACACTAACTGTAAATACTGTAGCTGCCGGCCTGTGGTATTAATAGGAGCAGAACAACATCAATTTTCTTCAGGTAGCTTTAGGTGCACACTGAGCAGAGGACACAGTACACTAACTGTAAATACTGTAGCTGACTGCCTGTGGTATTAATAGGAGCAGAACAACAGCAATTGTCTCCAGGTAGCTTTAGGTGCACACTGTGCAGAGGACGCACTACACTAACTGTAAATACTGTAGCTGCCTGCCTGTGGTATTAATAGGATCAGAAGAACACACTAATTTCCTTCAGTTAGCTTTAGGTGCACACTGTGCAGAGGACACAGTACACTAACTGTAAATACTGTAGCTGCCTGTGATATTAATAGGAGCAGAACAACAGCAATTTTCTTCAGGTAGCTTTAGGTGCACACTGTGCAGAGGACGCAGTACACTAACTGTATATACTGTAGCTGCCTGCCTGTGGTATTAATAAAGGATCAAGAAGAACACCATCAATTTTATTCAGGTAGCTTTAGGTGCACACTGTGCAGAGGACACAGTACACTAACTGTAAATACTGTAGCTGCCTACCTGTGGTATTATTAGAGCAGAACAACAGCAATTTTTTTCAGGTAGCTTTAGGTGCACACTGTGCAGAGGATGCAGTGCACTAACTGTAAATACTGTAGCTGCCTGCCTGTGGTATTAATATAGGATCAGAACAACACCACCAATTTAATCCAGGTAGCTTTAGGTGCACACTGTGCAGAGGACACAGTACACTAACTGTAAATACTGTAGCTGCCTGCCTGTGGTATTAATAGGAGCAGAACAACAGAAATTGTCTCCAGGTAGCTTTAGGTACACACTTTGCAGAGGACGCAGTACACTAACTGTAAATACTGTAACTGCCTGCCTGTGGTATTAATATAGGATCAGAAGAACACCACCAATTTTATTCAGGTAGCTTGAGGTGCACACTGTGCAGAGGACACAGTACTCTAACTGTAAATACTGTAGCTGCCTGCCTGTGATTTTAATAGGAGAAGAAAAACAGCAATTGACTCCAGGTAGCTTTAGGTGCACACTGTGCAGAGGACGCCCAACACTGACTGTAAATACTGTAATTGCCTGCCTGTGGTATTAATAGGATCAGAAGAAAACCACTAATTTTCTTCAGGTAGCTTTAGGTGTACACTGTGCAGAGGACACAGTACAATAACTGTAAATACTGTAGCTGACTGCCTGTGTTATTAATAGGAGAAGAACAACAGCAATTGTCCCCAGGTAGCTTTAGGTGCACACTGTGCAGAGGACGCACTACACTAACTGTAAATACTGTAGCTTCCTGCCAGTGGTATTAATAGGAGCAGAAGAACACACTAATTTTCTTCATGTAGCTTTAGGTGCACACTGTGCAGAGGACACAGTACACTAACTGTAAATACTGTAGCTGCCTGCCTGTGATATTAATAGGAGCAGAACAACAGCAATTTACTTCAGGTAGCTTTAGGTGCACACTGTGCAGAGGACGCAGTACACTAACTGTACATACTGTAGCTGCCTGCCTGTGGTATTAATATAGGGTCAAGAAGAACACCACCAATTTTATTCAGGTAGCTTTAGGTGCACACTGTGCAGAGGACACAGTACACTAACTGTAAATACTGTAGCTGCCTGCCTGTGATATTAATAGGAGCAGAACAACAACAATTTTCTTCAGGTAGCTTTAGGTGTTCACTGTGCAGAGGAGGCAGTACACTAACTGTAAATACTGTAGCTGCCTGCTTGTGGTATTATTAGCAGCAGAACAACAGCAATTATTTTCAGGTAGGTTAGGTGAACACTGTGCAGAGGACACAGTACACTAACTGTAAATACTATTGCTGCCTGCCTGTGATATTAATAGGAGCAGAACAACAGCCATTGTCTTCAGTTAGCTTTAGGTGCACACTGTGCAGAGGACACAGTGCACTAACTGTAAATACTGTAGCTGCCTGCCTGTGGTATTATTAGGAGCAGAACAACAGCAATTTTTTTCAGGTAGCTTTAGGTGCACACTGTGCAGAGGACACAGTACACTAACTGTAAATACTGTAGCTGCCTGCCTGTGATATTAATAGGAGCAGAACAACAACAATTTTCTTCAGGTAGCTTTAGGTGAACACTGTGCAGAGGACGCAGTACACTAACTGTAAATTCTGTAGCTGCCTGCCTGTGGTATTATTAGCAGCAGAACAACAGCAATTCTTTTCAGGTAGGTTTAGGTGAACACTGTGCAGAGGACACAGTACACTAACTGTAAATACTATAGCTACTTGCCTGTGATATTAATAGGAGCAGAACAACAGCCATTGTCTTCAGGTAGCTTTAGGTGCACACTGTGCAGAGGATGCAGTACACTAACTGTAAATACTGTAGCTGACTGCCTGTGGTATTAATATAGGATCAAGAAGAACACCAGCAATTTTATTCAGGTAGCTTTAGGTGCACACTGTGCAGAGGACACAGTACACTAACTGTAAATACTGTAGCTGCCTGCCTGTGGTATTATTAGGAGCAGAACAACAGCAATTTTTTTCAGGTAGGTTTAGGTGCACACTGTGCAAAGGATGCAGTACACTAACTGTAAATACTGTAGCTGCCTGCCTGTGGTATTAATATAGGATCAGAACAACACCACCATTTTAATGCAGGTAGCTTTAGGTGCACACTGTGCAGAGGACACAGTACACTAACTGTAAATACTGTAGCTGCCTGCCTGTGGTATTAATAGCAGCAGAACAACAGCAATTGTCTCCAGGTAGCTTTAGGTACACACTTTGCAGAGGATGCAGTACACTAACTGTAAATACTGTAACTGCCTGCCTGTGGTATTAATAGGATCAGAAAAAAAACACTAATTTTCTTCAGGTAGCTTTTGGTGCACACTGTACAGAGGACGCACTACACTAACTGTAAATACTGTAGCTGCCTGCCTGTGGTATTAAAATAGGATCAGAAGAACACCACCAATTTTATTCAGGTAGCTTTAGGTGCAAACTGTGCAGAGGACACAGTACACTAACTGTAAATACTGTAGCTGCCTGCCTGTTGTATTAATAGGAGCAGAACAACAGCAATTTTCTTCAGGTAGCTTTAGGTGCACACTGTGCAGAGGACACAGTACACTAACTGTAAATACTGTAGCTGACTGCCTGTGGTATTATTAGGAGCAGAACAACAGCAATTGTCTCCAGGTTGCTTTAGGTGCACACTGTGCAGAGGACGCACTACACTAACTGTAAATACTGTAGCTGCCTGCCTGTGGTATTAATAGGATCAGAAGAACACACTAATTTCCTTCAGTTAGCTTTAGGTGCACACTGTGCAGAGGACACAGTACACTAACTGTAAATACTGTAGCTGCCTCTGATATTAATAGGATCAGAACAACAGCAATTTTCTTCAGGTAGCTTTAGGTGCACACTTAGCAGAGGACGCAGTACACTTACTGTAAATACTGTAGCTGCCTGCCTGTGGTATTAATATAGGATCAAGAAGAACACCACCAATTTTATTCAGGCAGCTTTAGGTGCACACTGTGCAGAGGACACAGTACCCTAACTGTAAATACTGTAGCTGCCTGCCTGTGGTATTATTAGTAGCAGAACAACAGCAATTTTTTTCAGGTAGCTTTAGGTGCACACTGTGCAGAGGACACAGTACACTAACTGACAATACTGTAGCTGCCTGCCTGTGGTATTAATATAGAATCAAGAAGAACACCACCAATTTTATTCAGGTAGCTTTAGGTGCACACTGTGCAGAGGACACAGTACACTAACTGTAAATACTGTAGCTGCCTGCCTGTGGTATTATTAGGAGCAGAACAACAGCAATTTTTTTCAGGTAGCTTTTGGTGCACACTGTGCAGAGGACGCAGTACACTAACTGTAAATACTGTAGCTGCCTGCCTGTGGTATTAATATAGGATCAGAATAACACCACCAATTTAATCCAGGTGGCTTTAGGTGCACACTGTGCAGAGGACACAGTACACTAACTCTAAATACTGTAGCTGCCGGCCTGTGGTATTAATAGGAGCAGAACAACAGCAATTGTCTCCAGGTAGCTTTAGGTGCACACTTTGCAGAGGACACCGTACACTAACTGTAAATACTGTAACTGCCTGCCTGTGGGATTAATATAGGATCAGAAGAACACCACCAATTTTATTCAGGTAGCTTGAGATGCACACTGTGCAGAGGACGCACTACACTAACTGTAAATACTGTAGCTGCCTGCCTGTGGTATTAATAGGATCAGAAGAACACACTAATTTTCTTCAGGTAGCTTTAGGTGCACACTGTGCAAAGGACACAGTACACTAACTGTAAATACTGTAGCTGTCTGCCTGTTATATTAATAGGAGCAGAACAACAGCAATTTTCTTCAGGTAGCTTTAGGTGCACACTGTGCAGAGGACGCAGTACACTAACTGTAAATACTGTAGCTGCCTGCCTGTGGTATTAATATAGGATCAAGAAGAACACCACCAATTTTATTCAGGTAGCTTTAGGTGCACACTGTGCAGAGGACACAGTACACTAAATGTAAATACTGTAGCTGCCTGCCTGTGGTATTATTAGGAGCAGAACAACAGCAATTTTTTTTCAGGTAGCTTTAGGTGCACACTGTGCAGAGGACGCAGTAAACTAACTGTAAATACTGTAGCTACCTGCCTGTGGTATTATTATAGGATCAAGAAGAACACCACCAATTTTATTCAGGTAGATTTAGGTGCACACTGTGCAGAGGACACAGTACACTAACTGTAAATACTGTAGCTGCCTGCCTGTGGTATTAATAGGAGCAGAACAACAGCAATTTTCTTCAGGTAGCTTTAGGTGCACACTGTGCAGAGGACACACTACACTAACTATAAATACTGTAGCTGACTGCCTGTGCTATTAATAGGAGCAGAACAACATCAATTGTCTCCAGGTAGCTTTAGGTGCACAGTGTGCAGAGGACACACTACACTAACTGTAAATACTGTAGCTGCCTGCCTGTGGTATTAATAGGATCAGAAGAACACACTAATTTTCTTAAGGTAGCTTTAGGTGCACACTGTGCAGAGGACATAGTACACTAACTGTAAATACTGTAGCTGTCAGCCTGTGATATTAATAGGAGCAGAACAACAGCAATTTTCTTCAGGTAGCTTTAGGTGCACACTGTGCAGAAGACGCAGTACACTAACTGTAAATACTGTAGCTGCCTGCCTGTGGTATTAATATAGGATCAAGAAGAACACCACCAATTTTATTCGGGTAGCTTTAGGTGCACACTGTGCAGAGGACACAGTACACTAACTATAAATACTGTAGCTGCCTGCCTGTGGTATTATTAGGAGCAGAACAACAGCAATTTTATTCAGGTAGCTTTAGGAGCAAACTGTGCAGAGGACACAGTACACTAACTGTAAATACTGTAGCTGCCGGCCTGTGGTATTAATAGGAGCAGAACAACAGCAATTTTCTTCAGATAGCTTTAGGTGCACACTGAGCAGAGGACACAGTACACTAACTGTAAATACTGTAGCTGACTGCCTGTGGTATTAATAGGAGCAGAACAACAGCAATTGTCTCCAGGTAGCTTTAGGTGCACACTTTGCAGAGGACGCACTACACTAACTGTAAATACTGTAGCTGCCTGCCTGTGGTATTAATAGGATCAGAAGAACACACTAATTTCCTTCAGTTAGCTTTAGGTTCACACTGTGCAGAGGACACAGTACACTAACTGTAAATACTGTAGCTGCCTGTGATATTAATAGGAGCAGAACAACAGCAATTTTCTTCAGGTAGCTTTAGGTGCACACTGTGCAGAGGACGCAGTACACTAACTGTAAATACTGTAGCTGCCTGCCTGTGGTATTAATAAAGGATCAAGAAGAACACCATCAATTTTATTCAGGTAGCTTTAGGTGCACACTGTGCAGAGGACACAGTACACTAACTGTAAATACTGTAGCTGCCTTCCTGTGGTATTATTAGAGCAGAACAACAGCAATTTTTTTCAGGTAGCTTTAGGTGCACACTGTGCAGAGGATGCAGTGCACTAACTGTAAATACTGTAGCTGCCTGCCTGTGGTATTAATATAGGATCAGAACAACACCACCAATTTAATCCAGGTAGCTTTAGGTGCACACTGTGCAGAGGACACAGTACACTAACTGTAAATACTGTAGCTGCCTGCCTGTGGTATTAATAGGAGCAGAACAACAGAAATTGTCTCCAGGTAGCTTTAGGTACACACTTTGCAGAGGACGCAGTACACTAACTGTAAATACTGTAGCTGCCTGCCTGTGATTTTAATAGGAGAAGAAAAACAGCAATTGACTCCAGGTAGCTTTAGGTGCACACTGTGCAGAGGACGCACTACACTAACTGTAAATACTGTAGCTGCCTGCCTGTGGTATTAATAGGAGCAGAAGAACACACTAATTTTCTTCAGGTAGCTTTAGGTGCACACTGTGCAGAGGACGCAGTACACTAACTGTACATGCTGTAGCTTCCTGCCTGTGGTATTAATATAGGGTCAAGAAGAACACCACCAATTTTATTCAGGTAGCTTTAGGTGCACACTGTGCAGAGGACAAAGTACACTAACTGTAAATACTGTAGCTGCCTGCCTGTGGTATTATTAGGAGCAGAACAACAGCAATTTTTTTCAGGTAGCTTTAGGTGCACACTGTGCAGAGGACACAGTACACTAACTGTAAATACTGTAGCTGCCTGCCTGTGGTATTAATAGGATCAGAAGAAAACACTAATTTTCTTCAGGTAGTTTTAGGTGCACACTGTGCAAAGGGCGCACTACACTAACTGTAAATACTGTAGCTGCCTCCCTGTGGTATTAATATAGGATCAGAAGAACACCACCTATTTTATTCAGGTAGCTTTAGGTGCACACTGTGCAGAGGACACAGTACACTAACTGTAAATACTGTAGCTGCCTGCCTGTGATATTAATAGGAGCAGAACAACAGCAATTTTCTTCAGGTAGCTTTAGGTGCACACTGTGAAGAGGACACAGTACACTATCTGTAAATACTGTAGCTGACTGCCTGTGGTATTAATAGGAGCAGAACAACAGCAATTGTCTCCAGGTAGCTTTAGGTGCACACTGTGCAGAGGACACACTACACTAACTGTAATTACTGTAGCTGCCTGCCTGTGATATTAATAGGATCAGAAGAACACACTAATTTTCTTCAGGTAGCTTTAGGTGCACACTCTACAGAGGACACAGTACACTAACTGTAAATACTGTAGCTGCCTGCCTGTAATATTAATAGGAGCAGAACAACAGCAATTTTTTTCAGGTAGCTTTAGGTGCACACTGTGCAGAGGACACAGTACACTAACTGTAAATACTGTAGCTGCCTGCCTGTGGTATTAATATAGGATCAAGAAGAACACCACCAATTTTATTCAGGTAGCTTTAGGTGCACACTGTGCAGAGGACACAGTACACTAACTGTAAATACTGTAGCTGCCTGCCTGTGGTATTATTAGGAGCAGAACAACAGCAATTTTTTTCAGGTAGCTTTTAGTGCACACTGTGCAGAGGACGCAGTACACTAACTGTAAATACTGTAGCTGCCTGCCTGTGGTATTAATATAGGATCAGAATAACACCACCAATTTAATCCAGGTGGCTTTAGGTGCACACTGTGCAGAGGACACAGTACACTAACTCTAAATACTGTAGCTGCCTGCCTGCTGTATTAATAGGAGCAGAACAACAGCAATTGTCTCCAGGTAGCTTTAGGTGCACACTTTTCAGAGGACACCGTACACTAACTGTAAATACTGTAACTGCCTGCCTGTGGGATTAATATAGGATCAGAAGAACACCACCAATTTTATTCAGGTAGCTTGAGATGCACACTGTGCAGAGGACGCACTACACTAACTGTAAATACTGTTGCTGCCTGCCTGTGGTATTAATAGGATCAGAAGAACACACTAATTTTCTTCAGGTAGCTTTAGGTGCACACTGTGCAGAGGACACAGTACACTAACTGTAAATACTGTAGCTGTCTGCCTGTGATATTAATAGGAGCAGAACAACAGCAATTTTCTTCAGGTAGCTTTAGGTGCACACTGTGTAGAGGACGCAGTACACTAACTGTAAATACTGTAGCTGCCTGCCTGTGGTATTAATATAGGATCAAGAAGAACACCACCAATTTTATTCAGGTAGCTTTAGGTGCACACTGTGCAGAGGACACAGTACACTAAATGTAAATACTGTAGCTGCCTGCCTGTGGTATTATTAGGAGCAGAACAACAGCAATTTTTTTCAGGTAGCTTTAGGTGCACACTGTGCAGAGGACGCAGTACACTAACTGTAAATACTGTAGCTGCCTGCCTGTGGTATTAATATAGGATCAAGAAGAACACCACCAATTTTATTCAGGTAGCTTTAGGTGCACACTGTGCAGAGGACACAGTACACTAACTGTAAATACTGTAGCTGCCTGCCTGTGGTATTAATAGGAGCAGAACAACAGCAATTTTCTTCAGGTAGCTTTAGGTGCACACTGTGCAGAGGACACACTAAACTAACTGTAAATACTTTAGCTGACTGCCTGTGCTATTAATAGGAGCAGAACAACAGCAATTGTCTCCAGGTAGCTTTAGGTGCACAGTGTGCAGAGGACACACTACACTAACTGTAAATACTGTAGCTGCCTGCCTGTGGTATTAATAGGATCAGAAGAACACACTAATTTTCTTAAGGTAGCTTTAGGTGCACACTGTGCAGAGGACACAGTACACTAACTGTAAATACTGTAGCTGTCAGCCTGTGATATTAATAGGAGCAGAACAACAGCAATTTTCTTCAGGTAGCTTTAGGTGCACACTGTGCAGAAGATGCAGTACATTAACTGTAAATACTGTAGCTGCCTGCTTGTGGTATTAATATAGGATCAAGAAGAACACCACCAATTTTATTCGGGTAGCTTTAGGTGCACACTGTGCAGAGGACACAGTACACTAACTGTAAATACTGTAGCTGCCTGCCTGTGGTATTATTAGGAACAGAACAACAGCAATTTTATTCAGGTAGCTTTAGGTGCAAACTGTGCAGAGGACACAGTACACTAACTGTAAATACTGTAGCTGCCGGCCTGTGGTATTAATAGGAGCAGAACAACAGCAATTTTCTTCAGGTAGCTTTAGGTGCACACTGAGCAGAGGACACAGCACACTAACTGTAAATACTGTAGCTGACTGCCTGTGGTATTAATAGGAGCAGAACAACAGCAATTGTCTCCAGGTAGCTTTAGGTGCACACTGTGCAGAGGACGCACTACACTAACTGTAAATACTGTAGCTGCCTTCCTGTGGTATTAATAGGATCAGAAGAACACACTAATTTCCTTCAGTTAGCTTTAGGTGCACACTGTGCAGAGGACACAGTACACTAACTGTAAATACTGTAGCTGCCTGTGATATTAATAGGAGCAGAACAACAACAATTTTCTTCAGGTAGATTTAGGTGCACACTGTGCAGAGGACGCAGTACACTAACTGTAAATACTGTAGCTGCCTGCCTGTGGTATTAATAGGAGCAGAACAATAGAAATTGTCTCCAGGTAGCTTTAGGTACACACTTTGCAGAGGACGCAGTACACTAACTGTAAATACTGTAACTGCCTGCCTGTGGTATTAATATAGGATCAGAAGAACACCACCAATTTTATTCAGGTAGCTTGAGGTGCACACTGTGCAGAGGACACAGAACACTAACTGTAAATACTGTAGCTGCCTGCCTGTGATTTTAATAGGAGAAGAAAAACAGCAATTGACTCCAGGTAGCTTTAGGTGCACACTGTGCAGAGGACGCACAACACTAACTGTAAATACTGTAATTGCCTGCCTGAGGTATTAATAGGATCAGAAGAAAACCACTGATTTTCTTCAGGTAGCTTTAGGTGCACACTGTGCAGAGGACACAGTACAATAACTGTAAATACTGTAGCTGACTGCCTGTGTTATAAATAGGAGAAGAACAACATCAATTGTCCCCAGGTAGCTTTAGGTGCACACTGTGCAGAGGACGCACTACACTAACTGTAAATACTGTAGCTGCCTGCCTGTGGTATTAATAGGAGCAGAAGAACACACTAATTTTCTTCATGTAGCTTTAGGTGCACACTGTGCAGAGGACACAGTACACTAACTGTAAATACTGTAGCTGCCTGCCTGTGGTATTAATAGGATCAGAAGAACACACTAATTTTCTTAAGGTAGCTTTAGGTGCACACTGTGCAGAGGACACAGTACACTAACTGTAAATACTGTAGCTGTCAGCCTGTGATATTAATAGGAGCAGAACAACAGCAATTTTCTTCAGGTAGCTTTAGGTGCACACTGTGCAGAAGACGCAGTACACTAACTGTAAATACTGTAGCTGCCTGCCTGTGATATTAATAGGAGCAGAACAACAGCAATTTACTTCAGGTAGCTTTAGGTGCACACTGTGCAGAGGACGCAGTACACTAACTGTACATACTGTAGCTGCCTGCCTGTGGTATTAATATAGGGTCAAGAAGAACACCACCAATTTTATTCAGGTAGCTTTAGGTGCACACTGTGCAGAGGACACAGTACACTAACTGTAAATACTGTAGCTGCCTGCCTGTGGTATTATTAGGAGCAGAACAACAGCAATTTTTTTCAGGTAGCTTTAGGTGCACACTGTGCAGAGGACACAGTACACTAACTGTAAATACTGTAGCTGCCTGCCTGTGATATTAATAGGAGCAGAACAACAGCAATTTTCTTCAGGTAGCTTTAGGTGCACACTGTGTAGAGGACGCAGTCCATTAACTGTTAATATTGTAGCTGCCTGCCTGTAGTATTAATATAGGATAAAGAAGAACACCACCAATATTATTCAGGTAGCTTGAGGTGCACACTGTGCAGAGGACACAGTACACTAACTGTAAATACTGTAGCTGCCTGCCTGTGGTATAATTAGGAGCACAATTACAGCAATTTTTTTCAGGTAGCTATAGATCTACACTGTGCAGAGGACGCAGTACACTAACTGTAAATACTGTAGCTGCCTGCCTGTGGTATTATTAGGAGCAGAACAACAGCAATGTTTTTCAGATAGCTTTAGGTGCACACTGTGCAGAGGACGCAGTACACTAACTGTAAATACTGTAGCTGCCTGCCTGTGGTATTAATATAGGATCAGAACAACACCACCAATTTTATTCAGGTAGCTTTAGGTGCAAACTGTGCAGAGGACACAGTACACTAACTGTAAATACTGTAGCTGCCTGCCTGTGGTATTAATAGGAGCAGAACAACAGCAATTTTCTTCAGGTAGCTTTAGGTGCACACTGAGCAGAGGACACAGTACACTAACTGTAAATACTGTAGCTGACTGCCTGTGGTATTAATAGGAGCAGAACAACAGCAATTGTCTCCAGGTAGCTTTAGGTGAACACTGTGCAGAGGACGCACTACACTAACTGTAAATACTGTAGCTGCCTGCCTGTGGTATTAATAGGATCAGAAGAACACACTAATTTCCTTCAGTTAGCTTTAGGTGCACACTGTGCAGAGGACACAGTACACTAACTGTAAATACTGTAGCTGCCTGTGATATTAATAGGAGCAGAACAACAGCAATTTTCTTCAGGTAGCTTTAGGTGCACACTGTGCAGAGGACGCAGTACACTAACTGTAAATACTTTAGCTGCCTGCCTGTGGTATTAATAAAGGATCAAGAAGAACACAATCAATTCTATTCAGGTAGCTTTAGGTGCACACTGTGCAGAGGACACAGTACACTAACTGAAAATACTGTAGCTGCCTGCCTGTGGTATTATTTGGAGCAGAACAACAGCAATTTTTTTTAGGTAGCTTTAGGTGCACACTGTGCAGAGGATGCAGTACACTAACTGTAAATACTGTAGCTGCCTGCCTGTGGTATTAATATAGGATCAGAACAACACCACCAATTTAATCCAGGTAGTTTTAGGTGCACACTGTGCAGAGGACACAGTACACTAACTGTAAATACTGTAGCTGCCTGCCTGTGGTATTAATAGGAGCAGAACAACAGAAATTGTCTCCAGGTAGCTTTAGGTACACACTTTGCAGAGGACGCAGTACACTAACTGTAAATACTGTAACTGCCTGCCTGTGGTATTAATATAGGATCAGAAGAACACCACCAATTTTATTCAGGTAGCTTGAGGTGCACACTGTGCAGAGGACACAGTACACTAACTGTAAATACTGTAGCTGCCTGCCTGTGATTTTAATAGGAGAAGAAAAACAGCAATTGACTCCAGGTAGCTTTAGGTGCACACTGTGCAGAGGACGCAGTACACTAATTGTAAATACTGTAGCTGCCTGCCTGTGGTATTAATAGGAGCAGAAGAACACACTAATTTTCTTCAGGTAGCTTAACCACTTCAGCCCCGGAAGGATTTACCCCCTTCCTGACCAGAGCACTTTTTACAAATTGGCACTGCGTTGCTTTAACTGCTAATTGCGCGGTCATGCAATGCTGTAACCAAACGAAATTTGCGTCCTTTTCTTCCCACAAATAGAGCTTTCTTTTGATGGTATTTGATCACCTCTGCCGTTTTTATTTTTTGCGCTATACACGGAAAAAGACCGAAAATTTTGAAAAAAAATGATATTTTCTACTTTTTGTTCTAAAAAAAATCCAATAAACTCAATTTTAGTCATACATTTAGGCCAAAATGTATTTGGCCACATGTCTTTGGTAAAAAAAATGTCAATAAGTGTATATTTATTGGTTTGCGCAAAAGTTATAGCGCCTACAATCTAGGGTACATTTTCTGGAATTTACACAGCCTTTAATTTATGACTGCCTATGTCATTTCTTGAGGTGCTAAAATGGCAGGGCAGTACAAAACCCCCACAAATGACCCCATTTTGGAAAGTAGACACCCCAAGGAAATTGCTGATAGGCATGTTGTGCCCATTGAATATTCATTTTTTTTGTCCCAAGTGATTGAATAATGACAAAAAAAAAAAAAAAAAAAAAAAAATTACAAAAAGTTGTCACTAAATGATATATTGCTCACACAGGCCATGGGCATATGTGGAATTGCACCCCAAAATACATTTAGCTGCTTCTCCTGAGTATGGGGATACCACATGTGTGGGACTTTTTGGGAGCCTAGCCGCATACGGGGCCCCGAAAACCAATCACTGCCTTCAGGATTTCTAAGGGCGTACATTTTTGATTTTACTCCTCACTACCTATCACAGTTTTGAAGGCCATAAAATGCCCAGATGGCACAAACCCCCCCCAAATGACCCCATTTTGGAAAGTAGACACCCCAAGCTATTTGCTGAGAGGCATGTTGAGTCCATGGAATATTTTATATTTTGACACAAGTTGCGGGAAAGTGACAATTTATTTATTTATTTATTTTTTTTTGCACAAAGTTGTCACTAAATGATATATTGCTCACACAGGTCATGGGCATATGTGGAATTGCACCCCAAAATACATTCTGCTGCTTCTCCTGAGTATGGGGATACCACATGTGTGGGACTTTTTAGGAGCCTAGCCGCGTACGGGACCCCGAAAACCAATCACCGCCTTCAGGATTTCTAAGGGTGTACATTTTTGATTTCACTCTTCACTGCCTATCACAGTTTCGGAGGTCATGGAATGCCCAGGTGGCACAAACCCCCCCCAAATGACCCCATTTTGGAAAGTAGACACCCCAAGCTATTTGCTGAGAGGCATGGTGAGTATTTTGCAGCTCTCATTTGTTTTTGAAAATGAAGAAAGACAAAAAAAAAAATTTTTTTTTTCTTTTTTTAATTTTCAAAACTTTGTGACAAAAAGTGAGGTCTGCAAAATACTCACTATACCGCTCAGCAAATAGCTTTGGGTGTCTACTTTCCAAAATGGGGTCATTTGGGGGGGGTTTGTGCCACCTGGGCATTCCATGGCCTCCGAGACTGTGATAGGCAGTGAAGAGTGAAATCAAAAATTTACGCCCTTAGAAAGCCTGAAGGCGGTGCTTGGTTTTCGGGGTCCCATACGCGGCTAGGCTCCCAAAAAGTCTCACACATGTGGTATCCCCGTACTCAGGAGAAGCAACAGAATGTATTTTGGGGTGTAATTTCACATATTCCCATGGCATGTTTGAGCAATATATAATTTAGTGACAACTTTGTGCAAAAAAAAAAAAAAAAAAAAAAAATTTGTCTCTTTCCCGCAACTTGTGTCACAATATAAAATATTCCATGGACTCGACATGCCTCTCAGCAAATAGCTTGGGGTGTCTACTTTCCAAAATGGGGTCATTTGGGGGGGTTTGAACTGTCCTGGCATTTTATGCACAACATTTAGAAGCTTATGTCACACATCACCCACTCTTCTAACCACTTGAAGACAATGCCCTTTCTGACACTTTTTGATTACATGAAAAAATTATTTTTTTTTGCAAGAAAATTACTTTGAACCCCCACACATTATATATTTTTTTAAAGCAAATGCCCTACAGATTAAAATGGTGGGTGTTTAATTTTTTTTTTTCACACAGTATTTGCGCAGCGATTTTTCAAACGCATTTTTTGGGGAAAAAACACACTTTTTTACATTTTAATGCACTAAAACACACTATATTGCCCAAATGTTTGATGAAATAAAAAAGATGATCTTAGGCCGAGTACATGGATACCAAACATGACATGCTTTACAATTGCACACAAACGTGCAGTGGCAACAAAATAAATACATTTTTAAAAGCCTTTAAAAGCCTTTACAGGTTACCACTTTAGATTTACAGAGGAGGTCTACTGCTAAAATTACTGCCCTCGATCTGACCATCGCGGTGATACCTCACATGCATGGTGCAATTGCTGTTTACATTTGACGCCAGACCGACGCTTGCGTTCGCCTTAGCGCGAGAGCAGGGGGGACAGGGGTGCTTTTTTTTTTTTTTTTTTTTTCTTTATTATTTTTTTGCTTTTTTAACTTATTTTAAAACTGTTCCTTTCATTTTTTTTTTTTTTTTAATCATTTTTACTGTTATCTCAGGGAATGTAAATATCCCCTATGATAGCAATAGGTAGTGACAGGTACTCTTTTTTGAAAAAATTGGGGTCTATTAGACCCTAGATTTCTCCTCTGCCCTCAAAGCATCTGACCACACCAAGATCGGTGTGATAAAATGCTTCCCCAATTTCCCAATGGCGCTATTTACATCCGGCGAAATCTAAGTCATAAAATGCTCGTAGCTTCCGGTTTCTTAGGCCATAGAGATGTTTGGAGCCACTCTGGTCTCTGATCAGCTCTATGGTCAGCTGGCTGAATCACCGGCTGCATTCTCAGGTTCCCTGTTGAGACAGGAGAGCCAGAGAAAAACACGGAAGACGATGGGGGGGGGGCATTCTCTCCCACTGCTTGTAAAAGCAGTCTAGAGGCTAATTAGCCGCTAGGATTGCTTTTACATGAAAGCCGACCGCTGGCTGAAAAGAATGCTACCAAGATGATACCTAAACCTGCAAGCATCATTTTGGTATAACCACTCAAAGTCGTGAATGCTGTACCTGAAGACAAAAATATGGCTAACAATAAAGCACAGTAAACGGTAAAGTATAAAAAATTGCATACCTGAAAAGCAAACATGATAAAACATAATAACAATAAAACATTGCAGAATAGAATACAGTAAAAAAGAGCAGAACAATAGAGAGAATAGAGAGAGAGAGAATAGAGAGAGAACAATAAAACGACAACTATTATTTTTTATTTTATATTTTTGTTTGTGTTTTTTTTTTTTTTTTTTACACTTTTTTTGTAACTGTAACTTTTATAACTGTAACCGGTTCCAGGTTCGGGTCTCTCAAAATGCGATGGCATCTTAGGAGACCCTGTGAAAGTGTGTCCTAGTCTGTGCAATGCTGTACCCTACGCTAATACTCAGCTAGTGAATGGTAGCGTTCAAAACATTCACCAATGCAAAGACCAGGATTGTCAGGACAGGAGGGACAATAATAGCGGGTGTCGCGCCTATATCCGCGCTTTCTACAGACACGACATCTTTTTTGGGGGAGTTCGTTGGGTAGGGGTACTCGGGAGGACATAAAGAAAATGCCTCTCATGCAGCTGACTGCATTTGGTTGGGGATGTGAATGGGGGAAGTACGGGCGCTGCAGAAGTGGTGGGTTCCCAATTAGGATTGGCGAATGCAGCAGGAAGGGCACTATGGGCACGACGGGCCTGTGTTTGTCTTCTTGGTGGCAGCGGGACACTACTTGTGCTTGCCACCTCACCAGCTTGAACTGCACTTATGGGACTCGCCATATCACCAAGTGTTACTGCAGTGCTGGTTTGACTATGACCGGGGTGTACTAGGCCGCTGGCGCTTGCCAGTTCACCAAAACGCTACCAAAAAAACTGTTAACGATCGCAGGGATCAGGCCTGACTCTGCGAACGCTGCAGTTATGCGTTTAGTGTTTTGTAAGTGACAGTGATCGATCGATACTGCACTTGGGTGGGCTGGGCTGGGCGGAGGGGCAAAACGCAGGTGCTAGCAGGTATCTGGGCTGATCCCACTAACACTGCGTTTTTGGGAACCCTAAACTGCTGGGGATGCCAGTATAGATCTGATCGGATCAGATCAGATATTGATCAGTTCAGATACTATACCACTAAGGGAGGTGTACGGTGCGTGCGTGGGTGTTAGCGCTACTGGCACTAACCTGACGCTGCCTGGGGCTGGTGCTTGCCAGTTCACCAAAACGCTACCAAAAAAACTGTTAGCGATCGCAGGGATCAGGCCTGACTCTGCGAACGCTGCAGTTATGCGTTTAGTGTTTTTTTAAGTGACAGTGATCGATCGATACTGCACTTGGGTGGGCTGGGCTGGGCCGGGCGGAGGGGCAAAACGCAGGTGCTAGCAGGTATCTGGGCTGATCCCGCTAACACTGCGTTTTTGGGAATCCTAAACTGTTGGGGACGCTAGTATAGATCTGATCGGATCAGATATTGATGCGTTCAGATACTATACCACTAAGGGAGGTGTACGGTGCGTGCGTGGGTGTTAGCGCTACTGGCACTAACCTGACGCTGCCTGGGGCTGGTGCTTGCCAGTTCACCAAAACGCTACCAAAAAAACTGTTAGCGATCGCAGGGATCAGGCCTGACTCTGCGAACGCTGCAGTTATGCGTTTAGTGTTTTGTAAGTGACCGTGATCGATCGATACTGCACTTGGGTGGGCTGGGCCGAGCCGGGCGGAGGGGCAAAACGCAGGTGCTAGCAGGTATCTGGGCTGATCCCGCTAACACTGTGTTTTTGGGAACCCTAAACTGCTGGGGACGCTAGTATAGATCTGATCGGATCAGATATTGATCTGTACAGATACTATACCACTAAGGGAGGCGTATGCTGCGTGCGTGGGTGTTAGCAGTACTGGCGCTAATCTGACGCTGCCTGGGGCGACGCATATCACCGCCGGGCGATCAGGGGGCTAAATCTTTATTCGGCGGGTGCCCTGACACTATAAAAAATAAACAAACTAACCAGCGTCACCCGTAACGGTTATACAGTGATCAGTGGTGAAAGGGTTAACTAGGGGGCAATCAAGGGGTTAAAACATTTATTAGGTAGTATATGGGGGTCCCTGTCGCTATAAAACGCTGACGGCGAACCTAAATATTTACCTCACTAACTAGCATCACCAGCGACACTAATACAGCGATCAGAAAAATGATCGCTTAGCGACACTGGTGACGGGGGGTGATCAAGGGGTTAAAACTTTATTAGGGGGGGTTAGGGGGGTATCCTAGACCTACAGGGGGGTAATACTAACTGTCCTAACACTGTAACTGTCACAAACTGACACCAATACAGTAATCAGAAAAAAAAAAAAAAAAACCTGCTGGTGTCAGTTTGTGACAGGGGGGGGGGGTGATTGGGGGGGATCGGGGGGCGATCGGGGGGGGGATCGGGGTGTTTTGTGTGCCTGGCATGTTCTACTGTGTGTGTGTTGTGCACTCACATTGCAGTCTTCTCTCCTCGGCCCGGAACGGAAAATACCGAGCCGAGGAGAGATGACATCATTTCCTCTGCCTCTGTGTACAATACAGAGGCAGGGAAATGATCCCATTGGCTGGGAGCGATCGCGAGGGGGGGGCCACAAATGGATGGCCTCCCCCTCACCTCCGATCGCCGGGGGACATTTGCCGACCGCCGCTGGCACCGGGGGGGGTCCGATCGGACCCCCCACCCGCGGGCAGGCAAGGACGTACATGTAAGTCCTTTTGCCTGCCCGTGCCATTCTGCCGACGTATATAGTCGTGCGGCGGTCGGCAAGTGGTTAAGGTGCACACTGTGCAGAGGACGCAGTACACTAACTGTACATGCTGTAGCTGCCTGCCTGTGGTATTAATATAGGGTCAAGAAGAACACCACCAATTTTATTCAGGTAGCTTTAGGTGCACACTGTGCATAGGACAAAGTACACTAACTGTAAATACTGTAGGTGCCTGCCTGTGGTATTATTAGGAGCAGAACAACAGCAATTTTTTTCAGGTAGCTTTAGGTGCACACTGTGCAGAGGACACAGTACACTAACTGTAAATACTGTAGCTGCCTGCCTGTGGTATTAATAGGATCAGAAGAAAAACACTAATTTTCTTCAGGTAGTTTTAGGTGCACACTGTGCAAAGGGCGCACTACACTAACTGTAAATACTGTAGCTGCCTCCCTGTGGTATTAATATAGGATCAGAAGAACACCACCAATTTTATTCAGGTAGCTTTAGGAGCACACTGTGCAGAGGACACAGTACACTAACTGTAAATACTGTAGCTGCCTGCCTGTGATATTAATAGGAGCAGAACAACAGCAATTTTCTTCAGGTAGCGTTAGGTGCACACTGTGAAGAGGACACAGTACACTAACTGTAAATACTGTAGCTGACTGCCTGTGGTATTAATAGGATCAGAAGAACACACTAATTTTCTTCAGGTAGCTTTAGGTGCACACTCTACAGAGGACACAGTACACTAACTGTAAATACTGTAGCTGCCTGCCTGTAATATTAATAGGAGCAGAACAACAGCAATTTTTTTCAGGTAGCTTTAGGTGCACACTGTGAAGAGGACGCAGTACACTAACTGTAAATACTGTAGCTGCCTGCCTGTGGTATTAATATAGGATCAGAACAACACCACCAATTTAATCCAGGCAGTTTTAGGTGCACACTGTGCAGAGGACACAGTACACTAACTGTAAATACTGTAGCTGCCTGCCTGTGGTATTAATAGGAGCAGAACAACAGAAATTGTCTCCAGGTAGCTTTAGGTACACACTTTGCAGAGGGCGCAGTACACTAACTGTAAATACTGTAACTGCCTGCCTGTGGTATTAATATAGGATCAGAAGAACACCACCAATTTTATTCAGGTAGCTTGAGGTGCACACTGTGCAGAGGACACAGTACACTAACTGTAAATACTGTAGCTGCCTGCCTGTGATTTTAATAGGAGAAGAAAAACAGCAATTGACTCCAGGTAGCTTTAGGTGCACACTGTGCAGAGGACGCAGTACACTAATTGTAAATACTGTAGCTGCCTGCCTGTGGTATTAATAGGAGCAGAAGAACACACTAATTTTCTTCAGGTAGCTTAAGGTGCACACTGTGCAGAACACGCAGTACACTAACTGTACATGCTGTAGCTGCCTGCCTGTGGTATTAATATAGGGTCAAGAAGAACACCACCAATTTTATTCAGGTAGCTTTAGGTGCACACTGTGCATAGGACAAAGTACACTAACTGTAAATACTGTAGCTGCCTGCCTGTGGTATTATTAGGAGCAGAACAACAGCAATTTTTTTCAGGTAGCTTTAGGTGCACACTGTGCAGAGGACACAGTACACTAACTGTAAATACTGTAGCTGCCTGCCTGTGGTATTAATAGGATCAGAAGAAAAACACTAATTTTCTTCAGGTAGTTTTAGGTGCACACTGTGCAAAGGGCGCACTACACTAACTGTAAATACTGTAGCTGCCTCCCTGTGGTATTAATATAGGATCAGAAGAACACCACCAATTTTATTCAGGTAGCTTTAGGAGCACACTGTGCAGAGGACACAGTACACTAACTGTAAATACTGTAGCTGCCTGCCTGTGATATTAATAGGAGCAGAACAACAGCAATTTTCTTCAGGTAGCGTTAGGTGCACACTGTGAAGAGGACACAGTACACTAACTGTAAATACTGTAGCTGACTGCCTGTGGTATTAAAAGGATCAGAAGAACACACTAATTTTCTTCAGGTAGCTTTAGGTGCACACTCTACAGAGGACACAGTACACTAACTGTAAATACTGTAGCTGCCTGCCTGTAATATTAATAGGAGCAGAACAACAGCAATTTTTTTCAGGTAGCTTTAGGTGCACACTGTGCAGAGGACGCAGTACACCAACTGTAAATACTGTAGCTGTCTGCCTGTGGTATTAATATAGGATCAAGAAGAACACCACCAATTTTCTTCTAGTAGCTTTAGGTGCACACTGTGCAGAGGACACAGTACACTAACTGTAAATACTGTAGCTGCCTGCCTGTGGTATTATTAGGAGTACAACAACAGCAATTTTTTTCAGGTAGCTTTAGGTGCACACTTTACAGAGGACGCAGTACACTAACTGTAAATACTGTAACTGCCTGCCCGTGGTATTAATATAGGATCAGAAGAAAACCACCAATTTTATTCAGGTAGCTTGAGGTGCACACTGTGCAGAGGACACAGTACACTAACTGTAAATACTGTAGCTGCCTGCCTGTGATTTTAATAGGAGAAGAAAAACAGCAATTCACTCCAGGTAGCTTTAGGTGCACACTGTGCAGAGGACGCACAACACTAACTGTAAATACTGTTATTGCCTGCCTGTGGTATTAATAGGATCAGAAGAAAACCACTAATTTTCTTCAGGTAGCTTTAGGTGCACACTGTGCAGAGGACACAGTACAATAACTGTAAATACTGTAGCTGACTGCCTGTGTTATTAATAGGAGCAGAACAACAGCAATTGTCCCCAGGTAGCTTTAGGTGCACACTGTGCAGAGGACGCACTACACTAACTGTAAATACTGTAGCTGCCTGCCTGTGGTATTAATAGGAGCAGAAGAACACACTAATTTTCTTCATGTAGCTTTAGGTGCACACTGTGCAGAGGACACAGTACACTAACTGTACATACTGTAGCTGCCTGCCTGTGGTATTAATATAGGGTCAAGAAGAACACCACCAATTTTATTCAGGTAGCTTTAGGTGCACACTGTGCAGAGGACACAGTACACTAACTGTAAATACTGTAGCTGCCTGCCTGTGGTATTATTAGGAGCAGAACAACAGCAATTTTTTTCAGGTAGCTTTAGGTGCACACTGTGCAGAGGACACAGTACACTAACTGTAAATACTGTAGCTGCCTGCCTGTGATATTAATAGGATCAGAACAAAAGCAATTTTCTTCAGGTAGCTTTAGGTGCACACTGTGCAGAGGACGCAGTCCATTAACTGTAAATACTGTAGCTGCCTGCCTGTGGTATTAATATAGGATAAAGAAGAACACCACCAATATTATTCAGGTAGCTTTAGGTGCACACTGTGCAGAGGACACAGTACACTAACTGTAAATACTGTAGCTGCCTGCCTGTGGTATAATTAGGAGCACAACTACAGCAATTTTTTTCAGGTAGCTATAGATGCACACTGTGCAGAGGACGCAGTACACTAACTGTAAATACTGTAGCTGCCTGCCTGTGGTATTATTAGGAGCAGAACAACAGCAATGTTTTTCAGATAGCTTTAGGTGCACACTGTGCAGAGGACGCAGTACACTAACTGTAAATACTGTAGCTGCCTGCCTGTGGTATTAATATAGGATCAGAACAACACCACCAATTTTATTCATGTAGCTTGAGGTGCACACTGTGCAGAGGACACAGTACACTAACTGTAAATACTGTAGCTGCCTGCCTGTGGTTTTAATAGGAGAAGAACAACAGCAATTGACTCCAGGTAGCTTTAGGTGCACACTGTGCAGAGGACGCACTACACTAACTGTAAATACTGTAATTGCCTGCCTGTGATATTAATAGGATCAGAAGAAAACCACTAATTTTCTTCAGGTAGCTTTAGGTGCACACTGTGCAGAGGAAAGAGTACACTAACTGTAAATACCGTAGCTGCCTGCCTGTTGTATTAATAGGAGCAGAACAACAGCAATTGTCTTCAGGTAGCTTTAGGTGCACACTGTACAGAGGACGCACTACACTAACTGTAAATACTATAGCTGCCTGCCTGTGGTATTAATATAGGATCAGAAGAACACCACCAATTTTATTCAGGTAGCTTTAGGTGCAAACTGTGCAGAGGACACAGTAAACTAACTGTAAATACTGTAGCTGCCTACCTGTGGTATTAATAGGAGCAGAACAACAGCAATTTTCTTCAGGTAGCTTTAGGTGCACACTGAGCAGAGGACACAGTACACTCACTGTAAATACTGTAGCTGACTGCCTGTGGTATTAATAGGAGCAGAACAACAGCAATTGTCTCCAGGTAGCTTTAGGTGCGCACTGTGCAGAGGACGCACTACACTAACTGTAAATACTGTAGCTGCCTGCCTGTGGTATTAATAGGATCAGAAGAACACACTAATTTCCTTCAGTTAGCTTTAGGTGCACACTGTGCAGAGGACTAGGTACACTAACTGTAAATACTGTAGCTGCCTGTGATATTAATAGGAGCAGAACAACAGCAATTTTCCTCAGGTAGCTTTAGGTGCACACTGTGCAGAGGATGCAGTACACTAACTGTAAATACTGTAGCTGCCTGCCTGTGGTATTAATAAAGGATCAAGAAGAACACCATCAATTTTATATAGGTAGCTTTAGGTGCACACTGTGCAGAGGACACAGTACACTAACTGTAAATACTGTAGCTGCCTGCCTGTGGTATTATTAAGAGCAGAACAACAGCAATTTTTTTCAGGTAGCTTTAGGTGCACACTGTGCAGAGGATGCAGTACACTAACTGTAAATACTGTAGCTTCCTGCCTGTGGTATTAATATAGGATCAGAAAAACACCATCAATTTAATCCAGGTAGTTTTAGGTGCACACTGTACAGAGGACACAGTACACTAACTGTAAATACTGTAGCTGCCTGCCTGTGGTATTAATATAGGATCAGAAGAACACCACTAATTTTCTTCAGGTAGCTTTAGGTGCACACTGTGCAGAGGACACAGTACAATAACTGTAAATACTGTAGCTGACTGCCTGTGTTATTAATAGGAGCAGAACAACAGCAATTGTCCCCAGGTAGCTTTAGGTGCACACTGTGCAGAGGACGCACTACACTAACTGTAAATACTGTAGCTGCCTGCCTGTGGTATTAATAGGAGCAGAACAACAGCAATTTACTTCAGGTAGCTTTAGGTGCACACTGTGAAGAGGACGCAGTACACTAACTGTAAATACTGTAGCTGCCTGCCTGTGGTATTAATATAGGATCAGAACAACATCACCAATTTATTCCAGGTACTGTAGCTTTAGGTGCACATTGTGCAGAGGACACAGTACACTAACTGTAAATACTGTAGCTGCCTGCCTGTGGTATTAATATAGGATCAGAACAACATCACCAATTTATTCCAGGTAGCTTTAGGTACACACTTTGCAGAGGACGCAGTACACTAACTGTAAATACTGTAACTGCCTGCCCGTGGTATTAATATAGGATCAGAAGAACACCACCAATTTTATTCAGGTAGCTTGAGGTGCACACTGTGCAGAGGACACAGTACACTAACTGTAAATACTGTAGCTGCCTGCCTGTGATTTTAATAGGAGAAGAAAAACAGCAATTGACTCCAGGTAGTTTTAGGTGCACACTGTGCAGAGGGCGCACGACACTAACTGTGAATACTGTTATTGCCTGCCTGTGATATTAATAGGATCAGAAGAAAACCACTAATTTTCTTCAGGTAGCTTTAGGTGCACACTGTGCAGAGGACACAGTACAATAACTGTAAATACTGTAGCTGACTGCCTGTGTTATTAATAGGAGCAGAACAACAGCAATTGTCCCCAGGTAGCTTTAGGTGCACACTGTGCAGAGGACGCACTACACTAACTGTAAATACTGTAGCTGCCTGCCTGTGGTATTAATAGGAGCAGAAGAACACACTAATTTTCTTCAGGTAGCTTTAGGTGCACACTGTGCAGAGGACACAGTACACTAACTGTAAATACTGTAGCTGCCTGCCTGTGATATTAATAGGAGCAGAACAACAGCAATTTACTTCAGGTAGCTTTATGTGCACACTGTGCAGAGGACGCAGTACACTAACTGTACATACTGTAGCTGCCTGCCTGTGGTATTAATATAGGGTCAAGAAGAACACCACCAATTTTATTCAGGTAGCTTTAGGTGCACACTGTGCAGAGGACACAGTACACTAACTGTAAATACTGTAGCTGCCTGCCTGTGGTATTATTAGGAGCAGAACAACAGAAATTTTTTTCAGGTAGCTTTAGGTGCACACTGTGCAGAGGACACAGTACACTAACTGTAAATACTGTAGCTGCCTGCCTGTGATATTAATAGGAGCAGAACAACAGCAATTTTCTTCAGGTAGCTTTAGGTGCACACTGTGCAGAGGACGCAGTCCATTAACTGTAAATACTGTAGCTGCCTGCCTGTGGTATTAATATAGGATAAAGAAGAACACCACCAATATTATTCATGTAGCTTTAGGTACACACTGTGCAGAGGACACAGTACACTAACTGTAAATACTGTAGCTGCCTGCCTGTGGTATTATTAGGAGCAGAACAACAGCAATGTTTTTTCAGATAGCTTTAGGTGCACACTGTGCAGAGGACGCAGTAAACTAACTGTAAATACTGTAGCTGCCTGCCTGTGGTATTAATATAGGATCAGAACAACACCAGCAATTTAATTGAGGTAGCTTTAGGTGCACACTGCACAGAGGACACAGTACACTAACTGTAAATACTGTAGCTGCCTGCCTGTGGTATTAATATAGGATCAGAAGAACACCACTAATTTTCTTCAGGTAGCTTTAGGTGCACACTGTGCAGAGGACACAGTACAATAACTGTAAATACTGTAGCTGACTGCCTGTGTTATTAATAGGAGCAGAACAACAGCAATTGTCCCCAGGTAGCTTTAGGTGCACACTGTGCAGAGGACGCACTACACTAACTGTAAATACTGTAGCTGCCTGCCTGTGGTATTAATAGGAGCAGAACAACAGCAATTTACTTCAGGTAGCTTTAGGTGCACACTGTGAAGAGGACGCAGTACACTAACTGTAAATACTGTAGCTGCCTGCCTGTGGTATTAATATAGGATCAGAACAACATCACCAATTTATTCCAGGTAGCTTTAGGTGCACATTGTGCAGAGGACACAGTACACTAACTGTAAATACTGTAGCTGCCTGCCTGTGGTATTAATATAGGATCAGAACAACATCACCAATTTATTCCAGGTAGCTTTAGGTACACACTTTGCAGAGGACGCAGTACACTAACTGTAAATACTGTAACTGCCTGCCCGTGGTATTAATATAGGATCAGAAGAACACCACCAATTTTATTCAGGTAGCTTGAGGTGCACATTGTGCAGAGGACAGAGTACACTAACTGTAAATACTGTAGCTGCCTGCCTGTAATTTTAATAGGAGAAGAAAAACAGCAATTGACTCCAGGTAGCTTTAGGTGCACACTGTGCAGAGGGCGCACGACACTAACTGTAAATACTGTTATTGCCTGCCTGTGATATTAATAGGATCAGAAGAAAACCACTAATTTTCTTCAGGTAGCTTTAGGTGCACACTGTGCAGAGGACACAGTACAATAACTGTAAATACTGAAGCTGACTGCCTGTGTTATTAATAGGAGCAGAACAACAGCAATTGTCCCCAGGTAGCTTTAGGTGCACACTGTGCAGAGGACGCACTACACTAACTGTAAATACTGTAGCTGCCTGCCTGTGGTATTAATAGGAGCAGAAGAACACACTAATTTTCTTCAGGTAGCTTTAGGTGCACACTGTGCAGAGGACACAGTACACTAACTGTAAATACTGTAGCTGCCTGCCTGTGATATTAATAGGAGCAGAACAACAGCAATTTACTTCAGGTAGCTTTATGTGCACACTGTGCAGAGGACGCAGTACACTAACTGTACATACTGTAGCTGCCTGCCTGTGGTATTAATATAGGGTCAAGAAGAACACCACCAATTTTATTCAGGTAGCTTTAGGTGCACACTGTGCAGAGGACACAGTACACTAACTGTAAATACTGTAGCTGCCTGCCTGTGGTATTAATATAGGATCAGAACAACACCACCAATTTAATTGAGGTAGCTTTAGGTGCACACTGCACAGAGGACACAGTACACTAACTGTAAATACTGTAGCTGCCTGCCTGTAATATTAATAGGAGCAGAACAACAGCAATTTTCTTCAGGTAGCTTTAGGTGCACAATGTGCAGAGGACACAGTACACTAACTGTAAATACTGTAGCTGCCTGCCTGTGGTATTAATATAGGATCAAGAAGAACACCACCAATTTTATTCAGGTAGCTTTAGGTGCACACTGTGCAGAGGACACAGTACACTAACTGTAAATACTGTAGCTGCCTGCCTGTGGTTTTAATAGGAAAAGAACAACAGCAATTTTTTTCAGGTAGCTTTAGGTGCACACTGTGCAGAGGACGCATTACACTAACTGTAAATACTATAGTTGCCTGCCTGTGGTATTAATAGGATCAGAAGAAAAACACTAATTTTCTTCAGGTAGCTTTAGGTGCACACTGTGCAGAGGGCGCACTACACTAACTGTAAATACTGTAGCTGCCTCCCTGTGGTATTAATATAGGATCAGAAGAACACCACCAATTTTATTCAGGTAGCTTTAGGTGCACATTGTGCAGAGGACACAGTACACTAACTGTAAATACTGTAGCTGCCTGCCTGCGGTATTAATAGGAGCAGAACAAAAGCAATTTTCTTCAGGTAGCTTTAGGTGCACACTGTGCAGAGGACACAGTACACTAACTGTAAATACTGTAGCTGACTGCCTGTGGTATTAATAGGAGCAGAAAAACAGCAATTGTCTCCAGGTAGCTTTAGGTGCACACTGTGCAGAGGACACACTACACTAACTGTAAATACTGTAGCTGCCTGCCTGTGGTATTAATAGGATCAGAAGAACACACTAATTTTCTTCAGGTAGCTTTAGGTGCACACTCTACAGAGGACACAGTACACTAACTGTAAATACTGTAGCTGCCTGCCTGTGATATTAATAGGAGCAGAACAACAGCAATTTTTTTCAGGTAGCTTTAGTTGCTCACTGTGCAGAGGACGCAGTACACTAACTGTGAATACTGTAGCTGCCTGCCTGTGGTATTATTAGGAGTACAACAACAGCAATTTTTTTCAGGTAGCTTTAGGTGCACACTGTGCAGAGGACGCAGTACACTAACTGTAAATACTGTAGCTGCCTGCCTGTGGTATTAATATAGGATCAGAACAACACCACCAATTTAATCCAGGTAGCTTTAGGTGCACACTGTGCAGAAGACACAGTACACTAACTGTAAATACTGTAGCTGCCTGCCTGTGGTATTAATAGGAGCAGAACAACAGCAATTGTCTCCAGGTAGCTTTAGGTGCACACTGTGTAGAGGACGCACTACACTAACTGTAAATACTGTAACTGCCTGTCTGTGGTATTAATATAGGATCAGAAGAACACCACCAATTTTATTCAGGTAGCTTGAGGTGCACACTGTGCAGAGGACACAGTACACCAACTGTAAATACTGTAGCTGCCTGCCTGTGGTATAAATAAGAGCAGAACAACAGCATTTGTCTCCAGGTAGCTTTAGGTGCACACTGTGCAGAGGACGCACTACACTAACTGTAAATACTGTAGCTGACTGCCTGTGGTATTAATAAGAGCAGAACAACAGCATTTGTCTCCATGTAGCTTTAGGTGCACACTGTGCAGAGGACTCACTACACTAACTGTAAATACTGTAGCTGCCTGCCTGTGGCATTAATAGGATCAGAAGAACACACTAATTTTCTTCAGGTAGCTTTAGGTGCACACTGTGCAGTGGACACATGACACTAACTTTAAATACTGTAGCTGCCTGCCTGTGGTATTAATAGGAGCAGAACAACAGAAATTGTCTCCAGGTAGCTTTAGGTACACACTTTGCAGAGGACACAGTACACTAACTGTAAATACTGTAACTGCCTGCCTGTGGTATTAATATAGGATCAGAAGAACACCACCAATTTTATTCAGGTAGCTTGAGGTGCACACTGTGCAGAGGACACAGTACACTAACTGTAAATACTGTAGCTGCCTGCCTGTGATTTTAATAGGAGAAGAAAAACAGCAATTGACTCCAGGTAGCTTTAGGTGCACACTGTGCAGAGGACGCACAACACTAACTGTAAATACTGTAATTGCCTGCCTGTGGTATTAATAGGATCAGAAGAAAACCACTAATTTTCTTCAGGTAGCTTTAGGTGCACACTGTGCAGAGGACGCACTACACTAATTTGTAAATACTGCAGCTGCCTGCGGTACTGTACTAATAGGATCACCACCAATTTTCTTTAGGTTGCTTTTGGTGCACGCTGTGCAGGGGACGCACTACACTAACTTGTAAATACTGCAGCTGCCTGCGATACTAATAGAATCAGAAGAACACCACCAATTTTCTTCAGGTAGCTTTAGGTGCACACTGTGCAGAGGATGCACTACACTAACTTGTAAATACTGCAGCTGCGTGCGGTACTGTACTAATAGGATCAGAAGAACACCACCAATTTTCTTCAGGTAGCTTCAGGTGCACACTGTGCAGAGGACGCACTACACTAACTTGTATATACTACAGCTGCCTGCGGTACTAATAAGATCAGAAGAACACCACCAATTTTCTTCAGGTAGCTTTAGGTGCATACTGTGCAGAGGACGCACTACACTAATTTGTAAATACTGCAGCTGCCTGTGGTACTGTACTAATAGGATCAGTAGAACACCACTAATTTTCTTCAGGTAGCTTTAGGTGCACACTGTGCAGAGGGCGCACTACACTAACTTGTAAATACTGCAGCTGGTTGCGGTACTGTACTAATAGGATCAGAAGAACACCACCAATTTTCTTCAGGTAGCTTTAGGTGCACACTGTGCAGAGGACGCACTACACTAACTTGTAAATACTACAGCTGCCTGCGGTACTAATAGGAGGAGAAGAACACCACCAATTTTCTTCAGGTAGCTTTAGGTGCACACTGTGCAGAGGACACACTACACTAATTTGTAAATACTGCAGCTGCCTGAGGTACTGTACTAATAGGATCAGAGGAACACCGCTAATTTTCTTCATGTAGCTTTAGGTGCACACTGTGTAGGGGACTCACTACACTAACTTGTAAATACTACAGCTGCCTGCGATACTAATAGAATCAGAAGAACACCACCAATTTTCTTCAGGTAGCTTTAGGTGCACACTATGCAGAGGACGCACTACGCTAACTTGTAAATAAGGCAGCTGCCTGCGGTACTATACTAATAGGATCAGAAGAACACCACTAATTTTGTTCAGTTAGCTTTAGGTGCATACTGTACAGAGGACGCACTACACTAACTTGTAAATACTACAACTGCCTGCGATACTAATAGGATCAGAAGAACACCACCAATGTTCTTCAGGTAGCTTTAGGTGCAACCTGTGCAGAGGACGCATTACACTAACTTGTAAATACTGCAGCTGGCTGCGGTACTGTACTAATAGGATCAGAAGAACACTACTAGTTTTCTTCAGGTAGCTTTAGGTTCACACTGCGCAGAGGACGCACTACACTAACTTGTAAATACTACAGCTGCCTGCGGTACTAATAGGATCAGAAGAACACCACTAATTTTCTTCAGGTAACTTTAGGTGCACACTGTGCAGAGGACGCACTACACTAATTTGTAAATACTGCAGCTGCCTGCGGTACTGTACTAATAGGATCAGAGGAACACCACTAAATTTCTTCAGGTAGCTTTAGGTGCACACTGTGCAGAGGATGCACTACACTAACTTGTAAATACTACAGCTGCCTGAAATACTAATAGAATCAGAAGAACACCACCAATTTTCTTCAGGTAGCTTTAGGTGCGCACTATGCAGAGGACGCACTACACTAACTTGTAAATAAGGCAGCTCCCTGTGTTACTTATAGGATCAGAAGAACACCACCAATTTTCTTCAGGTAGCTTTAGGTGCACACTGTGCAGAGGACGCACAACACTAATTTGTAAATCCTACAGCTGCCTGCGATACTAATAGGATCAGAAGAACACCACTAATTTTGTTCAGGTAGCTTTAGGTGCACACTGTACAGAGGACGCACTACACTAACTTGTAAATAAGGCAGCTGCCTGCGGTACTAATAGGATCAGAAGAACACCACCAATTTTCTTCAGGTAGCTTTAGGTGCACACTGTGCAGAGGACACACTACACTAATTTGTAAATACTGCAGCTGCCTGCGGTACTGTACTAATAGGATCAGAGGAACACCACTAATTTTCTTCAGGTAGCTTGAGGTGCACACTGTGCAGAGGATGCACTACACTAACTTGTAAATACTACAGCTGCCTGAGATACTAATAGGATCAGGAGAAGACCACTTATTTTGTTCAGGTAGCTTTAGGTGCACACTGTACAGAGGCACACTACACTAACTTGTAAATACTGCAGCTGCCTGCGGTACTATACTAATATGATCAGAAGAACACCACTAATTTTCTTCAGGTAGCTTTAGG
This sequence comes from Aquarana catesbeiana, assembly GCF_042186555.1. Classification (NCBI taxonomy): domain Eukaryota; kingdom Metazoa; phylum Chordata; class Amphibia; order Anura; family Ranidae; genus Aquarana; species Aquarana catesbeiana. The sequence continues at coordinate 507,621,307 of NC_133327.1, read as the reverse complement.
TGCACACTGTGCAGAGGACACACTACACTAACTTGTAAATACTACAGCTGCCTGCGATACTAATAGAATCAGAAGAACACCACCAATTTTCTTCAGGTAGCTTTAGGTGCACACTATGCAGAGGACGCACTACACTAACTTGTAAATACCCCCACTCCATACCAGCTTATCAGAGTCTAGAAGCCCCCCTTAACAATGGGGTCCCCAGATCCTGCCCCCCTCATATAAATGAGTATGGGGTACAGTGTACTCCTACTCATTTACCCAAAAAAGTGTTACATACTTTTTACTTTTGCTATAATAAATATCCCCAACATTTATTTTAAAAAACAAATTTCTTCATCAGTTTAGGCCAATATGTATTCTTCTACATATTTTTGGTAAAAAAAATCGCAATAAGCGTATATTGGTTTGTGCAAAAGTTATAGCGTCTACAAACTATGGGAAAGATTTATGGCATTTTTATGCCATTTTTATTATTTTTTTTTACTACTAATAGCCGTGATCTGCACTTTTTACGACATTGCGACAGACAGATCGGACACTTTTGACACATTTTTGGTACAATTGACAATTATACAGCGATCAGTGCTATAAAAATGCACTGATTACTGTGTAAATGTCACTGGCAGGGAAGGGGTTAACACTAGAGGCAATCAAGGGGTTAAATGTGTGTTCCCTCAGTGTGTTCTAACTGTATGGGGATGGGACTGAGTAAGAGAGGAGACATATCGCTCTTCCTACTTACTACACTACTACTACGCACTACACTAATTTGTAAATACTGCAGCTGCCTGCGGTACTGTACTAATAGGATCACCACCAATTTTCTTTAGGTTGCTTTTGGTGCACGCTGTGCAGGGGACGCACTACACTAACTTGTAAATACTGCAGCTGCCTGCGATACTAATAGAATCAGAAGAACACCACCAATTTTCTTCAGGTAGCTTTAGGTGCACACTGTGCAGAGGATGCACTACACTAACTTGTAAATACTGCAGCTGCGTGCGGTACTGTACTAATAGGATCAGAAGAACACCACCAATTTTCTTCAGGTAGCTTCAGGTGCACACTGTGCAGAGGACGCACTACACTAACTTGTATATACTACAGCTGCCTGCGGTACTAATAAGATCAGAAGAACACCACCAATTTTCTTCAGGTAGCTTTAGGTGCATACTGTGCAGAGGACGCACTACACTAATTTGTAAATACTGCAGCTGCCTGTGGTACTGTACTAATAGGATCAGTAGAACACCACTAATTTTCTTCAGGTAGCTTTAGGTGCACACTGTGCAGAGGGCGCACTACACTAACTTGTAAATACTGCAGCTGGTTGCGGTACTGTACTAATAGGATCAGAAGAACACCACCAATTTTCTTCAGGTAGCTTTAGGTGCACACTGTGCAGAGGACGCACTACACTAACTTGTAAATACTACAGCTGCCTGCGGTACTAATAGGAGGAGAAGAACACCACCAATTTTCTTCAGGTAGCTTTAGGTGCACACTGTGCAGAGGACACACTACACTAATTTGTAAATACTGCAGCTGCCTGAGGTACTGTACTAATAGGATCAGAGGAACACCGCTAATTTTCTTCATGTAGCTTTAGGTGCACACTGTGTAGGGGACTCACTACACTAACTTGTAAATACTACAGCTGCCTGCGATACTAATAGAATCAGAAGAACACCACCAATTTTCTTCAGGTAGCTTTAGGTGCACACTATGCAGAGGACGCACTACGCTAACTTGTAAATAAGGCAGCTGCCTGCGGTACTATACTAATAGGATCAGAAGAACACCACTAATTTTGTTCAGTTAGCTTTAGGTGCATACTGTACAGAGGACGCACTACACTAACTTGTAAATACTACAACTGCCTGCGATACTAATAGGATCAGAAGAACACCACCAATGTTCTTCAGGTAGCTTTAGGTGCAACCTGTGCAGAGGACGCATTACACTAACTTGTAAATACTGCAGCTGGCTGCGGTACTGTACTAATAGGATCAGAAGAACACTACTAGTTTTCTTCAGGTAGCTTTAGGTTCACACTGCGCAGAGGACGCACTACACTAACTTGTAAATACTACAGCTGCCTGCGGTACTAATAGGATCAGAAGAACACCACTAATTTTCTTCAGGTAACTTTAGGTGCACACTGTGCAGAGGACGCACTACACTAATTTGTAAATACTGCAGCTGCCTGCGGTACTGTACTAATAGGATCAGAGGAACACCACTAAATTTCTTCAGGTAGCTTTAGGTGCACACTGTGCAGAGGATGCACTACACTAACTTGTAAATACTACAGCTGCCTGAAATACTAATAGAATCAGAAGAACACCACCAATTTTCTTCAGGTAGCTTTAGGTGCGCACTATGCAGAGGACGCACTACACTAACTTGTAAATAAGGCAGCTCCCTGTGTTACTTATAGGATCAGAAGAACACCACCAATTTTCTTCAGGTAGCTTTAGGTGCACACTGTGCAGAGGACGCACAACACTAATTTGTAAATCCTACAGCTGCCTGCGATACTAATAGGATCAGAAGAACACCACTAATTTTGTTCAGGTAGCTTTAGGTGCACACTGTACAGAGGACGCACTACACTAACTTGTAAATAAGGCAGCTGCCTGCGGTACTAATAGGATCAGAAGAACACCACCAATTTTCTTCAGGTAGCTTTAGGTGCACACTGTGCAGAGGACACACTACACTAATTTGTAAATACTGCAGCTGCCTGCGGTACTGTACTAATAGGATCAGAGGAACACCACTAATTTTCTTCAGGTAGCTTGAGGTGCACACTGTGCAGAGGATGCACTACACTAACTTGTAAATACTACAGCTGCCTGAGATACTAATAGGATCAGGAGAAGACCACTTATTTTGTTCAGGTAGCTTTAGGTGCACACTGTACAGAGGCACACTACACTAACTTGTAAATACTGCAGCTGCCTGCGGTACTATACTAATATGATCAGAAGAACACCACTAATTTTCTTCAGGTAGCTTTAGGTGCACACTGTGCAGAGGACACACTACACTAACTTGTAAATACTACAGCTGCCTGCGATACTAATAGAATCAGAAGAACACCACCAATTTTCTTCAGGTAGCTTTAGGTGCACACTATGCAGAGGACGCACTACACTAACTTGTAAATACGGCAGCTGCCTGCGGTACTATACTAATAGGATCAGAATAACACCACTAATTTTCTTCAGGTAGCTTTAGGTGCACACTGTGCAGAGGACGCACTACACTAACTGTAAGTACTGTAGCTAATAGGACTAATAGGATCAGAAGAACACCAGCAATTTTCTTCAGGTAGCTGTAAATGCTGTAAAAACACCTGCCTGAGCCTGTCAGTAGGAAGAGAATAACAGGAACGGATCTAGCTAAACTGAATACAGTATATATATATATATATATATATATATATATATATATATATATATACACAATACACTGTAAGTGCAGCTAACTGACTACTCTATCTAACTTAAATCAAATGACCTTGTCTCTCTATCTATCTCTCTCAACACCGGAACACACTACACAGGGCCGCCGTGTAGGCGGCCTTACATAGTGTGGGGTGTGTACTAAACCCCCTGAGCCATAATTGGCCAAAGCCACTCTGGCTTTGGCCAATTATGCCTCTCTGTACAGACGGCGCTGTGATTGGCCAAGCATGCGGATCATAGTGCATGCTTGGCCAATCATCAGCCAGCAATGCACTGCGATGCCGCAGTGAATTATGGGCCATGATGCGCCACTCGAATTTGGCGTGACGGCCCATATCGTTCGTAATTCGGCGAACGGCCGAATACACGATGTTCGAGTCGAACATGGGTTCGACTCGAACACGAAGCTCATCCCTAGTTGTCACTAACAGAAAAAGTAAAAGGAGAATGCCAAATTTGGGTTGTTACCAGAACAGAAATAGAAGTTCTGGTGACTCTGGTTGCAACTAGGGGTTTCATCCCTTTGAAGGGATTTCCTCTAACTCCCTGTTTTGGCTATGGGGCAGGAATGAAAGGAATCTCCCCAATAGGATGACAAATAAATCTGTCATAAACCCTCCTTACTCAAAAAAGGAAAAAAAATCATTTACCCCAAGTTTTATTTTAAAGAGGTGCAAGAAAGATGCACTAGCAGAGGTAGGAAGAGATTACATAATTAGTTCTTAAAAAATTGATAATATGCACACTTGAGAAGGAGTAGGAAAAGTCACATTAGCAGGCCCAAAATACCTGAATGCTATGCACCCCTGAGGAAGAAGAGGAGAAATAGAGGCAGGAACTTTCTGTTAGATTATATGTAAGTTGGCCAAATTAATTTTGTAATTATAAAAATGTTGTAAATGATGAAATAACAGTTGCAAAAAATGCATACAGTATAACATCTAGAAACACAACAAGGAATGTGGGGTTGTGATTTATTTTATTATTTTTTTTACTACTATTTTTAGACAATTTATTAAACTTTCAAAATAATATGGTGTGGCGCTGTAAAAAAAGAAGCTGACAAAGTAAAATGGAGCTTCCGTACTTAACCTTCCCTGTACGACAGGGACATTTCACACACATTTTTTGTTATCACAGCGTTCAATAATTACGTAAAAATTATTATATTACCATATATATCCATTGAAAATCTTTTATGACATGTTTCTAAATTTTTCAGAGTGTACCCAGTTGTTATTCAGTTCATATATTGAAACACATGTAACACCATGCTGTTTTATGCAATAAAATCTTTGAACAAGAAAAAGAAGCTGACAAACTATAATATGAAACTAATGTATTTTGCTATTGCTCATTCAATATGGGGTTGAAGTGTTTAGCTTTTTTCCAGTTTCCTATATCTTTTAGATTTGTTGCGGCTGCTACTTTCTTCATTCACTTTGGGCCTATTACTGTTGTTGAAATTAATCAGATTGGGTTGCTGCTGCTCCTGTAATTAAGCCAAGCTAAGTGTTACATTTAATAAAATCAAATGTATTTATTTATTTTTTGCATTGGTACTGGTCCCCCATGGTAGTTTCCAGTTCCTCTGCCCTTTGTTTTAAGAATTTCTAGCTTAGCTTTACCAGTAGTAAGAATGGGGTTCACACTAAAGTTTGTACATTTCCAACTTTACGATCAGTTCAACAAACAGCCCAAAAACCAAACCTAGGCACATTTGCTCATTATTATTATTATTATACAGGATTTATATAGTGCCAAAAATTTGTGCAGCACTTTACAATATGAAGGCAGACAGCACAGTTACAATACAATTTAATACAGTAGGAATTAGAGGGCCCTGCTCATTAGAGTTTACAATATAGACTCATCCCTAATCTTGAATGATAACTTGCTAGATTTATAAATCTTGTTGACTATTTAATACATTCAGCCTATGAAAATAATTCTGATGAATTATTTAAAGTGGTTGTAAACCCTTATTCCCCGTACACACAATAGGATTTTCCAACGGAAAATGTTTGATAGGAGCTTATTGTCGGAAATTCCGACCGTGTGTAGGCTCCATGGAACATTTTCCATCAGAATTTCTGTCACACAAAATTTGAGAGCTGGTTCTCAAATTTTCCGACAACAAAATCTTGTTGTCGGACATTCCGATCGTGTGTACACAATTCCGACGCAGAAAGTTCCACGCATGCTCGGAATCAAGCAGAAGGCAGCACTGGCTATTGAACTTCATTTTTCTTGGCTCGTCATACGTGTTGTCCGTCACCACGTTCTTGACGTTCAGAATTTCCGACCAACTTTGTGTGACTGTGTGTATGCAAGTTTGAGCCAACATCCGTCGGAAAAAAAACATGGATTTTGTTGTCGGAAAATCCTTTTGTGTGTACAGGGCATAACGTATACCCAGTGAAGGGGCTATCTTCAGGTGTTACACAGAGATAAAACAAATCCTCCTTCATAAGTTGTACCTGACTATCTGCAGTCTTCTCTTCTCTACATCTGTTCCAAGTGCTGAATATATAGCCGTGCACAGCCCTGGATCGAATGAGGTCTTAGGTAAGTAAAAGGGGGGCTGAGTAGGTGATGCTGACACCTAAACATTTTTTACTTTAATGCAACAAATGCAATGTACAAAGTGGTGCAGTCTGGAGTTTGTCAAACACAACAAAGAAACAATGTGGAGCATCCTGGATTATGTAACATTCAGCACAGGGTACAGAGGGTGGTATGGCCCACAGAATGTAATATATGCAACAACAAGAATAGGGACACTTTTTGTTGGTAAGGCATAAGGCATAAGCTGGATTTTGTGGAAATACCTTTAAGAAAGGGTTGATTGGGGCATTTTTTTAGATAATTGCCCTACTAGCAGGTAGTATCTCTACTTGGGGAAATTGAACTAGCAACCCTTATTGACATAAACAGTTGCATTTGGTCTTTGATAGTGGTGGCAGACAGCTCTCCTGAATGAAAAAATAATACCTGCACATGCCAGTTGTCAACTGCAATTGTGTGTTAGGTTGATTATCACTGCATATGTCAGTAGTAACTGCCATAGTAACTGCCATATTGGATTAGACCTATTAAATCAGCAGCTGCTATTAAAGATTGTTGTTATGAGCAATTGCATTCAGTGCTACACAAAATGGCAGTGGACGACAGGCAAGCACAGTTAATATATTTCCATCTAAGAGAGCTGAGGAATAGTCTAAAGGACTAAATATAATTGTCCTCATTTGCAGCCCACCATAGTTTGAAAACAGAAGTCGCAATAATAGATTATTGTTATGTACGCTCACATTAACCACTTGCCAACCAGTGGCAGGTTGGCTCGGCTGTGCGAATCACCGTCATTGTAGGTTGGGTGCGTACACAGCGATCTGCCCATTTGCTAGTGGGGGAGCCAATCAGTGGGTCTAGCGGACTCGATGTCCTCTGGCCACCCGCGATTGCTCCACAGAGAGGCAGAACAGGGATCTGCCAGTGTAAACAAACAAATCCCCATTCTGACAGGGGAGTAGAGAGACATTGTCTGTTCCTAGTGATCAGGAACAGTGATCTATCTAATCCCTGTCAGTCCAGTCCCCCCTACATTTAGAAACACCTCCAAGGGAAAACATTTATCCCCTTGATCCCCCCTAGTGTTAATCCCTTCCCTGCCAGTGTCACTTATACAGTAATCAGTGCATTTTTATAGCACTGATCGCTGCATAAATGTCACTGGTACCAAAAAAGTGTCAAACGTATTGGCCTAAACTGATGAAAAAATTAGTTTTTTTTTACTTTTTTTTGGATATTTATTATAGCAAAAAGTAAAAAATATTGGGTTTTTTTTCAAAATTGTCGGGTTTTTTTTTTTGTTGATAGCGCAAAAAATAAAAACCACAGAGTTGATCAAATACCAGCAAAAGAAAGCTCTATTTGGAGGAAAAAAAGGACATACATTTTGTTTTGGTACAACGTTGCACGTCTGTGCAATTGTCAGTTAAAGCAACGCAGTGCTGTATCCCAAAAAATGGCCTGGTCATTAAGTGGGCAAATTCTTCCAGTCCTTAAGTGGTTAATCCTTCAAAAATGTAAATTGAAAGTAAAAAAATAAATAATTACCTATAGGCATGTTTATTTTAGAGGTACCCAATAGTGTTATTTTACAGGGAGAGGGGAGGTAAATTAACGTAACCAAATCTTTGAAGCGGATTAAAGGATCTGTAAAATTTAGAGCCTAGTGTGAAGTTTGGGTTCAGCTCTACCATGGATTGGAGGCAGATTTTGCATGTTCCAGCATTTGAGCTGAATTCTTTGTAATCATAGCGCACTGTATGGCCTTTAAACTTAGTACAGCTAGCTTAGAAGGTCCAATAATGGGCGCCTTATTATTTGCCAGGCCCCCTTAGTATAAAAGGGTTAGTTCCCAGCAGCCATTTTTTAGTGTGTGTTGGAGAGCTTTAGGGGCAGTTTGTTGTGAGTAAGAAAATGTAATTGCCATACAATGCTATACTGTGCTATATTATTGTGGATTGCAGTGTGGTTGGCTACATATATTTTTGCACCCCGCCAGCATGCTCACAGTTCAGACACCCAAAAGTCCTTTTTAGGACTACCATTTTCTGTGTATTAACTGTAGTTGATTTTTAGCTGCTGCCAACCTCATGACAGTGAGAGAAATCTAGGAAGGGGTTTCAGAGGATTAGGATATGAGGGTCACGAGGCCATGCTGAGTAGGATCAAGTAAATGAATCTCTGCAGAATTCTCCTGCACCCCACCCTGCCATCTCCAGCAGCACCTTTTCCAAGACCTGTGTCTCTTCTGTGGCATTTTGGGGAGGATGAAAAAAAATTCCCCAAATTACCTCAATGCCAGCTTGGCAAAACTATTAGCAGTGCAGCTTTTTCAATGGAATCGACCCTCTTCCATGACTTTATGGCCTATGCTACATCACAGTAGCAGGTACCCCACTGCCATTATTAAAGTCTAGGTTCACACCTATGTGGTTGCGGTTGATGCAGTTTTCAGGCACATTTTGCGGTGCATTTTGCATTTTTAAACTCTCGTTTTTGATGCATTTTTGCATGCAGTTTTCATGCATTTTGCGTTTTTCGTTTTTTATTATTTTTCTCTTTAAACACACTGTATATAGCTGGTTGCCAAGTAACAGGGCAGAAAGACGGCCGCCACGTCCCTAACAACCGATGAGTCATCAGCTGTCAGCGGTATTCCCCGCTGACAGCTGAATGTAAAAAAAAGAATTGCTGGCAAAAAAATTGGTGAAAAAAATGGCGTAGGACCCCCTCAAATCCATACCAGGCCCTTTGGGTCTGGTACGGATTTGGAAGGGATCCCCATGGATAAATAATAAAAAAAAATGCCATGGGGTCTCCTCCCAAATCTATACCAGACCCTTATCTGAGCATGTAGCCTGGTAAGTCAGGAAAGGGAGGGGACAACAAATGTTCCCCCACTCCATACCAGCTTATCAGAGTCTAGAAGCCCCCCTTAACAATGGGGTCCCCAGATCCTGCCCCCCTCATATAAATGAGTATGGGGTACAGTGTACTCCTACTCATTTACCCAAAAAAGTGTTACATACTTTTTACTTTTGCTATAATAAATATCCCCAACATTTATTTTAAAAAACAAATTTCTTCATCAGTTTAGGCCAATATGTATTCTTCTACATATTTTTGGTAAAAAAAATCGCAATAAGCGTATATTGGTTTGTGCAAAAGTTATAGCGTCTACAAACTATGGGAAAGATTTATGGCATTTTTATGCCATTTTTATTATTTTTTTTTACTACTAATAGCCGTGATCTGCACTTTTTACGACATTGCGACAGACAGATCGGACACTTTTGACACATTTTTGGTACAATTGACAATTATACAGCGATCAGTGCTATAAAAATGCACTGATTACTGTGTAAATGTCACTGGCAGGGAAGGGGTTAACACTAGAGGCAATCAAGGGGTTAAATGTGTGTTCCCTCAGTGTGTTCTAACTGTATGGGGATGGGACTGAGTAAGAGAGGAGACATATCGCTCTTCCTACTTACTAGGAACAAACGACATGTCTCCTCTCCTCTGACAGCACAGGGATTTGTTTGTTTACACACACAAATCTCTGTGTTGGCGCTCGTGCATGTGACCTCGCGTGGCCAACAGCAATCGTGCCTGCTAGCCACGCGCACGGTCCCCCAGGCCTCTAGTGGCCTGAAAAGGGGAAGGACATACCCGTAGGGGGTTTTGCCCAGGAGAGCCATTCTGCTGCGGTATATCTGCGTGAGCTGAGAACCGGTTAAGAATCAAAAAATAATGTCCCCAATGTAGATCCATCATCAATCATGCTACCCGCCACACCCCTGAACCCAAAAACCCATCACCCTTTTAGTGATATCACAATGGGTGGGGGCCACCAGGTGATGTCACCAGGTGGCCCCGCCCCTTACCTATTTAGGAACTGTCAAACGAAGGAACAGGGAGTCAGTGGTTAGCCTTCGACGAGCGCGGAGCTCTTCTTTTTTTTTTCCGGGTGCGGTGGTGTGGCGGGCATCGTGATTGACATGGATCAATATTGAGGGGGCATTATTTTTTGTCCAGATTCTGATAAGCCCTGCAGAACCCCACAACCACAGCCCAGGGTTGTGGGAAAGAGGCCCTTGTCCGCATCAACATGTGGAGAAGGTACCTCAAAGCATCCCCCCATGTTGAGGGCATGCAGCCTGGTATGGTTCAGGAGGGGGGGGCGCTCGCTCGTCCCCTCCCTTTCCTGACCTGCCATGCTGCATGCTCAGATAAGGGCCTGGTATGGAATTTAGGGGGACTGCACACCATTTTTTTCACAATTTTTTTAGCCGACAATTCTGTTTTTTCAGTTCAACTGTAACCCCACTGACAGCTGATGAGTTATCGGTTGTTAAGGATGTGGTGGTTGGCTTCCCACCTCGCAACCAGCTATATACAATGTTTTTAAAGGGGAAAAATAAAAAAAAACACAAAATGCATTAAAAACCCAACACTTGCGTTTCTGGTGCGACTCCATTTAATTCTATTACACGCGAAACACAATCTCCTACAGGGAAAAAGTCCTGGACCCTTTACAAAAACCACATCGCTGAAAAACGCATAGATGTGAATTGTGTGCCATAGGAAACCATGTCAAATGGACTGTAGTGCATTTCTGTAACATGGAAAACGCACAAAAAACGGCATAGGTGTGTACGTAGGGTCAGTGCACCCTTCATGGGTCATTCTGCTTGGTGCTGGAGGAGATGTAGGACAGGGAACACTGCAGGAGCAAGTAGGGCCATGTAGGCTATTATTTATGTAGGAAAGTGTACCGTATTTATCGCCGTATAACACACGCCGGCGTATAACACGCACCCCAAGTTTAGGAGGGAAGTTTAAGGAAAAAAACTTTTAGGAGGGAAGTTTAAGGAAAAAAACTTTTAACATTTTAAATGCCCATCAATGAAACCTTATCAGTGTCCATCTTCAGCCTTGCCCATCATTGCAGAATGATCAGTGTCTATCTGCAGCCTTGCCCATCATTGCAGAATGCTCAGTGTCCATCTGCAGCCTTTCCCATCATTGCAGAATGATCAGTGTCCATCTGCAGCCTTGCCCATCATTGCAGAATGATCACTGTCCATCTGTAGCCTTGCCCCAAATTGCAGCATGGTCACTGTCCATCTGCAGCCTTGCGCTAAATTGCAGCATGATCAGTTTTTAAATTGTTGCGCCACCAAGATAGACAGAGCCAGATGTCATGTTTACTCGGCTCCTCTTGGCTCCTCTCGGCTCCTCTCGCAGTCCCGCCCAATCCCACCCTTTGGCCCAGCTCCTATGATGGACACAACACCGGTCCAATGGCGGGACGTAAATGCTAGGAGGCGGGATTGGGCGTGACTGCGAGCGGAGCCGAACCTAGCTGAGTACACAGTGCACTCGGCTCTGTCTATTTCGGCGTGCTGGGTTCCTCCTTCCCCTCCAAGGCAGCAGTTCGGCGTATAACACGCACCCACGATTTTCCCACGATTTTAAGGGGAAAAAAGTTCATATTATACACCGATAAATACGGTATATACAGTATATATATATGTTTTGACGCAAGCCAATTATGTTCTACATAAAAAAAGGATAGCTGGGGGCGTGGCCAGCAGTGGAAGGAGATGGCCGCATAAGGAAAGAGCTCCGTGAGGACCAGCGGTACCGGCCCGTACAAAGCGACGATTGAAGCCAGCAAACTAGCAGCACAAAGCTCCAGAGGTCCCAGCAACATCCAGCTGACGATGGGTAAGAGAAAACCCACAGGGGGACCCCGCAAACTAACAGACTTTTACCCCTCGGCAAGCACGCTGGAGATCCAAGATGGCCCCGCCGCTCACAGGCAGCAGCGCGCCAGGCAGTCAGACACCAGGGGAAATAGGAGAGAGGATAGCAGACCCCCGTTCTTCTCTCCAGGCCACAGTAGCCGCTCCTCTACATGCAATACCCCATCCCAGAGCCCACAGGAAGCGGCCCCCAAACGCTCATCTGCCCACACATATGCTGGGGAAAGGAATGAGGATAATTGTACATCCCATGACAGCACAACTGAATTCATAGATCAGATTCAGGAGTTCCCAACATCTGGACAGCCCCTGAGTGATACTACAATGAAAGAGATGCTGGTCTCTTTATGGGGGTCCATGCACAGGGACCTCATGGACTGCATATCACAGATAAAAACTGACCTTAATGATATTGGGGAGAGAGTTAGCCACGTGGAGGACAAAATGGCAGAATTTTCAACGGCACATAATGAGTTAGTGGACGCACATAATGAAAAGGAGGAGGAGTTGGAAGCCTTAAAAAACAAAATGGCGGACCTAGAAGACAGGTCCCGCAGAAATAATGTCAAACTGCAGGGGGTGGCGGAGTCTGTACCCCCCTCTGAACTCCTCTGAACTCCGGAACTATGTACAGCAACTAATTAAAGAGCTACTTCCTGACACGCCAGATTTTTAAGTTTTGTTTTTTGTTTAAATGTTGACGTTTTTTACCTTTTATTTTCTGTTCTACCACTGGCATCCATCTACGGCAAGCTTGATGACAATGATCTGGAGTATAATCTCTCTGCAACTCCACCCCACTTGAGTGAGCACCCTACAAAGCAATTCAAAGACACCTCTAACCACAGGTACTTTTATATTCTACATCGCATTTCACATTTTGAATGCATCTACAAACAAGCACTTAGCTCATCGACCAAATGGTCCTTAATTTTGTGACCATCAACGCCCATGGTCTCAACATACCATTCAAAAGAAGGGCAATGTGGCAGCAAGCAAAAACCCTTAAGAGCGATGTACTATGCATCCAAGAAACTCATTTTGTCCAACAGAAGCATCCCTTATGCAAAGACAAACAATTTCCGCACATTTTCATGGCCTCAGGCCCAAAGAAAAAAGCTGGTGTGATGATCGCTATAAATCAAAATGTAGCATTTAAATTACAGGATGTACTATATGACAAAGCTGGAAGATACATTATTTTAGTGTGTGAAATAAACAATACCTTGTATACTATTATCAATGTATATGCTCTAAACCAGGGGCAACTGTCCTTTTTGGGTGCTCTCAAAAAAAAAGTTGGGAGCATCAAGAGAGGATTAGTATTGTACTGCGGGGATTTCAATTGTGTTCCTAATAGACAACTAGATTGTTCATTTCCACATAAGTCTAAAGCTACACGAATTGAACTCCAACCCTTTTTACATTCCTCTGATCTATACGATGTATGGCGTTGTGTCAACTCCAGTGAAAAAGATTTTACTTTCTACTCAGCTCCCCATAAGTCTTATTCAAGAATCGACTTATTTGTAGCTGATCTACATTGCCTGAATAATGCAGTATCAGCTAAAATCCACCCAACTGCTTGGTCTGATCACACTCCCGTGTCCCTCTCAATTAAGGAAAATAATGCAGTGCCACCTACACATCTGTGGCGGAACAACATATCAATTTTGAAGAATCTTAAACACAGGGAAGGTTTGTGTGATCGGATCAAGGAATTCTTTCAAATTAACGATACTCCGGATATAAATATTTTTACGCTGTGGTGCTCACATAAAGCTTTTAGTAGAGGCCTATTATTACAGACAGCATCAAGGGAAAAAAAAAAGAGATTAAAAAGATTTACCACACTAATGACTAAACTTTCATCCCTAGAACAACAGCACAAAGCAAATCCCTCATCCCAAACAACTGCAGAATTAAACCAAACAAGACAAGAGGTTAGATCCTATTTAATTTTAGATCATCAGTATCATCTGCAAAAATTTAAAGCCACACAATACACCCAAGGAAACAAAGCGGGCAAATTTTTAGCGGCCTATATTCGCAAAAAACAGCAAAAGTCCAAACTATCATATATTAAAGACCCTATTACGTCACAGATAGTATACCACCCTAAAGATATAGCAAATGCATTTTGCAATTACTATAAACAACTATATAATTTAAAAACAGACCCATCAACGCCGCAACCTACTAATACAGGGATCAATGAGTTTCTCCACTCAGTCAACCTCCCTACCCTAAATAGTGACCAACTAAACTATTTAAACTCCGCAATATCAGAAAATGAAATAGCTCAGGTAGTCAACTCCCTACCCCAAAACAAATCCCCAGGTGCCGACGGCTTCTCAGCCGAATACTACAAAGCCTTTTCTGACATTTTAGTGCCATATATGAATAAACTTTTCCACAAAGCTACTGTTGATAGCGCATTCCCAGAAGAAATGCTCCAAGCCATCATAGTAGCTCTTCCTAAACCAGGGAAAAAACCGGATGCCCCACAAAATTTTAGACCCATATCCCTACTTAACACTGATTTAAAAATATACTCAAAAATTTTAGCTAACCGCCTAGCAGAAATAACCCCCTACTTAATCAAAGCAGACCAAGTAGGTTTTGTTAAAGGAAGGCAAGCTCCAGATGGAACCCGTAGGATGTACAATCTCCTTAAATTAGCGGAAATGAGGAAGGTGCCCACAGTGTTCCTGACATTAGACGCCGAAAAGTCGTTTGACCGGGTCCACTGGGGGTACCTATTGGCAACACTTGCTAAATTTGGTCTTGAGGGTCCTATCTTTTCCGCTATATCAGCACTGTACACAGTCCCAACCGCACAAGTATATACTTCCAATGCTATGTCTAACAAATTCTATATAACAAACGGGACCCGCCAGGGTTGCCCTCTGTCGCCACTGATATTTTCTCTGGTGATGGAACCCCTGGCGGAGACCATTAGAAAAGATATACAAATTAAGGGTATCAAGGTTACAGACATGGATCACAAGATAGGACTATTTGCCGATGACGTGGTATTAACACTAATCACACCAGCCACATCTCTTGCAAGAACCCAACATATTCTTAGCGAATTTGGGAAAATATCATATTATAAATTGAATATCAGCAAATCTTCAATCCTTCCTATACACATTAATAACCCTAACCTTAAGAAACTAAAAGCTGAGTTTCCTTTTGCGTGGGCCAATAAATATTTAAAATATCTAGGGATAAATCTAGCGTACCCCTCTAGCTCCATATACGACCATAACTACCCCTCTCTGATAAACATTATTAAAAACTAGAAAAGGTACAATTTCTGGGGAAATTGTGAAAGTGTTCTTGCCTCTACAACTGGAGTGGGCGGAGTAACTGGGTGGGGTGGAGTGGCTTGAGTAACTGTGAAAAGTGTTAAAAAGCTTAATATTTTAAAAAGTATAAATAGTAGTAAAAAAGTTCCATCATTCGCTGAAAGAGCTGAACATTTTTTTCAAAAGTAATTTTATTTTTCAAAAATGAATTTTTTTTAATCAAAAATGATTTTTTTTTCTTCAAAAATGATTTTTTTTTTCAAAAGTAATTTTTTTTTTCAAAGGTAATTTTTTTTTTCAAAAATGAATTTTTTTATTTCAAAAATAATTTTTTTTTCGAAATTATTATTTTTTTTAAAGTAATTTTTTTTTTCAAAAATAATTTTTTTTTTCAAAAATATTTTTTTTTTCAAATATATTTTTTTTCAAAAATAATTTTTTTTTTAAAAGAAATTTTTTTTTCAAAAATTTTTTTTTTTTCAAAAATAATTTTTTTTTTTTCAAAAATATTTTTTTTTTTTCAAAAATTATTTTTTTACTTTTTTCAAAAATTTTTTTTTTTTTTCAAAAATATTTTTTTTTTTACATGGGGCGGTCATAATGTTTTGGCTGATCATGGGGTGGTCATAATGTTTTGGCTGATCATGGGGTTGTCAGCTTTTGTCACTTCCCACTCTAGTTTTGAACATTTCGCCATTCATTCCTATGGGACCAATTTCGCCGCAAAAACGTCACTTCGTGGACCATTCGGCAAAACTATCCACAAAGTAATAATACACCAATCGGGAACAATCCGCTCGTTTCGGTATATTATTTGTCTCTGTAGTGTGAAAACTGTGGGAGGAGTCTACAAGCATTATCAAGTCTAGCAGATGAAGTCACGTGCATTTGGAGTGTCTCAGCATCTTGTGTTTACAACCACTGTTTCCTAGCAACGCTCATGCCCTGTTTATGCTTCCCAAATACTGCTTCATCAAAACTGCCCCATCAGAATTACCCCATCAAAACTGCCCCATCATATTCCTCTATTATAAATCAGTACATGGTGTGTCTGTCCCCTCCCCCGGGCTCTGTAATCAGCTGAGATGCTCCAGCCACCTTCCCCCCTGTGTATAACAGAAGCTTTGGTAACCATGGCAACAAAACAAACACTAACAGTACACTCTGATTAATGGCTAAAATTTCCTGAAATGACCTCTAAACAAATGGCCGTATTTAAACTATACATCCTACAGCGAAGATCTTTATATTGTGAGAATCACAAGACCCAGACCTAGATTTTGATGTATAGTATGTCTCTGAAATATTAAAAATGAAGGCACAGTCGCAGTTTAGAAATTGCCCTTCAAATTTGGAGGGGGCTAGAGTGTAGTTTCAATGAATGTCAATGGACGGCGTGAGTTGCAAACAAATGGTCATATTGTGAAAACTATCAGGACTATGGCTTAGCCGTGGACATGTTTAGTGGCAGCAGGGATAGCTGAACGTTTTGATATAAGATTTGTGTAGGTGGGCTTGAAAATGAGGGAGTGGCGGCAGTTTAGAAATCATGTTCTGATTTTCCAGCTTTTGTCATCTCCCACTCTAGTTTCCCCATTCATTCCTATGGGACCAATTTCGCCGCAAAAACGACGATATTTCGTGAACCATTCGGCGAAACGTTCCACAAAGTAATAGCACACCATTCGGGAACAATCCGCACGTTTCGGTATATTACTTGTCTATGTAGTGTAAAAACTGTGGGAGGAGTTAGGGTGGTAAATTTGGCTATAATAATAAGAATAATATATATGTGAGATAACAGTAAGTGGTCTTGCTATGCAAGAACACTTAATGATCTTATACATATCTCCTCGCACAAACTTTCATGGATAGGGAGGATAGCCACGTTTAAAATGACTGTTCTACCAAAAATATTATATTATTTTCGTACCATCCCCATCACAATACCCGACCACTTTTTTACTATAATTGATAAACTATTAAGGAAGTTCATATGGGCTGGTAATATAGCAAGGCTATCATACTCCACGCTACAAAAACCAAAATACAAAGGTCGAATAGGATTCCCTAAAATACGTAACTATTATGTAGCAGCCATTTTGGATCAAGCCAAGTCTTGGTTTAATCAAACAACAGATAAACTGTGGGTGCAAATAGAAAAGGCAATAGTACACCATAGGGACCTTCCATCACTTCTACTAGCTACAGTAACAAATAGACCATTGTTTTATCCTAACTTTCCTTCTATCACTGCAACAGTCAAAGCTTGGCAAATATTTAATGCTCACACTGATAGTAACAAAACCAAACAAAAGAGAACAATCACCTTAGGCATGTATGAATTCCTTCTTCCCTCCTTAAAAATAAATGATAAATACCTCCCGAAAAATACGACATATGCACAATTTAAAGATCAAAGCCCGGCAACACTCTCATTTGCAAACATCCAACTATACCATTATCATATTAAATACCCACATCCCTATCTCAGTTATAATCCAGAAGTATGGACATATCTCACCACATCCTACAACAAACCTAAAGGTCTCTCATGGTTCTACAAAAATATGCATAATACGCACAATCAAGCTAAAACAGTTGGCATGCTAAACTGGGAAAAAGACCTTAAAAGCAAATTTGCTTTATCCGAATGGAACAAAGCTATTCAAACCACTTACCTATACTCCCATTGTACTAACCACTGGGACATCTCCCTCAAAATACTATATAGAAGCTATCTAACACCGATGAGAATTTCACAAATCTTTAGTAGTTCTGATAAATTGTGCTGGAGGAAGTGTGGCACTAAGGGAACGATATACCACATTTTGTGGGAATGTAAGTCTGTGAGAGGTTTCTGGAATACAGTTTTCTCCCTAATGGCAAAAATCACAGGAACTGTTATCTTCCCCAACCCTGCATTAGCTCTTCTCAACTTAGGGATAGATAAGATACCCACAAAGCATAGAAACATAACTACCCACATATTGATTACTGCACGCTTATCTATTACTTCAAAATGGAAATCAGATACTATATCAAACATTAGTGAAGTAATACATAGAGTAAACACCCATTATAAGTATGAAAAATTTTTCGCTTACTCAAATAATTCACTAACAAAAGTACAAAACGAATGGGCTCCATGGTGCGCAAGTTTTCCAGAGGCTTCTCACTGATATCCTGACGCAGTCACTCTAGCTGGGCTACAAGCCAGTGGTAAGATGTTGTCATTATAATTTTATGTTTAGTTTTATGTTCCTTTCTTTATTTTATGACAGTTTTTGTTCCTAATTTTCCCTTTTCTTTGTACTCCTCCTCATTATATATTGGTTCGTCATGGGAAAGCTCAACACTTATCCGTTTATATAAACCCATACTTTTTTGATGGTGAATATCTTGAGAAATTCCAGATTACCTATACCTTTACACATAATTGTTTGTAACACAAATACTTTAAAAGAAAATTGAGGAAATCAAGAAACAGCCGTTTTAAAAGCTTGATTGTGTTAATGAATGGGAGGGGGGGGTTACCCGCCCGGACACAGTTTGTTCCCAGATGGGGTGTCTGGGGGGATGACCCCTAATCCCTGACCTGTTCCTGTTATCTAAAAGATCTAGTCCGGAATACTTAATTTCACCTCATTTAATTATAAATTAACGTGTAAAGTACACTAAGATATATAAATCCACATACTGGATTCTCTTATGTTTATAGTAAGAACCAAGAAACGTATTTTGTATCTACTAACTGTTAAACTATACTGTATTGTTCTACTGTTGTTAAAGTGGAAATCTTAATAAAAAACAATGAAAAGAAAAAAAGGATAGCTTAGAAGCTACCCAGGTTGATAAAGGTTGATGTCCATTGTAATATTTACAAACACCTTGGTGGACTATGTTCTGTGCTGGGACTCAATAAATGCATCTCTCTGGGTGAACCTAGTTGCTGTGGGAAATATCTTAATTATAATTATAATGATCAATCCTCATCCCTTTACTATATGACTACAGGCCAACCCATGCCTTGTACATTGGTGATTGCATGATCACCTGTACCCCCTTCTACTCACTATGCTCATCCTCTGACTCCTCTGAACCACCAGTCTCCCCCAAGTATCCTGGATCATATACAACATTCCAGAATAAACGTTGTAATGCTGTTTTGCAGCTAGTGTGCATAGAGAAGAGGACCTACACTGGGCCTGAGCTTCTGTCAACTATCCATGTCCAGGCTGAGAGGTGGATGTCCCCAAGCTATCTTCAGAATGGCAAGGTTTTGGTAAATAATGACACTAAACTTCTAGCCATGCATCCCCAGGGATAATTCACACATGTCCTCGAGGTGGTGGTGCAGCATTTCCTTGTTAAATACACAAGATTTAAATGTGGTTGTAAACCCTTACATATACCCATAGAAGTGACTGGCCTCAGGTCACACAGAGGTGAAACAAATCCTCCTGCATAATTTGTACCTGTTTATCTGCAGTATTCAAGTCAAGTTAAGTCAAGCTCTATTGTCATTCCACTACACGTAAAAACATACAGTAGAACGAAATATCGTATCTCACAGGGCCACGGTGCTACATACAAATTAAACATAATTATAACTAGATGTACAAAGACTAAAAACACAGTGTGGAATACACATCTGGGAACTACGTAACTGTACATATACTATATGTTCCCAAAATTCTTTGTAGCAGCAAGTTTATAAAAGTGTCTAGTGCATATTCAAGAGTAAAATAAAGGAGGGGATGTGAGACGTTCCTGATCACAATATATGGGAATAGAAGAGGTTTCAAAGAGGATTGGAGTTGAAGGCTATCACAGCCTGGGGGAAAAAACTGTTGAACAGTCTGACAGTCCTGATTTTGATACCTTCTACCTGATTGCAAGAGCTGAAAGAGACTGTGGGAGGGATGAGTAGGATCCCTCACAATACTGGTAGCTTTTCTGGAGCATCATGTATGGAAAATGTCCAGGATGGTGCTGTTGTGCCTTCTTGGTTAGTGTTGTGATTTTGGTTGTCCAGGTAAGATATTCTGAGATGTGCACTCCCAGGAATTTAATACTGCTTACTCTCTGCACAGTCAAGCTGTCGATGGTCAGTGGGGAGTGATCAACAGAATTTCTCCTGAAATCCATCACAACCCCCTTTGTTTTGCTTACATTAAGGAACAGGTTGTTTGTACTACACCATTTAACCAGTTGTTCCACTTCCTTTCTGTAGAGTGATTAATGGCTAAAATTTCCTGAAATGACCTCTAAACAAATGGCCGTATTTAAACTATACATCCTACAGCGAAGATCTTTATATTGTGAGAATCACAAGACCCAGACCTAGATTTTGATGTATAGTATGTCTCTGAAATATTAAAAATGAAGGCACAGTCGCAGTTTAGAAATTGCCCTTCAAATTTGGAGGGGGCTAGAGTGTAGTTTCAATGAATGTCAATGGACGGCGTGAGTTGCAAACAAATGGTCATATTGTGAAAACTATCAGGACTATGGCTTAGCCGTGGACATGTTTAGTGGCAGCAGGGATAGCTGAACGTTTTGATATAAGATTTGTGTAGGTGGGCTTGAAAATGAGGGAGTGGCGGCAGTTTAGAAATCATGTTCTGATTTTCCAGCTTTTGTCATCTCCCACTCTAGTTTCCCCATTCATTCCTATGGGACCAATTTCGCCGCAAAAACGACGATATTTCGTGAACCATTCGGCGAAACGTTCCACAAAGTAATAGCACACCATTCGGGAACAATCCGCACGTTTCGGTATATTACTTGTCTATGTAGTGTAAAAACTGTGGGAGGAGTTAGGGTGGTAAATTTGGCTATAATAATAAGAATAATATATATGTGAGATAACAGTAAGTGGTCTTGCTATGCAAGAACACTTAATGATCTTATACATATCTCCTCGCACAAACTTTCATGGATAGGGAGGATAGCCACGTTTAAAATGACTGTTCTACCAAAAATATTATATTATTTTCGTACCATCCCCATCACAATACCCGACCACTTTTTTACTATAATTGATAAACTATTAAGGAAGTTCATATGGGCTGGTAATATAGCAAGGCTATCATACTCCACGCTACAAAAACCAAAATACAAAGGTCGAATAGGATTCCCTAAAATACGTAACTATTATGTAGCAGCCATTTTGGATCAAGCCAAGTCTTGGTTTAATCAAACAACAGATAAACTGTGGGTGCAAATAGAAAAGGCAATAGTACACCATAGGGACCTTCCATCACTTCTACTAGCTACAGTAACAAATAGACCATTGTTTTATCCTAACTTTCCTTCTATCACTGCAACAGTCAAAGCTTGGCAAATATTTAATGCTCACACTGATAGTAACAAAACCAAACAAAAGAGAACAATCACCTTAGGCATGTATGAATTCCTTCTTCCCTCCTTAAAAATAAATGATAAATACCTCCCGAAAAATACGACATATGCACAATTTAAAGATCAAAGCCCGGCAACACTCTCATTTGCAAACATCCAACTATACCATTATCATATTAAATACCCACATCCCTATCTCAGTTATAATCCAGAAGTATGGACATATCTCGCCACATCCTACAACAAACCTAAAGGTCTCTCATGGTTCTACAAAAATATGCATAATACGCACAATCAAGCTAAAACAGTTGGCATGCTAAACTGGGAAAAAGACCTTAAAAGCAAATTTGCTTTATCCGAATGGAACAAAGCTATTCAAACCACTTACCTATACTCCCATTGTACTAACCACTGGGACATCTCCCTCAAAATACTATATAGAAGCTATCTAACACCGATGAGAATTTCACAAATCTTTAGTAGTTCTGATAAATTGTGCTGGAGGAAGTGTGGCACTAAGGGAACGATATACCACATTTTGTGGGAATGTAAGTCTGTGAGAGGTTTCTGGAATACAGTTTTCTCCCTAATGGCAAAAATCACAGGAACTGTTATCTTCCCCAACCCTGCATTAGCTCTTCTCAACTTAGGGATAGATAAGATACCCACAAAGCATAGAAACATAACTACCCACATATTGATTACTGCACGCTTATCTATTACTTCAAAATGGAAATCAGATACTATATCAAACATTAGTGAAGTAATACATAGAGTAAACACCCATTATAAGTATGAAAAATTTTTCGCTTACTCAAATAATTCACTAACAAAAGTACAAAACGAATGGGCTCCATGGTGCGCAAGTTTTCCAGAGGCTTCTCACTGATATCCTGACGCAGTCACTCTAGCTGGGCTACAAGCCAGTGGTAAGATGTTGTCATTATAATTTTATGTTTAGTTTTATGTTCCTTTCTTTATTTTATGACAGTTTTTGTTCCTAATTTTCCCTTTTCTTTGTACTCCTCCTCATCATATATTGGTTCGTCATGGGAAAGCTCAACACTTATCCGTTTATATAAACCCATACTTTTTTGATGGTGAATATCTTGAGAAATTCCAGATTACCTATACCTTTACACATAATTGTTTGTAACACAAATACTTTAAAAGAAAATTGAGGAAATCAAGAAACAGCCGTTTTAAAAGCTTGATTGTGTTAATGAATGGGAGGGGGGGGTTACCCGCCCGGACACAGTTTGTTCCCAGATGGGGTGTCTGGGGGGATGACCCCTAATCCCTGACCTGTTCCTGTTATCTAAAAGATCTAGTCCGGAATACTTAATTTCACCTCATTTAATTATAAATTAACGTGTAAAGTACACTAAGATATATAAATCCACATACTGGATTCTCTTATGTTTATAGTAAGAACCAAGAAACGTATTTTGTATCTACTAACTGTTAAACTATACTGTATTGTTCTACTGTTGTTAAAGTGGAAATCTTAATAAAAAACAATGAAAAGAAAAAAAGGATAGCTTAGAAGCTACCCAGGTTGATAAAGGTTGATGTCCATTGTAATATTTACAAACACCTTGGTGGACTATGTTCTGTGCTGGGACTCAATAAATGCATCTCTCTGGGTGAACCTAGTTGCTGTGGGAAATATCTTAATTATAATTATAATGATCAATCCTCATCCCTTTACTATATGACTACAGGCCAACCCATGCCTTGTACATTGGTGATTGCATGATCACCTGTACCCCCTTCTACTCACTATGCTCATCCTCTGACTCCTCTGAACCACCAGTCTCCCCCAAGTATCCTGGATCATATACAACATTCCAGAATAAACGTTGTAATGCTGTTTTGCAGCTAGTGTGCATAGAGAAGAGGACCTACACTGGGCCTGAGCTTCTGTCAACTATCCATGTCCAGGCTGAGAGGTGGATGTCCCCAAGCTATCTTCAGAATGGCAAGGTTTTGGTAAATAATGACACTAAACTTCTAGCCATGCATCCCCAGGGATAATTCACACATGTCCTCGAGGTGGTGGTGCAGCATTTCCTTGTTAAATACACAAGATTTAAATGTGGTTGTAAACCCTTACATATACCCATAGAAGTGACTGGCCTCAGGTCACACAGAGGTGAAACAAATCCTCCTGCATAATTTGTACCTGTTTATCTGCAGTATTCAAGTCAAGTTAAGTCAAGCTCTATTGTCATTCCACTACACGTAAAAACATACAGTAGAACGAAATATCGTATCTCACAGGGCCACGGTGCTACATACAAATTAAACATAATTATAACTAGATGTACAAAGACTAAAAACACAGTGTGGAATACACATCTGGGAACTACGTAACTGTACATATACTATATGTTCCCAAAATTCTTTGTAGCAGCAAGTTTATAAAAGTGTCTAGTGCATATTCAAGAGTAAAATAAAGGAGGGGATGTGAGACGTTCCTGATCACAATATATGGGAATAGAAGAGGTTTCAAAGAGGATTGGAGTTGAAGGCTATCACAGCCTGGGGGAAAAAACTGTTGAACAGTCTGACAGTCCTGATTTTGATACCTTCTACCTGATTGCAAGAGCTGAAAGAGACTGTGGGAGGGATGAGTAGGATCCCTCACAATACTGGTAGCTTTTCTGGAGCATCATGTATGGAAAATGTCCAGGATGGAGGGGAGAGAGACACCAATAATCTTTTCAGCCGTCTTCACTAGCCGCTGCAGGGTCTTGCAGTCAGCGGAACTGCAGTTCCCATACCAGACAATGATGCAACTGGTCAGCATGCTTTCAATGGTTCCCCTATAAAATGTAGTAAGGATGGGTGGAGGGAGACTGGCTTTTTTAAGGCGGCAGAGAAAATATAGGTGCTGTTGTGCCTTCTTGGTTAGTGTTGTGATTTTGGTTGTCCAGGTAAGATATTCTGAGATGTGCACTCCCAGGAATTTAATACTGCTTACTCTCTGCACAGTCAAGCTGTCGATGGTCAGTGGGGAGTGATCAACAGAATTTCTCCTGAAATCCATCACAACCCCCTTTGTTTTGCTTACATTAAGGAACAGGTTGTTTGTACTACACCATTTAACCAGTTGTTCCACTTCCTCTCTGTAGAGTGTTTCATCATTTTTGCTGATGAGACCCACCACAGTTGTGTCATCCGCAAACTTGATGATATGGCTGGAGCTGAATTTGGCAGTACAGTCGTGGGTCAGCAGTGTAAAGAGAGTATTCTCTTCTTTACAGCACATAGGAACAGAACTGAGGCTGTCAATCAGCTGGAACTCCCTACCCTGTCACCTTTTTTACCTCTTGGTGTCAGGAAAATTGGTCTGAAGTGACTCATGCAGATCACAAAGGAACAAGACAGTAGAGAGAAATTATACTTAGTGCTCTGAATTGAGACATCTTGAGATTTCTTTGGTTCACATTTCATGTCTGAGGTTTACAACTGTCACGGGCATGGCCAGAGCGGAGGCTGTTGGAGAGGACTGTGTGCAAGCCTGTTGCCCACCGATTATGGGCCCTAGCATTTGAGGTGAATGAGAAATCCAGTCTGAACTGTATTAAGCGGACTCAGTCATGTATATATTGTATGGGGACTCCTTACTGTATATTTGTGTCCCTGAAGAGGGAGGGGGGATTCCTCCAGCAGCCCCCTGCTGATAAGACTGATTCATTCTGCTGGGACACATCCTGTGAGGAGATGCTGGTGTTATCAACATGTGTTTATGTTAATTGAGAGAGCTGATCACATTAGCCACCAGCCCTGGCTAATAGACGAATGGTCTAGGCTGAGGAGGGGGGAGATTGTTGTTTGTATTGTTAATTGTATTCATGTGTGAAGCCCGGTGCCCACAAGACTGTCAACTGGTCTGGGTACATTTTGTAGTAAATTAGGTCATGTTAATTAGGTTAGCTTTGAGTCATCCCTGATATAAAAAGGTCTGTGAGATCTCAAAATAAAGGCAGTTCTGATGTACTCCAAGACTGGTGTTGTCTAGTTCTTGGGGTTTCTATAGCCAGATCCATTGGACTCGTGTTCCAGAACTTAGGAAGCGGTATACAGACGGAAGCACTCAAGCGGAGTGTGGGGCGTTCCGTGACATTGGTGGCAAGCAGCGGGAAAGCTTCCTGAAGTCTGAAGTCTGGGACATCCAAACCTCCAACTGGATCCAAGATCAGCATAGCAGACTTCAGTCACCCCAGCGGAGATATGGACCTGGCATCAGAATTCCCGGGGCTGCTGCGGATCATCCTTTCAACGTACACCAGGACTGTGTCTGAGGATGAATACCTGGAGCTCAGGCAGCTGATTCGGGTGGAGCTCTGGATTGCAGCCCTCCGTCTCGCTGGTATAAAACAGGGCAAGTGCTTTCCAACCCAAGAGCAACGGGCCAGTGACCAACGGGCATTGCGGATGGCATTCCTGGGAGAGCAGCCCCAGGAGCAATGGGTGACTGAGTTGGACAGGTTGGTCCAGCAGGAGATAGAGCTGGACAATCGATATCGGGCTCTGCAATGGCACGCAGAGGAGGGATATTTAGGGGAGACAACAGAATGCTCTCCGGAGGGATATGACTTTGGCGGCCCTGGATTGCTGTGGGAGAACCTTACAGATCTTTTTATGTTTGGCGATGAAGGGGAACCTGACCTTGAGGACATGAGAGACTATAGAGAGTCTATGCTCGGTCTTGCAGGGGTCTCAGAGCTCAAACCTGATCTGGACCATTTGCTAAGGAAGGAGCAGCATCTGGAAAGGGCATACAGGAAACTGCTAGAACAAGTTCAGCAGCATGCCAGAGAATCGACAGTGGAAAATCCGGAGATTGCCGTCCCCAAACCTGAAGTGCTGACAACAGGGCAGAGCTCTGCTAACCTCTGTCCAGAAATGATAACATCTTCTGGGTTCCATGGACAGGAGATGGTGAACCCCTATTCCCCGACATCAGTTACAGAGACATGGGATTTGATAGACTTTTCTGCTGAGGAAGAACAACCTGATGAGCCTCCAGCAGAAGAGCTGCTATCAGGGCCAAAGTTCACTGTGTTCTGCCCAGCACCAACAGTGGCTTCGGCCTTCCTGAGAGAAGAGGTAGTCGGCCTTTCTCCCACAACACTGACAGGGACATGTGATTTTCTGCCAGCAGCATCTATGGAGTTAAAACAAACTTCTCCAGCTGAAGATCTGGTAACTGAACAGAGGGTCCAAGACCTCTGTCCCACACTTTTACCACTTCCAGAGACTGGGGATTTAATAGACATTTCTGTAGAGGAGGAACCACCTAGCAAACCCCCAGCAGAAGTGCTGGCAACCGGACAGAGGGTCCAAGACCTCTGCCCCACACCTGCAGCAATTGTGGAGGCTCAGGGTGAGAAGATGGCAATCACTTCCCAGCAGCAGATACAGGGGGAGAAGGGAGAGGAGGTGTGTGTTGTCCCTCCCCAACAGTTGGCCAGGGTGGAGGAAGTGGGCTTTCCTCCCCAGCAAAGATCCGTGTACCTGGGAGACAGCACCATCGACATGTCGTCCCAGCAGCCAGATGAGGGAATGGAAAAGGAAGCAGCCAGCTCACCTCCCCAATGGCAGCTACACAGTTTGGGAGTGGAGGAAGCCAGCTGCCTGCCCCAACAGTTAGCCGGAGCAGAGGATGCGGAGTCCCCAGCAGAAGTGCTGGCAACAGGGCAGAGTGCTACCAACCTCTGCCCAGCACCGGCAACAACTACAGAGTTCCAGGGAGGCGGGGCAGTCGGCCTCCCTCTCCAACAGTTAGCCGGAACAGATGGTGTGGGGTTTCCAGCAGAAGGGCTGGCAACAGGGCCGAGGACTGCTGGACTCTGCCCTCAACTAACAGAGGATGGATTTCCTGTGAAGGTGGATGGAACTTCAGTCTCCGCCTGTATACCCCAGGGATGCTGGGCAGTGGGCCCAGATCCCCAACAGCATGACAGAGTGAGCCCAGTCACCCTGTCTTCTCTCCAGCGGCAGATATGTTCTCTGAGAGAGGCAGAGGATGGCTGGGTGAGTAATGCACTGTTTGGGATAATTTGTTTGGGGTACTGTGTGGGTACAGGCAGTAGAGGACTGGAGCTGTTTACTAACTTCGGAGTCAACCCGTCTGGGGTCTCCTCCTGTGTTAGTCTCCTGCCGAAAGGGGAGAAATGTCACGGGCATGGCCAGAGCGGAGGCTGTTGGAGAGGACTGTGTGCAAGCCTGTTGCCCACCGATTATGGGCCCTAGCATTTGAGGTGAATGAGAAATCCAGTCTGAACTGTATTAAGCGGACTCAGTCATGTATATATTGTATGGGGACTCCTTACTGTATATTTGTGTCCCTGAAGAGGGAGGGGGGATTCCTCCAGCAGCCCCCTGCTGATAAGACTGATTCATTCTGCTGGGACACATCCTGTGAGGAGATGCTGGTGTTATCAACATGTGTTTATGTTAATTGAGAGAGCTGATCACATTAGCCACCAGCCCTGGCTAATAGACGAATGGTCTAGGCTGAGGAGGGGGGAGATTGTTGTTTGTATTGTTAATTGTATTCATGTGTGAAGCCCGGTGCCCACAAGACTGTCAACTGGTCTGGGTACATTTTGTAGTAAATTAGGTCATGTTAATTAGGTTAGCTTTGAGTCATCCCTGATATAAAAAGGTCTGTGAGATCTCAAAATAAAGGCAGTTCTGATGTACTCCAAGACTGGTGTTATCTAGTTCTTGGGGTTTCTATAGGACTCGTGTTCCAGAACTTAGGAAGCGGTATACAGACGGAAGCACTCAAGCGGAGTGTGGGGCGTTCCGTGACAACAACCACTTGAAAATGAAGTACCAATGCAAGCTGTCCGTCAACAACCTCAACGGAGTCACCCTTACTTGCTGGAACTCTGTGTTATCCATACTACAAAGGCTGCACCAGTAGCAATGTGCAGTCACTAAATACCCATGTGATTATAATACAAAGACAGGCTCTGAGGAGCAGGGGTTCTTTTCACTCTGTTATGCCCTGTACACATGATCGGAAATTCCACCAGCAAAAGTCCAATGTGAGCTTTTGGTCTGCAATTCCGACCTTGTGTATACTCCATCGGACTTTTGCTGGCGGAATTTCTGCCAGCAAAAGATTGAGAGCAGGTTCCATCGGAAAAAGTTCTTATAGGCAATTCCGTTCGTCTGTATGCAATTCCGACGCACAAAAAACCACATATGCTCAGAATCATCTCTTCGTATGGAACGTCCCTTTTCTAGTGCCGTCATACGTGTTGTACGTCACCGCGTTCTTGACAAAAGTGGAAAGTTCAGAGAACTTTTGTGTAACGTGTGTATGCAAGCCAAGCTTTAGCTGAATTCTGTCGAAAAAACCAACCAAGGTTTTGATGGTTTTCTGATCGTGTGTACAGGGCATAAGAGACTCATCATTTAGGATATGCACAGCATAAGGTTTGGATTAGTGCTGAAATCTCTTGTGTCTCTCCTGGAGCATAAGCAGCAGGAGGAGAACTTGTTTCTGTTTCAGAGCCACAGAATCCTTTGCCTAGTGCCTTCATCCTAGTGAGGTAGGGGTGAACTAGGAGAAGGTGGATGGTTTGGGTGCTGGAGGTGAAAAGGAGCATGAGGAAATGGAGCAGATTTCAAGGGTACATTTTCACTCCTCCTAAACTATACAAGAGAATTATGCATAGGTGGGTGGGATTGTTCAGGGTGGTGTTGTCCTCAGCAACATTGAGGAACCCACTACTGCTTGTGCTTTGTGGAGAATGGGATAATTTAAGCTCAAATGCCTTCACAAGGACATTACTATTCCAGCATCAAGGGTCCACTATTGAGCAATCTTCTGTCACAGTCCTAGAGGGAGCCCAAAATGTAGCACTTCAGGGAGATACTGAGAAAGAACTGTTGCTGCATTTCTTGAAGGTGGCAGAATCCCATCTGGTGACCAATAAGCCTCTGATCCTTATATGCCTAGAAGAAGGAGAGGCTGTGGCTGTGGTCTCCACTTTAAGGGAGGTTTTTACCCACTGTGGTCAGTCCCAAATGGCAGCACTCACAGGCAGTGCCTGAACCACATGGTTGCTGACTACATTGGGTTCAAGGTTGATGCAGGAACTCTCAGAACTGAGGATCCCATGGATTAATGGATGTCCATGCTGGACCACTGGCCAGAGCTTACACATCATGTGCCATGTGTTCTTTTACAGGGAGGTGCATTCATCTGTACCCAGACAGCGTGGATAGAGGGTTTACCCCCTTCCTGACCAGGCCATTTCTTGCAATACTGTACTGCTATGCTTTAACTGACAATTGCGCGGTCGTGCAACACTGTACTTAAATAACATTGATGTCCTTTTTTCTCATAAATAGAGCTTTCTTTTGGTGCTATTTGATCAACTTTGCGCTCTTTATTTTTTGCCCCATAAACAAAAAAAAGACTGACAATTTTGAAAAATAAACAACACATTTTTTACTTTCTGCTATAAAACGTTCCCAATAAAGATATTTAAAAAATTGAATTTCTTCATCAGTTTGGGCCAATATGTATTCTGCTACATATTTCTGGTAAAAAAAATCCCAATACATGTATATTGATTGGTTGCGCAAACGTTATAGCGTCTACAAACTATTGGGATAGATTTATGGACTTTTTGAAAAATGTTTTTATTGTTTTAACTAGTAATGGCGGCAATCAGCAATTTTTATCGGGACTACGACATTGCAACTGACAAATTTGACACTAACTGACACTTTGTGGGGACCAGTCACACCAACACAGTGATCAGTGCTAAAAAAAATGCGCTGTCACTGTATAAATGACATCGGCAGGGAAGGGGTTAACACTAGGGGTGATCAAGGGGTTAAGTATGCTCCTAGGGAATGCTTTCTTAATGTGGGGCGAGTGGATGCACTGTAGGAAAAGATAGATCCATGTTTCAGCTTAGTCTTGTTTCTTAGTTCAGCTTAGAAACACAAGATCTCTCTTTTACTCCCTGACAGAACAGTGGTCTGCCTTGTTTATATAGGCAGACCGCCGTTCTGCCTTTAATCCAAACGACCCGATGATTGGCTTCCCCTGTGTCCAATCACAGTGGGGCCACCCTGCTGCAGTATATATGCGGTGGGTGGTCTGGAAGTGGTTAAAATAAACCATTCTTGGATTACCAATGAGTATATTCCAGTCCGCTTTTTTTCACCATCCACCATTATTAGATTGTGCCATGTCTACTGGCTTATTCCAGTGCTCACAACACTGTAAAGGTACCTGAGGTCCTGAGTTGCACCTCAAAGTTAGTAGCCTGTTCCCTGCTCTGGCACTGTAAATATTTTATGTAGTGTTTCTTCAGCTGAAACTCAAAAAACATTTTGATGTTTACTGCAGGTTAAATCCTGCTCTGCACCTCAAAGTCTTTAGCCTGTTCCAGTACTCCAGTAAATGTCTGATGTTTACTGCAATCCTGCATTGCAACTGAAAACCTGCCTCATGTATCTCTCTTAAAAATTGCAGCTTGACTAAGCTGGTTACATACTGTCCTGCCACTGTACAATATTTCTGGCTATTTTCTCTCAAATAATACCAAAAAATTACCTTGTCTCTCCCTCTTATATCATGGCCTAATCAAGCTGACCACCTACTAAACAACATGTTTGGGCATTATCTCTAAAATAAATATTATTGCAAGATAGAACCTGCTTTGTCGCCATCTTTTTGCTTTCTATTGATGTGTTTATGTACTGTCCTGATGCTAGCCTAAATCTATCAAACACAAACCTAAAGTCTATATTTGAATTTTTTAGGGGTAATGGTGGAAAAATGGATGGGTGGGATTGGGGGAAATGTGGCGTTATGGTTTTGTCATAAGATATGGTGTGGGTGGGGATACACCTTTTCTGTGTTTTTCCCCATGTATAATATACTGTATATAAACAAAAAAAAAACAGAAAAGTTACAGCACCGAGAGCTCAATTTATTGCTCAGTATGTTTAATGAATAACATAAGATCTTAGTGCTGCAAACCTTCTTTTTAAGAATTTGATGGTGGTCACTGGGGACACACCTGGTTGCCTGCAGTATCCTGCAAGGTTGTACTAACAGTGCTGTTCACCCTCAAGTATATAAATACATAGTATATTACACATACACTTCACCGTTTAGCAATACACTTTTTTATAAGTAGAACATTCTTCTTGGACAGATGGCTTAGTTTAATTTATTTATTTAGCATAAAAAATGCTATAATTTCTCAGCAGAGTTTTAAGAATAGATAGGAGTATGGAAAGTTTGCAGTGCCTGAATTAGAACTATAATAATTTTCAGCTTTAAAAAAAATAGCTATTTTTCAGGTTGGTTGAAGGCTTGGATTTTCTGACAAGAGGTAAAGTGGATTCATTTTATACTGTGTTTTAACCATCATATTTTAGAGATACTCAAGGACTAGAAGAGAACTTTAAACAAGAAGGAAAGGACGTTATTTCTAACATTAAGACACATCTGACACAACAAATCTGTTGGAAGACAGAAGTAGGCAGAGAAGTATTGGTATGAATCATTAGTCCAGTGTATTTCCTTTAGAAATAAGCTTTGGCATTCAGTTAACAAGTTAGTTGTATTTGTAACCAAAAATCAGCCGAAAGTTTGCCATTTAGCGGAAGTAGCACTAATGTGCTAAATGACATGATAGATCAGCAGGGATTCTGGTTGACATAATTGAACAAATATTGTCATAGTATGAAAACAGCAATGCCAGGGATTTGTCATTTGTGATGAGAGTCCAACTAAGGGAAACCGGCAATGGAGCCTCCAGGCTTCACTGACGGCTTCCTACTGCACATGCGCGAGCCATGCGGCACTTCCTGAAGTGGTGGAGGGGTTGTCATTCCTTTAAGATAAAGTTGTAAAAGTGGGTGGAACTCCACTTTAAAGCATGCTATTTTAAAGATTTGTGTATTTTTAATTTTGCTCTTTAAACTGCATTAAAAGACTTGTTCCTCTCTGTATGTATTTTTTTTTTTTTTTATATTGGTACATGTCTTCCATGGCAGAGGCCAGCTACCCATGCTCTTTTGGAAACAAAGCTTGCAAATTGGCCTTGCAAAAGGCTGAGCAAAAAAAAAAAAAAGTATTTGCCTATTTTGGATTTCAGTGGGGTTTTGCTCTATGTTCAGGTTTGGTAGGCTTTTTGCTGGGTTTGTTGAACCTCCTTTGCTTGTTTTGCTCATTCTCACATTTGACTTGAACATGGCCTGTTTGAAATTCCACAAACTGCTGAACAAACTGGTGAAATTAGGCCAGTTCCAATATTTAGCTGGCCATTGTGGTTGTGTATAACAAGCCCGTTAGACAGAAGCTGATCATAAGCGGGCTTGTTGCTGAACCAAACAAATTTCAATCCATATATGGCCAGCTTTCGTCTCCTAAGAAAGAATAGCCTTTGTTGTGCTTTCTTCACTATAGGGGAGGTTTTGAGGAACCATGAGATTCCTCTGTTAGATAAGCTCCCAGGAATTTACTGGTATTCACTGTCTCTACCTCTTCTCTATTTATATGCAAAGTGGAATGGTTGGTCTTCCTGGATCTACTGTGGTCCAGTATTATCAGTAGTATCAGGTTGTCCTTGCTGCTTTTTCATATGTACTACCATCTCTTTTCTGTAGAATGACTCTTTCGATTGAATAGTATTAGGTTGTTGTCTGTGCACCACTCAACTAGATGTTAAGCTGGCCATAGATGGAACAAAATTTAGCTTTTACTGTTGCTAAACCCAGGACGCTGCATTCACTATATCTTGTCTCCCACAGTACATAGAACATGGCAATGGAGTCATTTAAGTAAATATAAACTGCTAAATACCTTTTCTCTTCAGCAGTATATAGTAGTCTTATGACTTCTATGAGTGTATGGTTAAAGCTTGTAGGAGGAGTTTTCATTCTACTCTTACTGTCCTATTAGGCTGCAGGACCCCTGACCCTCTGTCTGGACAGTGCTGATTGACCCTGTGCTAATTACATGCACCCTCCCAAGAAAAAAAAACTCTCTAGCAATACAAACCAAAGTGAGCATGTGCAGAGTGCCCTTAAGGCTCTGTTCTCAGAAGATGGATTGGGAACTGTGGAAAAAGGGGAGGATCAGAGAACACAGAATCAAACAGCCATTTTACACAGTGCGGATCATTAACCCCTTAGGTTCCACAGTGAGTATAACAAGCATGCTTTACTGCACATACAGACTGATTTTACTGTTGTGGGTTTAATAACACTTTAATCAATAATTTAATAACAAGGACAATTCCACTATCCACTATCCACCCTAGGTGGATGGAGAAATCGTTTTTTTAATCCGCTGGCTGATCGAAAAAAAAAAAAAAAAGATCCATCTAAGGCCATCTTTTAATTTCTCAACACTGTCATATGTAAGTCTGGTTCAAGTGGTACCATCTGTAAATTTCAATATAGTATTAGAGGCATGAAAAGGAATGCAATCACATGTAAACAGGAATGGAATCAGCTCACGGTCCTGTGTTACTCCTGTATTTAAAATGAGAGTGTAGGAGAGTTTGGTTCCGCATTTGCAAAGTTTGTGCTCTGTTAGTTAAGAAATCCAAAATCAATGAACAGAGTGAGGGGTCTAGACCCAGATTATTAAGCTTATACTGTTTGTGAGGATTACTGTATTAAACTGATCACATGTGCAGCATCATGACAGTTGTAGATTAAACAGAGGCAAAGATGGCAGCTTCCTTGGCTGAAAAGGATAGGAATGTTTTCTTACACTTTAATAATCACTGAATTTAAAGCAAATGGGTGATACTCGTTTAGACACCTTACTTCTGATTTTACAGGGGTACAGGAACAATAATAGGGGATCCTTTGATGTGGGTGGGACGAAAAGCGTCAGTTGACCGCAGGTGGTGACGTAATTACCGGTCGGTGAGACAGCCACTTCCGGTTCTGGGTTTTATCATCGTTTGCAACGTTTTTACATGTGAGTGGTTATTGTTCATTTTTTTATGCAATAAACAAATGGAATTACACTATATCACTCTCTTTGCCATTTGTACATATCCCTGAAAATCCGTTGAGAACAACGCACGTTACAGATGGAGACACAGCTCGAGGGACTACAGAGCCCAGCCATCCTCCCAAGCGCTTCTGTTTGGGTGTCCTGGATTTCTGAACGCACGCTGCAGTTTGATACACAGCACGTGGGACCCCAGAGCCCAGCCATCCTCACAAGCATTTGTGACTTCTGTTATGGGAGTCCTGGATTTTTGGTAGGTGAGAGTGCACACAGATTATCTTTCCCGCACTTGGCACTTTTTATTGCACATATTGGAAAATTTTGAAGCAGCACTCCAAAGTTTGATGTTCATGAACTTGAATCTTTAATGGACTATTATCATTTTATTGATATTATTACTGATTTATATTGTTAATGCTATTATTGATATTTTGTTTTCGTGGTATTGGTGTAATAGTAGAACACGAGTTAGCGCTCATACTCTGATCACACATTTAAAGGCACAAGAACTTTGTGAGCAGCAACCTTAATAATGTTCACTTATTTATTCATACGACATTTTATTTTCACAAATTACCTAGCTATTAGAGCAGGAATTTATAGGTGTGTTACACACATCTACTGTATATTCTCATTCATCAATAATAGGGCATAGTTTATAACAGATAGTGACAACAACTTGTCTCAGTGGCAGATTAAACATGTTGGTAACAACATTTTAAAGGAATTAATGCATTGTAAACATTTCAAATAGGAATGGTATAAAAAAAGAGCCAAAAGAGCATACAATAGTAAATAAAAACAACTAGTAATGATTTAAATAAGATGTTGATATTATGTTTAAAAAAAAATTATGCTTTACATACTGTAAATAATGACTGAATAATGCATAAGTGAGTGAAAAGCAAAATTCTGCAATCACACTGACAGCTCAGCCCAGCAGTCTATGCTGGAAGAGTGCCTCTCCACTATGTAATGAGTTGCAATCTTCTGTCACTTTGACAGCTGTTCGCTGCACTCTGTGCATCAGGTGTGCACAGAACTCATAAAGCATAGCTCTTGATACAGAGTGAGGTGTTGTCACAATGACAGTGGGCTCTGTTGATTACATATGGAGAGATATGCTTTCCCAGTGTAATCTGCAGGACTAAGATGTCAGTTTGACAGCTCAGACCTGCACATTACAGGAGAAACCAGTGCAATGCAGAGTCAAGGGAGGATTCCGTCCCAGCTGAACTTACTGTTAAGCAAATCCTTAGGCAAGAGTTTCTTCTATCTCTGCTTCATCTTTGCCCAGTCTATGGATTTGAATGATTCCTGGAGTTCAGCTGTAAAGTTCAGCCTAACTTTAATCTTATTTAACCTTAATCCCTTTATTATGGTGAAAAGACTGGATTACGCTGATAATAGTAATGAAATTATCCAGAAATTCTCAGGACCTCAAAAGATTAACACCCATGTATCACATCAGAAACTGCTGACCCCCCCTTCCCCTTTGAGTTAAGAGATGGTCAGCTGATCTCTATGATAGATCGGGTCATAGTCAATAAGGAGATGTCCAACAAAAATATTACTGCTCCATATAACAATAATGATAGGCAGGAGCAACACAGCTATTGCTCCTCCTTAGTCATTTCAAAATACTGTAAACACTTTACCTAAAGGTGCACTTATCCTTTGATATGTATTCTAAATAGTATAACACATGACAAATCTAATGGTACTAAATTACATTGCACAAAATGTCTACAATCTAAATTATTTCCTTTTTCCAAAAAGGAAAAATATATTTTGTTTCATAGAATTGACAGTTCTCATAATAGATTGAATTAGGAATGAGTTAACTAAACAACATTCTGAAATGGATGCATATTACTATAAATACATTTTTCTAACATATCTGGAATCCTGTAGGTGGCACCAAATGCTTATGATAGCATGCTAAGTCTTTGTAGAAATATGCCTGGATATTTTCATAAATGAAAGGGGCACGCTATATTTTGGGCCATAAAAATGTGCTCTGTGTTTGATAACCAATCGTCTGCTGATATTGTAGTGGACCTGCCACCACTTTGCTTTATTTATGATATCCTTAAAAATAAATACTGTTTCAAAACTTTTACAAGCAAAAGACACAAAAGATATTGGAATATCTCAACCTCGTTTCTTTCAACAGATTGATATCTACACTGGTGAATTATCCAATTATCTTTTGTTTGGCCTGCATTTTCTAAGAATTCATTTTAATGGGCAATCATGTTTCTTTCTAAAGAATAGGCACCTTGCTTTATTGTACTGACAGTTCTTCAATATATCCTAAGCAGCTTCTAAATACATTTTTAAATTTTCTATCTGGATTTAAAAATAACACAAAAAAATTGCCTTGTAGCATTGCAAGCTGGTACACATAAAAAGAGTTTATGCATTGTTACATATTCCACCTATCTACCTATCTTCTCATTTAACAAGTGAATCACCTTTTTTTGGGATGATTTTTTTTTTTTAGTCTACAATTTCTCAATGTTCTTAAATTTTGTTTTTCAGACAGGTTAAAGTCTATTTTTTTAAAGATTATTAAGGCTACAGCCAAATACATTATACAGTATATAAATACAATCCACCTGCACTAAATGTGTCTGTACTTATATACTACTCCTGTTGCTGCTGTTCATTAAACAATCAGATATTATACCACAAACCACAGCGCAAACAGTACCAAATTCCTAAAGTGCAAATGCTGTGTATAAACCATAAACATAAGTTTTGAATATCAGAACAAACAAATCCAAAAAAAGTCCAATGTGAACTGAAAAGCAAGTAGAAAGTGCTCCTGTGCAGAAATATTCTAAAGCACCGTAGTGCTCCAAAAGTATCATACAGTGATCTGTGCTCCACACACCCCCTTGTGCTTTAACTTACCAGATGGTATGGACCCCTTAGCAGTACTGCATGTGGGTCTATCAGGCTTAGGCTGGTGAGCGGGGAGATGTCACTTCCTCTATGTCCTCCTATGTAATTATCACTCATGCATGAAGGAGAGAGAATCCATATAGTATAGTACGTATGTTTATTGTAATAAAAGGTTAAAAACATACTTATAATATTCCAGAGTTATATTGGCTTTGTACAAATATCCTTTAAGTTCTTTATACAGGGCAATCGGCTCGCTCCAGGAACTGGCTTGGTTCTCACAACCTTCATGTGCATTTCACTGCTTACTAGATGTGACTGAGGAACCATCTGGTGAGTTAAAGCACAAGAGGATGTGTGGAGCACAGATCACCGTGTGATATTTTTGGAGCACTAAGGCAGTTTAGACTATTTCTGCACAGGAGCACTTTTGGAAGAAATTGTTTCTGGGACTGTTCTGGGTCCAAATACGGACTTTCGCTAGCTACTTGCTTTTCAGTTCACAGTGGACTTTTTTATGATTTGTTTGTTCTGATATTCAAAACTTATGTTTAGGGCCATCTTTAATATTGATTGGACCCTGGGCAAGCATTTTTCTGGTGCACCCCCATGCAATTTTGCCCCCCACCATCATTACACAGGACTCCCTCCCCCATACTACCCAAATCACTACATAGGACCCCCACTCCCCATACTACCCCCATCATTACACAGGACCCCCTCCCCCATACTATGCTCATCACTACACAGGCCCCCTCCACCATACTACCCCCCATTATTACACAGGATTCTTCCCCCTTAATACCCCCATCATTACACAGCCCCCCTCCATACTACATTGCCGCTCATTAACCATCAGTGTGCTGCTGTTTCTGCAGAAAGGAGGGTTATTTCTGAGGATGTAGAAGCAGGGAGGGGGTTATTGTTGGGGTGGAGAAGAAGGGAGAGGGGTTATTGTTTAGGGTGGAGAAGAGGGGAGGGGTTTATTATTGAGGGTGGAGAGGGGGGTTATTGGGGGAGGAGAGGCAGGGATTGGGGCTATTGTTGGGGGTGGAGAAGCAGGGAGGGGGTGTTATTATTGTGGGTAGAGAAGCGGGGAGGGGGTATTGTTGGGGGGTGGAAAGGCAGGGGAAGGGGTTATTGTTGATGGTGGAGAAGCAGGGAGGGGGGTTATTGGCAGTGGAGAGGCAGAGAGAGGGGTTATTGCTGAGCCCACAGCTGTCAATCACTGCCCTGCACTACAACACCCAGCAGTCCTGCCCTCCCCCCTCTCCAAGAAGTTCTGCAGCAGCAGCCAATCACTTTCCTGCACTGCAACACCCAGCACCCCTGCCCCCTCCAAGAAGTTCTGCAGCAGCCAATCCCTGTCCTGCACTGCAACACCCAGCAGCCCTCCCCTCCCCCCTCCAAGAAGTTCTGCAGCAGCAGCCAATCACTGCCTTGCACTACAACACACAGCAGCCCTGTACTTTCCCAAGAAGTTCTGCAGTAGCTGAAACTCTCTGAAAAGTTATCAGAGGTGGTGGGAGGGGGAGCCCAGCTCAGGATAACACACAGTGTCTCCGAGGGAGACAACATACTCACTGTGCAGAGCAATGTATATCCGGCAGCCCACAGAGGAGGGATGGGAGGGGCGAAATACAGCACACCGCTGGGAAGAGACTCAGACTGAGATAAGGGGAAGGGGCGGGCCAGTAGAAGACACACTGCGGGGATGTGACTTCACTTAACACGTGCCAAGCTGGATAGAAAGGAGGAGAAAATGAATGCACTTGACTTCTCAGTGTCTGGGGCCCTCCAACAATGAATGGGCCCTGGGCAGATGCCCCATTTGCCCCACGTTAAATACGGCCCTGCTTATGTTCATGGTGTATGCACAGCATTTGCACTTTAGGAATTTGGTACTGTTTGCGCTGTGGTGGTATATATGCTGTTTGTTGTATAACACAACCAGATACAGACCTAACATGGTCCAAGGCGAGATTGAAGGTCTGGACCTCTGCCACCTCTTAGAACCTATTTTATTATTTTCTACCTTCTCCATGTGCACCTACACCAATGTATAATAGTGACTGTAAGCTCTGCACCCTTTTGCTTTGCTTAGGTAAACCTTAAAATGTACATAAACCCAAAATCTATTTTGATATGTTTGGCACCATGAACAGTTGTATTACGAGAATCATTGTTTGTGAAACTGTTACAAAGTTTCTTTCCTGCAGATCCTGCCAGCAAAAGCAATCTCTGTTGCAGGCTGACAAAGCTAAGCCACTGCTGTGCCATTAGTAGCAGAGTTGTCAGCCTGCTGTGAACTCCCTTAGGGCTCTTTCACACTGGCGCCCAGGGGGTGGAGAAAACAGGCAGCTAAGCCACCTATTTACTGCCCCCAATTGCCTACCGAAATTCTAGCACTACAACCTGACAGGGCTGCTCACAGCAATTTTAACTTGGGGTGCAGAGTTTGAAAGGTGGCACTGCTTGTCAAACTCACCCATTAAGTTCAATGGGACCACACCGCAACTTAGAGCCAAACGCTCAGCTTTTAGTTGAGGCATGGTCCAGCAAGGTGAAGTTGTTATTCAGAAAAGTAGTTTTAGTAAATTTAACTTGGGCAGCAGAGTTTGATAGGTGGCACTGAATGTCAAACTCATCCATTGAGATCAGTGGAGCCACACCACAATTGAGAACCAAGCTCTCGGCTCGCACTGACTTTCTGAAAGAGCCCTCTGTTGGCCATCGAACTGCCTATTAGGTCTACCAAACTGCCACCTGAAAAATCTTGCAAAGCATGCTGCTGCTGAGTGCAAGGTAGTAGCTTAGTGCTGTCAGCCTTAAACAGGAATTGCTGTTATTGGCAGGATCTTAAGAAAAGAAACAGATTTCTAAAAAAACTCCTTAAGAAAACTGCATTTAGTGAGGCATGATGCAAAACATATCATACAAAAAAGACTTATGCCCCGTACACACGGTCGACTTTGTTCGGACATTCCAACAACAAAATCCTAGGATGTTGGCTCAAACTTGTCTTGCATACACACGGTCACACAAAGTTGTCGGGAAATCCGATCATTCTGAACGCGGTGACGTAAAACACGTACGTCGGGACTATAAACGGGGCAGTGGCCAATAGCTTTCATCTCTTTATTTATTCTGAGCATGCGTGGCACTTTGTCCGTCGGATTTGTGTACACACGATCGGAATTTCCGACAACAGATTTTGTTGTCGGAAAAAATTTTATATCCTGCTCTCAAACTTTGTGTGTCGGAAAATCCGATGGAAAATGTGTGATGGAACCTACACATGGTCGGAATTTCTGACAACAAGGTCCTATCACACATTTTCCGTCGGAAAATCCGACCGTGTGTACGGGGCATTAGGGTTTAAAAACAATTTGATAGACTTAGGTATATGCTTACACCAATACAGATTAAAACCTATGCCCTTTACACTTACCCTGACATCTCTTTAGCGGGAATTCTTCCTTAAACAATACTCAGTTCTGACACTATTTCAAGTTTAAAAACATAACCCCCCCCCTTATCTTTGCACATTCATGAAGTATACAGAAAGAAACCATCTACATTATTAATTATTTTAGAAACCTTTAAGCAGTAATGCTACGTCTTCAGTTTTTTCTTACCAATAAAATAAATAAAGCAAAAAATGATATACTTGTACATATCTAGAAAACAAACGGTAGTAAAGGTACTATTAAAATAAATCAAAAAGTATAAATCACAAGTATAAGGCAGAAAAGTACATGCAGTCTAGGCAACGGTCAATCAATTGTTGTTTCTTATTATGGATGAGCTATGCAAAGGTTAATGTTTGCTAGCGATAGAACAAATGAAGAACAGAGATGGGGGAAGGTATTTCTGAGCAAATAACAAGGGAAAAAAAGAAGATGTGCTTTTCCAACAGTTGTATCTGCAGATAGCAAAATTCTGTCAATGCTTTGATCAGTGGCCAGGCTGCATCTTCAGCTTTCACCTCCTTCTGTACTAAATCTTAAATTAGTTTATGTAGCGTTTTCTCTTACTTGACTGTCTCTGCACTGGCTTTCATGAGACAGTTATCAGAATCCAAAGGAAAAAATGATTCATAAATGGTGTAGCTCTCCCCTATGAAGGATTGCCCTCTAGTTCTCCATTGATACGAATTACAAACTGCACACATAAACAACTTGTGATTAGTCGGCTCTTACTGGAAGCACACACACTTGGTTAGCCAAAAGAAAACCTGCACCTAATGGCGTGTTAAGACTTATAGAGTAACTCTACCTTTGTTGAGAAAAAAACAATCATCTCTGGGTAATAAATGTACATATACACATTTCACATATTTTTTCAAACTTTGTAGCAGATTTCTACCATTTGGTGCTCTAAAGAAATTGCTGTTTGTTTCACCATGTCCTTTGCAGACTGCTTCTGATTAGGAGCTACTTATTCATTATAATCAGCTGATGCACTCTCAATCCTGTAGGGGGATGCAGATCTTGCAGCTTTTTTTTTTATTGAAAGTATTTAACCTTTGGGGAAAATCTCACCAAAACTGAAATTCCTATTGAAGAGGGTGCCTAAAATTTGACTTGTATCTTAGTGCAGATGTCTGGGAAAATCAGTGAGCCAATTACACAAGCAGAAAATTCACTTTCTGGGGGCATTCTGTAGACCAATGGTTGCCATATTGCACTGAATTTCATAGAAAATTACAGCAGCTGCAGATTGAAAAGAAAAGGTACAGTATAATTTTAACAACATTAAAATACAACATTGTTTGTGTAGCAATTGTATATGCTATGTTATTATTATTATTTTTTTGTTTGTTATACTTTTTCCTCAAAGGTGGACTTATCCTTTTACAGGATGTCTAAACTCAAGAGCCCAAAAAATAATAATAATACATCCTGGCAACAAAAGTGAGTACACCCCTAAGTGAAAATGTCAAAATTGGGCCCAAAGCATCAATATTTTGTGTGGCCACCATTATTCAGTGTTGTCACATGAAAAGATAGTATAAAATATTTACACAAATGTGAGGGGTTTACTTACTTTTGTGAGATACTGTATATATAATGTATGTTTCAGTTATCCAGCATTGCAACTTACTAGTCTTTAGATGTGGTGATTGCATTAGTTTTCTGAGTACATTTTTTGCTGGTACAGAAAACACACTTGGCAGCATTGCAATGTTGTTGTGACTTTATGTGCATTCAACTAAAAATCTTTGCCTTC
The DNA here is from genome assembly GCF_042186555.1 of Aquarana catesbeiana. Classification (NCBI taxonomy): domain Eukaryota; kingdom Metazoa; phylum Chordata; class Amphibia; order Anura; family Ranidae; genus Aquarana; species Aquarana catesbeiana. The sequence goes on along the minus strand of NC_133327.1, from coordinate 507,578,634 downwards.
CAAGCTACCTTCTGTAAATGACAACATTCTCCTCCCTCCCCCCATGTATTACAGAGCAAAAGAGGAAGAGTTGTTTGTGACACAGATTAGGAGAACAGCCTAGGGTGGCAATTCTGCGCCTCATAGATACAGTTAGGTCAGTGAGCATTGTCACGAGAGGACAGGAAGTGTCCTAATAATATCCTCCTTACCCAAAATGTATCGAAAGAGGAAATATGGGATATGTGAAAAAAATGGATGTGTCTGATGTTTGTCTTTGGTTACACCAGGGAAATGAATAATACTGCACCAATTTCTGGGTCTGTAGCAGGAAATGAAATCTGTGACATTACTGCATCCAAAAGAAAAAAAAAATTAATCTGGCAGGTGCCAAATGCTTTTTTAACTGTCTAAAACATATGACTTCCACCAATAGTAAAATGCATTCACCAGCCTGGTTTTACTTTCATTCTCCAATATCATCTTTCTTGGGTCATCTACTAAAATTGACCATATTTATAACATATCCTTCACCCCTTTTTAATGGCAGTTCATTGATTTTTTTCAACATACAGTGGGGACGGAAAGTATTCAGACCCCCTTACATTTTTCACTCTTTGCTATATTGCAGCCATTTACTAAAATCATTTAAGTTCATTTTTTTCCTCATTAATGTACACACAGCACCCCATATTGACAGAAAAACACAGAATTGTTGACATTTTTGCAGATTTATTAAAAAAGAAAAACTGAAATAACACATGGTCCTAAGTATTCAGACCCTTTGCTGTGACACTCATATATTTAACTCAGGTGCTGTCCATTTCTTCTGATCATCCTTGAGATGGTTCTACACCTTCATTTGAGTCCAGCTGTGTTTGATTATATTGATTGGACTTGATTAGGAAAGTCACACACCTGTCTATATAAGACCTTACAGCTCACAGTGCATGTCAGAGCAAATGAGAATCATGAGGTCAAAGGAACTGCCTGAAGAGCTCAGAGACAGAATTGTGGCAAGGCACAGATCTGGCCAAGGTTACAAAAAAATTTCTGCTGCACTTAAGGTTCCTAAGAGCACAGTGGCCTCCATAATCCTTAAATGGAAGACGTTTGGGGCGACCAAAACCCTTCCTTGAGCTGGCTGTCCGGCCAAACTGAGCTATCGGGGGAGAAGAGCCTTGGTGAAAGAGGTAAAGAAGAACCCAAAGATCACTGTGGCTGAGCTCCAGAGATGCAGTCAAGAGATGGGAGAAAGTTGTAGAAAGTCAACCATCACTGCAGCCCTCCACCAGTTGGGGCTTTATGGCAAAGTGGCCCGACGGAAGCCTCTCCTCAGTGCAAGACACATGAAAGCCTACATGGAGTTTGCTAAAAAACACCTGAAGGACTCCAAGATGGTAAGAAATAAGATTCTTTGGTCTGATGAGGCCAAGATAGAACTTTTTTGGCCTTAATTCTCAGCGGTATGTGTGGAGAAAATCACCTGTCCAATACAGTCCCAGCAGTGAATCATGATGGTGGCAGCATCATGCTGTGGGGGTGTTTTTCAGTTGCAGGGACAGGACGACTGGTTGCAATCGAGGGAAAGATGAATGCGACCAAGTGCAGGGATATCCTGGACAAAAACCTTCTCCAGAGTGCTCAGGACCTCAGACTGGGCCGAAGGTTTGCCTTCCAACAAGACAATGACCCTAAGCACACAGCTAAAATAACGAAGGAGTGGCTTCACAACAACTCCGTGACTGTTCTTGAATGGCCCAGCCAGAGCCCTGACTTAAACCCAATTGAGCATCTCTGGAGAGACCTGTAAATGGCTGTCTACCAACGTTTACCATCCAACCTGACAGAACTGGAGAGGATCTGCAAGGAGGAATGGCAAAGGATCCACAAATCCAGGTGTGAAAAACTTGTTGCATCTTTCCCAAAAAGACTAATGGCTGTATTAGATCAAAAGGATGCTTCTACTAAATACTGAGCAAAGGGTCTGAATACTTAGGACCATGTGATATTTCAGTTTTTCTTTTTTAATAAATCTGGAAAAATGTGCTGCGTGTACATTATTGAGGAAAAAAAAATGAACTTAAATGATTTTAGCAAATGGTTGCAATATAACAAAGAGTGAAAAATTTAAGGGGGTCTGAATACTTTCCGTCCCCACTGTAAGTTCTAGAGACACCCTATTATTGTCTAACTATTAATTTGCTATAAATTCACTATAGTATGATTGAAAAAAATGCTTTAGTTAAATTGAGAGTCTGAAATTTAATTCAGAAGTTGATTTATTTATTTTTTTATTATTATTTTTAACATTTCAGAAAATTCCAAACATTATCTTGAAGCATATACAAAGCAATTTATCTTATCAGTTCCCGTCTTCTCTCCTCCAATAGCAAAATACAGGGAGGGGGCGGGAACCACACAAAAGGAAAAAGAAAGAGAAAAAAAGAAAAAGGAGAAAAAAGAGGGAAAGAGGGAAAAAAATACATAATAAATCCAAAGGAAGAAAAAGAAGGGGGAGGCACAGGGGGGGGGGGGTGCTACGCCAAATGTAAATATAGAACTATTGGGGAGGTACAGAGACTATGGTTAATCAATATTAATTAATAAGTCATACTCTGATTTACCATCAGGGTCTGACATTATTTCATAATATAGTTTAGTTTCCTTAAGTTCAAACCATTTTGCCCATGTCCTAATGTATTTCCTGGTCAGCCCTTTATTTCTACAGGTTATTTCTTCCATTAGACGGAGCTTGTCAACCATTCGTAGTCACTGTGAGATAGTAGGTATTAAACTTTTTCCCCAGTATAGTGGAATCAAAAATTTACAAGCGTTTAACAAATATGGGGTCATATGCGTCTTGTATTGCTCTTTTCTTTCGTTCGTACAATTAAGTAAAAATGTTAATGGTTCAGGTTTAATTACTCGGCCCAGTATCAGAGAGATCATCTTTGCCAATTCTTCCCAAAATGGGGAGATTTTAGGGCAGAATCACCACATGTGCCCGTGTGTAGCTCGCTCTCCACATTCTCTCCAACACAGGGGTGAGGTCGAGTCGGACATTGCATGTAATTTTACTGGTGTATAATGCCATTGAGATAAAAGTTTAAAGTTTACCTCTGTCATTCTACTCTAGGTGGCGGGCATATAAGAAAATTGTATAATCTTATCTTTTTGTTTATCTGTAAGTGTAATTTTCAAATCTTTTTCCCACCGACCTATATAATCTGGGTATCCAGGGCATTGCAGATTCATCAGAGTTTTGAGAAAAAGAGAAATACAATGCTGTGGTTGATTTCTATATTGCATAATTGCTTCAATAGGATTCAGTTCTTTTAATGAAAGAATAGGCTGCAGGAGATTCCAAATAAATTGAGACAACTGTATGCGTCTCCATTGGTCCATAAACGGCTGGTCTACTCCACATAAGGACTTAATTGGTTTAATTTTTGAGTCTTTTAATGCTTGGTGTTACCTCTGGGAACCTTAATTCAAAACCCTTATCAAGTACTCCTGGCATGAAATATTCATGTTTCAGCAAGGGCATTAGTGGGGAATTATATTCCCAACCATACCGAGTATGTAGGGAGTCCCATATTGCCAGGGTTGATTTAGTCAGGGGAGATATTGTGGCCGCCAGCCCTCTCAAAGGTCATGGTATCCAAATTCAGAAGTTGATAATCACAGTGATTATTTAGGCACACAAATGTCATAAAAAACAAAAAACTTCTTGCAAGCTCCCATGCAGAAATCCAACTGATATTCAGGACATCTGCTAGCATTGATCACGTCCCATATGCTCGTGCCAACCCAGTGAAAAATAATAATAAAATGCTGCGCTATCCAAACGAAATCATATAACCATCACATTCAGGATTGACATAAACATCTACAAAGGGTGTTGTGAAATGTCGCAATCCCACATGACTCCCCACTTTACATAGCTAGCAATCGCATGCGATTAAAACATTGCACTCCTATGCGATATCTCCAATATCAAACCTTTGCGATTAGAAATTGCAATCATGTGTTATACTGACAGTGACAACCTACGTGCCTGGGTATCAATATACAGTGCATTCACATTATTAAACCAATATATAAAACAAAATAACAGTTTATCGTGCTTTAAGTGCTCAGGTGCGAGGTCACACGCTCTAAGGTGAGCGCATACAGCACCTGTTGTTTCACTATTTATAAATGTGAATTAGAAGAAAGAAGGAAATAGGAATGGACTTTTATGCTGCATCCTTTTCTAAGCACATTAATGCATGAATGTTTTGCACTAGAGCAGTGTAACTACTTGCTGCCCGCCCACCGTCATATGACGGCGGGACGGTGCAGCTGTTATCCTGGGCATGACATGACGGGCGCGTCATTTGGGTCCCTGTGCGCATGCCCGGCAGCCACGATGTCCGCCGGGCACCTGCGATTGCCCAGTAACCGAGCAGGACCGTGGATCTGTGTGTTTAAACACACAGATCCACGTCCTGTCAGGTGGGAGGAGACCGATGGTGTGTTCCTTGTACAGAGGAACACCGATCGGTCTCTTCCCCTTGTGAGTCCCCTCCCCTTACAGTTATAATCACTCCCTAGGAACATAATTAACCCCTACAGCGCCTCCTCTTGGTTAACCCCTTCACATTTATACAGTAATCAATGCATTTTTATAGCACGGATCGCTGTATAAATGTGAATGGTCCCAAAAAGGTGTCAAAAGTGTCCAATATGCCCACCGCAATATCGCAGTCACGATAAAAATCGCAGATCGCCGCCATTACTAGTAAAAAAAAAAAATAATAAAAATGCTATAAATCTATCCCCTTATTTTGTAGATGCTATAACTTTTGCGCAAACCAATAAATATATGCTTATTGCGATATTTTTTACCAAAAATATGTAGAAGAATAGGTATCGGCCTAAACTGAGGAAAGAATTTGTTTTTTAAAAAAAAATTTGGATATTTATTATAGCAAAAAGTAAAAAATATTGTGTTTTTTTCAAACTTGTCACTCTTGTTTTGTTTATAGCGCAAGAAATAAAAAAAGCAGGGGTGATCAAATACCACCGAAAGAAAGATCTATTAGTGGGGAAAAAATGATAAAAATTTCATTTGGGTACAGTGTTGCATGACCGCGCAATTGTTATTCAAAGTGCGACAGCGCAGAAAGCTGAAAATTGGCTTGGGCAGGAAGGGGGTGAAAATGCCCTGTATGGAAGTGGTTAAGCATGATAAAGTGTTTTTTTGTTTTATATAATGGTTTATTAATGTGAATGCACTTTATATTGAATGATACCCAGGCACGTAGGTTGTCGCTGTCATTATAGCACATGATTGCAATTTCTAATCGCAAAGGTTTGATATTGGAAATATCACATAGGCGTGCAATGTTTTAATCGCATTGGATTGCTATCTATGTATAGTGGGGAGTCATATGGGATTGCAACATTTCACAACACCTTTTGTAGATGGTTATGTCAATCCTGAATGTGATGGTTATATGATTTAGTTTGGATAGCGCAGCATTTTATTATTATTTTATACAAATGTCATAAACCAGGATGGAAAATCCAGAAAATATATTGAAAATTGTCAAAACACTAACAACACAAATAGAAGGCTGCTGATTTACTAAAGGCAAATAGGCTTTTCATTTTGCAAGGGAATTATCACTTTGAAAGTGAAATTTCCCTTAGGCTAATAGATCACATTATGTTCTGCTGACTTCCATCATCCAATAACATGCTTTGCATGTAATTGTTTTTTTTTTTGCTCACCACATTCACCAATGTATGCAAAAGTTTCCCTACAAAGTAAAGATTCCCTTGCAAAGTGAACAGCCTATTGGAATTAGTAAATCAACTCCAAGGGGTCCGTGTGGTAAGGTAAAGGCAAATATTTGTTTGACTGGGTTTTTATTTTCATTTTGTGTCAAGTGAGACGTTAATAGTATGCAGATTATTTAAACTGCTTTCACCTGTAGTTAAAGAGTCACAAATAATATGATCCAAGTACATATGTCTTTTACAGCTTGACATTTAAATAACAGTGAAAAGAGACTGGCTAAGAGCCAGTAGATGACAGCACAAAAGATGTAAATTGAAAAATAAGACAGAGGTCATAAAAAAAAAACCCTCAGAGCCTTTCATTCTTTTTTCTTTGCACTTTTATACAACTATGTTAGAAGATGAAATAATAAATACACATCGCGGATAACATGAGTTATCAGCATTGTAGTAGAGCCTATGACCTCGTAAACTGCATAATTTATAGATATACAGTGCGTTTATAAACAAGGGATGCAGGTGAAGGACGTGTTTCTGCTGTTTGCAGGTCTGTCAAGGAATAAAATTAATTGCCTTTTTTCAATATGGATTCTGTTTTAATTGAAAGACCATTGCTTAAATTGACCCCCCCCCCCCCAGGCAGCAGAAGATGCTGAAGTATTTGTCAGAAAATATCAGTGCTTTTTCCCCAGTAGTTTAAAATACTATACAGAAAATAATACATTTCTCCATTCATTTTTATATATTAAAAAGCGGTAAATGCAAAAAACAAACAAACAGTGTGATAATAATAATGTTAGCTGCAGTTCAGCTTTAATTTGTTATTAGTCATGTATGTAATATGTAATGTCCATCTTAAACTACTAGTCCATCTAATAGCACCCTCCCTAAAAAATGCTGCTGTCCAAAGGTAACGTCATTGCTCCTGATGGAGCAGCCACTCTAAAGCCTGGTACACACTAATGCTACGTACACACAGTCGGAATTTCCGAGGGGAAATGTTCGATGTGAGCTTGTTGTCGGAAAGTACGACCGTGTGTGTGCTCCATTGGACGTTTGCTGTCGGAATTTCTGCTCACAAATGTTTGAAAGCAGGTTCTCAAATTTTCCGGCAAAAAACGTTGTTGTTGGAAATTCTGAGCATGTGTACACAAGTCTGACGCACCAAATTCCACGCTTGCTCGGATTCAAGTACGAGACGAGAGAGCTTGGTCTTGTAAAACTAGCGTTCGTAATGGAGATAGCACATTTGTCACGCTGAAAATTTTTATATTTTTCAATGCAGCGCATTCTCTTCTTCTTTATAATGCTAGAATAAAGAAGTTGCTTTGCTGCTGATAGTCACACAGAGTTCTGACAAACAGATTTCCTATTATTTCTTGTGATCTCATGAATAATCTTTGTTTTTGTTTGTTTGTTTTTTTCGCAAGATCTCCAGAATAATCTTTTTTTTTTATAGTGATCTACTTTTTTTTTTTTTTTTCAAGATCTCCTGAAAAACATGTTTTATTTTTTATATAGTGATCTCCATAATATTTTTTTTCGTTTTGTGTGTCAAGTTACCACAACACCATTATTATCTTGTATTTATTAACCTCAAAGAGGTTGGTTGGTGTAGGTGTCCCTTGTTAATTTGACATATTGTTGAAATGTACCTGCCTACTCACAAATAAACTGTCCTTTTTTAAGTAAAGCACATAGCCAATTATTTGTCCAAACAAAAATGTATAATTTATTAGGGGTCCGAACGAAATAAAGAGGAAGGCAATGCTGGAGAAACAGTTGGAATTGGTGAAGCCTTTGTACCCCAGGGCAGACATCAATTATTTGACCGGCAAAATTGGTAGCCTGAGGAGTCCATTTATTAGGGAGCACAATACGGTCCAGGACTCCGTGAGATCGGGAGCAGCAGCAGATGGCACGTATGTCCCGAGGCTGTGGTCTTTCAACAGCCTGCGTCTTTTGCCAGACCACACCAAACAAAGGCCATAACTCTCAACACTTCCTTGCACGCTTCCTTCCAGGCTGTGGCTGTAGTGTTGGAGGTGTTGCTAGAGGTGGTGGAGGAGTCATATGGTCCAACTCACAGACGTGGCTTTTATTGGTGAGTTGGCCCCACTCCCCCTTATTTAGGGCCTGAAATATGACCTCCTCACAGATGAGGCGTTGGCCCTTCTCCATTACTTGCATTTTACTGGCCTTCATACATGCAAAGGACTCCTGGAAACTAGGGGTGGTTGTGAGGACCGCAGTAGCCTGCAGAATCAAATTATTTGTTGACTTTTCCAGGTTCCTCGCCTTCTTGGTCCTTTTTGTTGGAAGGTGGAGGGGAGGGATTCGGTCAGGCTACTAGGCATGGCCACCTCCTGGCTGCCACTTTCCACAGCCACCTCCTGGCTGCCACTTTCCACAGCCTCCTCCTGGCTGAGACTTTCCTGTGTATGAAAATGGTACATAGTTTTAGATTTTTGGTCATCAATCACACACAATTTTGAGCTCAGGACTGTTGCAAATTGAATGTTGGCAAATAGAAAAGACTATCATTCTGACCCCAGCATTTTTCATTCTGGTCCCAATCATTTTTGGCTACTACTGTCTATTGATATGTAAACCACTTTGTTAAATCAGAAATTAGTGATCAATAAAAACATCTAGTTAACATCATTCATTTTTTGACAAGAAATATGTTGAACAATGCTATACCTGGCTAAAGCTGGGCTCCTGGGTGGAAGGCCCAGGTTGCACATTGGAAGTCTCATCTAAGGTGGAAGGAAGAGTGGAAGAAAGGGTTGAGAGTGATGGCCTGAGTCCACTCTGGTCTGACAAAAATGCAGTCTGTCGTAGTACCAGAGCCTGGGGACATAAACGCCATCTGCTGCTGCTCCTGATCTCATAGAATCCTGGACCTTTTTGCGCTCCTTTTTATATGTGCTCCTCAGGCCACCAATTTTGCGCTTCAAATAGTTGATGTCTGCCATGGGAATCACCAGCTTCACCAATTCCAACAATTGATCCAGCGCTGCCTTCCTCTTTAGTTTGTTGTTATAAAATTGGTGTTTCACTTGCCACAGACAGGGCAGCTCCCTGTACTTATCAATAAAGTTGGGGAGGAAGTCATGGTCATTAAATTTATCCATTTTCTCTGCAAGACACAACAAAAGACAAACCCTAATGTCATGCTAAACTCTCCTAATCTTGTCTCAATATAGGCTTCAATCTATAAGCAGTAAAGGCCACTAACCACTGATGCCCCAAGTTAAAATTGTAACTTCGTTTGCACGATCAGCGCTTATGCTACTCCGTCCTCTGCTCACAGATCGTACGTAGGACGCACCCATGTTATTCTTTATATACACTGCGCATGCGTGAAACTTCGCCCCTGACCTTCTTTCTAGTATATTCCCTGCCCTTTCTCTTTCGGCGCAGTGGGTGAGCACATGGCGGAGAGACAACAGGTGCACAATAATAGCAGCAATGACGAGGAAAGCCCAGAGCCAGAACCGTCCCGATCCAGGAAGAGATTTAGGGCCTCAAATATGTCCTTTGTAGAGATGGTGGAGATGGTGGACATCTTGAAGAGGGCCGACTATGATGGGAAGTATGGACTGTACAGAAACCCAAATGTGAGAAAGGCCAAGATCATGACTAAAGTTGTGAGAAGTCTTGGGGTACGACGATCCAAGGAGCAATTGAGGAAACACTGGTCAGGCCTCAAATTGAGGGAGCAGGATCAGTACAGAAGGATCAAGAGAGTGCTGCAAAAAAGTAAGTATTTTGTCAGGTGTTCCTATTATTATTATTACTTTCGTGCTGGTACATGTGCTTTTCTCTACTGTTTAAAATGGCAAGTTTCAGGTTCGTGGGTACAGTAATCGTTCGTATTAAACATCGTTCTTTCGACCACTAATAGTATGTTTTTGGCAGGTGCAGGTTAACTACATTTGTTCGTGCCTATTTGTATTAAAAGAAGTCTAGTACATTGTTGTCTAGATGGGTTTGTAACTAGAATGAAATGCAAACTTGATTCAGTGTAAGGAGAGGACACTCAGCAGCTGTTTACACATCTGGATGCAGAAGCACTAGTGTGGGACACCAGAACACCCTTTTTAGGGTGTCCCACAGAGGTGCTCCAGTGGATACTAGGGGTCTCTCCATGTCTGAAACTTTAAAAAAAAGGTAAGTATTCCAGCTTTAAGAAAGGGAACAAATCATGTCTTCAGCTTGGAAATCTGCCAAAACAGACAATTGTACGTCACTTCCAAGCAATGTTTCATATTCCTATTTCTTGCCTCAAATATCTGTGTGCTAAGTATACCTTTTCATTCACATAGGGGAGAAAAGAATCAGGACAACTGCGGACACCACGAACCCACTACTCATGAAGAAGGGGAAATCCCCACACACCCTGAAGAAGATGTGAAGGGAGGAGAGGTTCAGGAAGTGGGTGAAATAGTGACCACAACAGGTCAGTGTCTGAGACCACATCTTCAGGTAATAGATGTATGCATGCATATTTATAATACATGGTGTGTTTTTTGATTTTTAGGTGATGTTGATGTTGTGGAAGAAGGAACTCATTTCAACAGTGTAAGTGCACAGATCCTCATCGGGGAGATAATGGTGTGCAATTGGGAATTAGAGAAGATCAAGGAAAACATCAATGATGTTGAAAAAAGACTCAACAACATCATTGATGTTTTAGGAAGAATCTAAAACACACAAAATTTTGACAGTTTGTCGTTATATTTTTAATTTTTGAAAAAGTTTATAAGTAATTTAAAAGCCAAATTTTAAAGATGCACACAGTGTGTCAACATGTGCTATCTGCCATCACAGGATATCAATGTACGCGTTTTGTGGATGCAACCCCTTCTTCGCAACGAAAGTAGATGAGAGTAAGGGGTTGCACCCCGAAACATGTCCATTGATCACCCATGATGGGGAACACATGTTGACATTAGGCATGGGTTCAGGAGGGAAATCCACATTTTGACTCCCAGTTTGTCATTTTCATCTTCATCCCAATTTCAGTTTAAAAATGTGGCTTTTACAGGGGTGACATCACCCCATCTGATGAAGGCAAGATCAACACAGTTTGGACATACTAATGTCACATATTGCCTTCAATTTATCAAAGTTGAACTTTGTAAGTTTCTGAGTTGTGTATGTTATGGTTTTAAAGAGGAAGTAAACTCTCCCACTCTGATGCTGCTTTTCATTTGGTCCATTATAATAAGTAATTATCAAACTATAGCCACTGTAATCCAGCCCAAATCACATATTACTTACTGTTTAAAGAAACTTTAAAAAAAGTGTTTCCAGGGGTTAGACAGTGCCATCTTAACTATTGTTTTCTGAGTCCACAGTAGAGTGTATTTCCGCCCTTACATTGAATACTTCCTGTACTGTTAACCAACCCTCCTTCTCAATCCAACGTTTCTATGGCAACCCTGTTTCACTGCTCATAGCTGACTTGTTTTATTTCATACTATTTACTTGTGCCTATTATCTAGTGTTTGCCTGTGTCAGTCTTATCAGCTTCAGCTGATAAGGCTGCAGTAATCCTGTCCCGATGCCCAAGTTTACACTGCATGTGATGTCACATGGTCACATGGGGTGTAGTAAGAAGCTCTGAGTGATTATGCAGTCTCGTGGGATTTCAGAGTTGTGCCGTAGGAAGATCTGATAATAGACAGATAAGTACACAGAGTGTGCCGTAAATCAGGGGAGATCTGGGGATGCTCAGTGAAGTCATTCTAAAAAACAAAAAGGATTACAACAATACAAAAGCAAGTAAGGAAATATCTACAAGCAATGTTCATTAGGGTTTTTTATGCTGATTTACATGGGACAAAGTTGTCGGGTAGAGTTTTAAACCACTTTAAACATGCCTGTTTAACCAAAAAAAAAGGCTATATACTGTCACACATAAATGTTACAAAACCATGTTGTTTTTTTCAAAAAAACCTTTTCTAACGCACATGTGAATGTGCACGGAGTAAAATGTTTTATACTCAACAATGTGTGGCTTCTGCTTTAAATGCTCAATACCAGTTTTTGGAGTAAGTTGGTGTAGTTACAGCCTCAATGGGGGTATTTACTAAATGTAAATCCACTCTGCACTACAAGTGCACTTTCAGTGCAGTTTCAGTGCACTTTCAAGTGCACTTGCAGTGCACTTGTAGTGCAAAGTGGATTTGCCTTTAAGTAAATAACCCCCACAATGCTCTAAAATTTGCCCCAATCAGGGCATTTTAGGGACTCAAAGCAATTAATTCATGGAGCTGAAAAGGATGATTATTTTTATCATTAATGCATTACATACATTAACAACAAAAACAATGTGTGTGTTTAGAAGACCCACAACATAACAATTAGCTGAAGAAGAGATTATCACCTCATGTATCAAATAAATTATGTTTGTACTATTGAAGAAAATAACCTAAAATAAAAGGACATTGGAGAGCCTAGGAGACAGCTAAAAGAAACACAAGCAGTAAATCAAATGAAATATGAGTTGAGTTTATAAAAAAAAAAAAAATATTTAAAACATGTTTTAGACATTGTCTGGTACCCACAACATGGCTTGAAAAGGAACGGCTGGTCAGAACAAACTGACAGAACGCACTGAAAATCAGAAAGGACCTGAGAAAAACGATCTGAAAATCAGAAACGAGCGGACAAGAACGCACTCAAATACAGATATGAACTATTAAATAGAATGCACTGAAAGACAGGAATGAACTGACAACATGCGCTGAAGAACAGATATGAACCCATAAGCACAAACTGACAAGCAGTAATGAACTGAAAAGTACGAGGCTGAAAAGCACGAATCGTCTCTCACCAAACTTCTACTAACACAAGATAAACACGAGATTAGCATAAGGAGCCCAAAGGGTGGCGCACTGGCTATTGAACTTCCTTTTAATAGTCCCGTTGTACTTGTGGTACGTCACCGCGTTCTGGACGTTCAGAAATTCCGACAACATTTGTGTGACCGTGTATATGCAAGACAAGTTTGAGCCAACATCCTTCGGAAAAAAATCCATGGTTTTGTTGTCGGAATGTTCGATTGTGTGTACGCTACATAACAGTGTTTGTTCAATCCAGCAGGCTGAAAGAAAAAAAAACTGAAGCGCTCAGGAGGAGTCGCTGTATTAACTACCCATACTATGTTAGTACAGCGATCTCCCCCACTGAGCTATTGTGTTCTGATAGGAGGACAGCCCCCCCCTCGCCAAAACACACCAGTCAGCTCTCTCAACTGAGACAGCTGATCAGGTGCCAATCGGCAGACCTGTTTCGGTCATGCACTTTTGACAGAAGCCAGCTTCTGTTGGCCCGGCTGCCATACACACGGGTCAAATGTTGGCCGGTTTCTATATCTCTTCTCACCTCAGATGTCAAGATTTTAGCAAGGGTCCTTGCAAACAGGCTATCAAATTATATTAATAGTTTGATACATGAGGATTAAACGGGTTTTATCCCAAAGAGAGCAGCCGCAACAAACATTTGCAGGCTATTTTTGAATTTGCAATTGCCTATGGAAAATATGGGATCTAGAGCAATATTATGCTTGGATGCCCAAAAAGCCTTTGATATGGTAGGGTGGGAATACTTATGGGCCGTATTGGAGTCTTTCGGAATAGGATCAGGATTTTTAAAATGGGTTAAAATATTATATAGTGACCCTAAAGCAAGGGTAAGAATTAATAATACACTATCCAGCCCATTTACTTTATTTATTAGAGGGACAAGGCAGGGTTGCCCCCTGTCGCCATTACTGTTTGCTATAGCAGTGGAGCCTCTTGCCCTTGCCATTAGACAATCAACAAAAATAATCGGGTTTTGACGGGCAGGGAGAGAGGATAAAGTGGCCCTGTATGCAGATGACGCTCTTTTTTTCCTGGGCGATACCTCAGATTCATTAACGGAACTTATGAGTCTTATCTCCATATTTGGGCTATTTCTGGCTTCCAGATTAACTGGGATAAATCCATATTATTACCACTAGATGAGTTAAAAACCCCTGTAGTAAATCAAGCCTCTAAAATTCAAATTAAGGATACAGTGAAATATTTGGGGATAGAAATCTCTCGGGATGTAAAAGACTATATTAATTTAACTTTGAAACCTCTATTAGCAAAATGTAATGCCAAAGTTGGTGTAAGTTACCTCGGACGTCCATAGGAAGAGCAAATCTCATCAAAATGATTAGGGCCCCACAATTACTTTACATGTTTAATAGTTCACCAATATGGATTACAGCATTTTGGTTTAGAAAAATAGAGTCACTTTTTAGAGACTTGATTTGGAGGAAAAAACAACCACGTATAAAGTTAACAACATTAATGCTAACCAAAGAAAAAGGAGGTTTGGCGATCCCCCATCCCAAAAATTATTTCTTAGCCTCACAATAACAACAATTTAGCAGATGGACAATAGTAATGGACTCTGACCCTATACAGAGTCTGCTACTATCCGTTTATGAAGTATCTCCATTGGTTTCTTTATTAGAGTCGAGAAATCAACTGCGCGATAAAGGATTCCTTACGGGTAAATTCTTTGACAAGGTATGGCAGGAAATGAGGAAAATTACTGAGATAAATGATTATACATCATATACTCCAATCTGGAATAATAGCAGCTATGAGGAATTGATGAAACTGGAAGGGTTTGAGATCTGGAGGCAGAAGGGTCTAAGGTACATAGAACAGCTATTTCAGGAAGATGTGATGAAAACTTTTAGTGAACTAAGTAAAGAATATAATATTCCAAATCAAAGATTTTTTCAATTTCTACAGCTCAGGCATGCATTAAAAATACAGGGCCGATCGCATGAATTGAAGTTTAATAAGTCAGTGGTAATAGCCTTGTTGGATAAGATAGGAAAAAAAGGGGATTGATATCACAATTATGTGATATACTATTTGATAAACTTAAAGGCACTGTGGATATACCAGCAAGATTAGCCTGAACGGGCGACATAGGGCCAATTTCAGATGAACAGTGGGCACAGGCACTATCGGCAATACCTCAGGCCTCTTTATCTCCAACACAAAATTTAACACAATTATTCATCTTACATAGGGCACATTATACACCAGAAAAATTATTCAAATGGAAATGAAGAAATACAGACCAATGTCCCAGATGTAAAGGGAGAGCAGTAATATATTGTTTCAATAAATAGAAGTCTATTCCCGGCTTGTAAACTCATAGCATTAAAATGGTTATCACCATACCCACCTACTGTAGCAGAATGGAAAATACAAGTAAGGGAAACTTTAATTAAGGAAAAGTATACTTTCCTACATAGAGGCTGTTTAGGAAAATTTGAAAAAATATGAAAAAGGTGGTTTGATATCTTGGAGGTATATTGAGAGAGGAGAGGATCAATTTACGAGTAGCTGGGGGGGGGGGGGGATGGGAGCATGGGGGCCAGGGGTGCCTTTTTTTTTTTTTCCCCTCTTAATACGGGCTGGGGTTGTATATCGTTTGTCGTTTTTTGTTGTGTTTTTTCTTTCCTGTTGTTGGTATATAAAATGAATAAAAAGATGATTTGATTAGAAACTAAAAAAAAAAATGTCGGCCAGTTTCTATTGAACCACCCAATATCGCCCGATATTCGGCCCGTGTGTAGGCCCTTAAGGCTGAATCCACACTAGAACAGACAGCTGCAAGAGCACTTTACCTCTCTGGCAGGTGTCTATTCCTGACTGCGGTAGGGGACAGTGTGGTCCCCGATTCAGTGCATCACACAGCTCCCTTTCTTTTTTTGTTTTTTGTTCAAACCTCATTTGAAGTGTAAAAAAGCACACTTCATTCATGTCTTAGTACAGTGCTATGTGGTGCCGCGCAGTGTGCTGCGATAAAGTGCAATGTGCTGCATTTCATTGCAGCGCACTGCAGCGCAGCTCTGGGATGCATTGTAGTATGAATGGAACATACAGAAAACAATTGTTTTCTATGTGTCCTTGGGGTAACAGACATTGTACAATGCAGTAAAATGCCTGTTGCTGCACTATGTGTGAATGCCCTCTAAGACAAGAAGTATTTTATTTGTCAGATCGCCAGGTGAAAATAATGGAAAAACATCCTAAAAACACAAAGAAAACAAAGGCAGCTACAGCATTTAAGGACTAGTAATCTGTAAAATATTAAATTTTTGTTTTTTGTTTTTAAAACCGCTTTAGGTAAACACTGCTATATCAATGCATGTACTGAAAATACAGTATTCCTTTACATTTTAAGGATAAGTTCACCTTTAAAAAAAATAAATAAATGCACATTTTTTGCAGGTAAATAAAATGTGTATTTACTATTTTTTTCTTAGGAACCTGAAAAGCATTGCACCCGGGATCAGCAGATCGTGAGTGCAATGTCTGGCTCCTGCAGATTGTCAGTGTAGCTGTTTTCCCATACCTCCAATGGCAGGCAGTTAATTCAGTCCAGGAATTATCAAGGAACTACAAGGATGCTCACAAGTGCCCTTGTAGTTCATTGAGAACTACAATCTGTCAGCCACAAAGACTGTCGGTACTTCTCATCTATTCATCCACAGAACTCTGTGCATGAATGATACAGCATGTGGGTGGAGCCCTGTGCGGCTGTGTTCTTTTTAAATTATGACAGTGGGTGCGGCGAGCAGATGCCTGGCCAGCTGTCATGGAGGAGGGGGTGGGGATATCAGGGGGAAAGATGCAGGAGCGTGATCATATTACATGTTCCATCCTAAAAATAGGTGGAATTATGTAACCTGTTCCCGAAGGCAAATTTATCCTTTAATATGCTATCATATCTACACACGCACAAACATACTATTTTCTTCTTGATGCAACAGATATCATTGCAGGAATTATGTCATCACATTGTAGCCCACATCATGACCTTTCCTTATCTTTTTTTAAATCAGGTAAGTTGTTTTGAAAATATTTCATCCAGAGCAAGAAAACAGCCATTGAACATAAAGAATGACATTACAAGCATATCAAAGTATGAAGAAGCATCAAGGTCTTTTATAAAGACAAAGTCCAAGATATGATTGTACTTCATTGTAAAAAACCCAGAACTATACGAAGATTGAACAAAAGTTTGCATATATAGATAAAAGATTAAGCGAGTTTAGTTATAGAAGTTTATTCATCATAAGGTCAATAGGTGATAGGCCAGGTATAGTTAACCAGTTGTCCAATAACCATTCCTTATCTAAGTTAAAAGACTCTGTACATGATCGTGTGCATGAGGAGACTTCTGATGACATTAACATCTTCAGAAGTCTTCCCAGTTGATGAATAAAATAGGAAGCCCCAAGTATGCTGAAGCCCAGGCCTTAGTCAATCTACTGCACTTATTGTAATTCAGAGATATCCTAGTTTACACAAAGAGTTTAAGTAATGGTTAAAATGATTTAGGACTAACATAAGTGTGCTGAAGTTCAGGCCCCAGTTGGTCTATTGCACCAATGGTATATCTGCTACATTCTAGTTTACATGAAGAGTGTAAGTAATAGTTAAAATACAAGGTGAGATTTGTAAAAGCAAAAGAAAATATATATCAGATTCCTACCATTACAGCTAAGATATGCAGATTAATTTTAATCTCTTGGAAGCACAAGAGAACCTTCATAATAACACATTTCTTGCCTGCAATAGATTGAAATGAATGTATTACAGATAAGCTGATTTATCAACTACATCTCCGTTTTTTTTAAATTACGCTTTTAGAAGTTTTCATTGTGGCTTACAGATTAAAGTTCTGTACATGTTATGAATCTCTAGGTATTTACTCTTTCTGCTGTTCGTGTGACCCAAGTTGGAGTAGTGTGAACTGATTGAGTGATTTATGTTCTGGTACTTTATTTCTGGTATTTAATGTACTGGTGGCATTTAATATGCTGGTGGTGTTTAAATAAGCCCGGATTCTGCTTTGGCCCCAATGAGCCTAGATAATAATTGTATGCCGGTGAACTTAGAAGCCAGTTGTATTTTAGATTTCTTGCACACGATACTCCTGTTTGAGCATCTACTTTTTCCGACTTATTTTGTATGTATTTGCATACATTTTTGCGTATATGCGTTTGCGCAATTTTCGTGCAAATTCATGCAAGCGTGCAAAAACGTATTCTCGTGTTTTTGTTCTGCGCACATTTTGCAGACAATTGCAAACAAAACGCGTATTTGCGCACATGAGGCATAAATAACTGACCAAAAAGGCAGATTTTTCAATTTTTATTTTACCAAAGAATGCACGGCTCTTGTTTACACGCTTGTGTGCATAGGCACATTACAATTAATGGGCTGTATTTTAGCTCAGTAAAAAAAGCTGTACTGAGATTTTTCAAGCTGCAGTGTGCAAGAGACCTAACAGCAAAAACCAATGGACACTATTCTGTACTCCTACTTCTGGACCTTTTGGCTGCCTTAAATACAGTTGACCATGACTGGGCTCTTCTCTGGCTCTCATCCTACCTATCCCACCACACCTTCAGTGTCACTTACAATTCTACTTCCTCCTTTCCTCTTCCCTTCTAAATCGGGGGCCCCCAAGCTTCTGTTCTTGGACCTATTTTCAATCTACACATCCTCCCTGGGTCAGCTGATAGCCTCCCATGGCTTTCAATATAATTTTGGATGTCACCCAAATCTATCTCTCAACCCCTCAGCTCACTCCATCCGTATCTTCATGCATCACTAATTTACTAGTCGACACATTAGTCTGGATGTCACACCACTTCCTCAAACTCAACCTGTCCAAAACCGAGCTTATAATATTTCCTCCCCCACATGCCCCTTCCCTTGACTTCTCTGTCAAGAGCAATAGCACAACCATCAACTCATCCCTGCATGCCAGGGTGTTAGGTGTTGGCACCTCAACCTCCGCAACATCTCCAAAATACATCCCTTCCTAACCACCTCGCTTATGCCCAGCCGGAAGTGAAGTGACGATGTGGTAAATTTTCCCAGCAGCCACTATGCGTTTCGCAATTTCAATTGCGTCATCAGGAAGCTTCCTGATGACACAATCGAAATTGCGAAACGCGTAGAGGCTGCTGGGAAAATTTACCATGTTGTCACGTCACTTCCGGGTGGGCGTAAGCGAGGTGTGGGACGCAAGTCGGGCGAAAACAAGGCTTACACCGCATGCTGGCCTAGGAATCATAGCACACTACTTTTTTACCCATTTCTAACCGCTGGAACAGTTTGGTGCCGGCTCATGAGCACCATAAAATGTGAGTGTATAGTCT
The DNA here is from genome assembly GCF_042186555.1 of Aquarana catesbeiana. Lineage (NCBI taxonomy): Eukaryota > Metazoa > Chordata > Amphibia > Anura > Ranidae > Aquarana > Aquarana catesbeiana. The sequence goes on along the minus strand of NC_133327.1, from coordinate 507,559,616 downwards.
TTTTTATCTAAATTTTAAATAAATAGTAATTACATATTGCTCAATGATCGTTGTTTATTTCCTATGAGGATGGATTTGGCTTGCCTATAGCAATTGGGGTCAGCAAGGAAAACGTTAAAGGTGGAGTGGTTATCCCTTTTAAATGAACCAAAGGTGCACACATACCAGCATCTGGTGAGTGGTTAATCCATGTGGTGGTGGGATTGTCACTAAAATGGTGGAAGTGTCACAAGGAGAAATGAATGATTAATCTGATAAGCACAAGGATTATCTAAAGAACAGTTCACAGGGCACCTTGTATCAATCAGCAAGTTGCACATAGCACAAATTGGACATTGGAGTTTTTTATTTAATTAAAAATTGTAATCTATATTATAAAGTCCTAACTCACTGGTACCTTGTACCCGCTAGAGTGGCAAAATATTCACCTAATACCTCAGCTCTTTGTTTTCGAGGATGCCCAGAAATAGGCACATATTTACACATATGGTGGACGTGCCCAGTAATCCAAACCTTCTGGAAGGAAGTCTTCGTGATTGCATCTAAAATATTTAAAAAAATAATACAACCAGATCCATATTTAACTTTACTTAATCTAAAACTGGAATGGTTAACACTCTCTCAATTCAAACTTATGATCCAACTAATAATGGCTGCAAAACAAACAGTGGCCAAGGCATGGAAATCTCCTACATTGGTACTAGCAGAAACAATTCACAGAATGAATAATACAATGTCCCATGCTAAGATGGTAGCCATTGATCAAAATCAAATTCCAAAATTTGAAAAACTTTGGCATCCTTGGATAAAACAACAGTTCCTGTCAAACTTCAATGACTCTGTCCTGTTGCCATGGTAACAGATTAAATGACTTACAGAGACACCCATTCTAAGGCTTCAAAGAGAACTAAAAAGAATAATAAACTGACGAGCGGGACAACCTTGTGGACCATACCTCTACCTTTCAACCCTTTTTCTTCTTTCTCTTTCCTTTTCTCCACCTTACGATTAAAGCTCATTATCAGAATTTATTTGACCTATATACACTCTACTTGTAAACAATATGTATAGAAGGTATAAATCATTTAAATACCTACAAAAGTAACTAAGGAAATGATATATATCTTTAATTTAGGTTTACGTGAACCCAATGTTTAATATTTGAAATTTTATGATATTTACCTATATAAACCCTACTGTAAAACAATGAGCTTACTTTATAGATCCTTGTAAACTTACTTTATGTATCTTTATAACATTGTATACTCAATAAACTTCTTTTGACAAGAAAAATTGTAATCTATGACATTTTTTGTAATGGCACATTGCACTTTAATTATTTAGTTGGTATTACAAGTTTGGTAATTTTGACGTTACATTGAAATATAGAAATTTTGGTGGCACATACAGTTGTGGGCATATACAAAATTCAAAACTAGTGGTGTGTTTAATTTTAAGATAGTAGGGTAGCGCAGTCAACAACTTTTCTACTTGTAACCTATAATGAGCAGGGCCCTCTGTTTCCTCCTGTATTGAATTGTATTGTAACTGTACTGTTTGCCCTAAGCACTGCACAAACTGTTAGCACTATATAAATCCAGTATAATAATAATAATAATAATAATAATAATAATAACGATAATATTTAAGGCCCATTGCAAAAAAAAGAATACCTACCTAGAGTTGATGGGTGTCGCAATGCAAACACCAAGAAACCATCAGGGAAGGGAGTTGATAATACCAGATCGAGTGGGTTTGAACCTAAGATCTGTGTTATATGGTATTTCTGTTTTTTCTACTGCTCTGTTTCAGTACTTTAACTTGTTTTTGTTCAACACATTTCATTAATTATACAGCATGTGGTCTAACCTGCTCTTGGACAACTGTCACTGAACTCCCAGCAGCTTTCTGGCTATTAATTCCACTGCTATACATGCTGCAGGCATTTTTCCTGACTGAGGAAGAGATGAGATTCCTTGAAATGCATCCTATTGCGCATGCCTGAGGGTGACGTCAGAGGAGAATGGATCCTGACCTTGGAGCCACACATCCTGGCTTGTTAGTGGTCCTAACCATCTGGCAGTTTTGCTGGCACTCTGCTATCTGTGGGTCATCTATGCTTTCGGCCGAAGTATGGGTGTCCCTTTTAAAGATTTTCTGCTTCCCCACTGTGCAATGACCCAGCAGTATTTAACCATACATTTGTTACTTTAACCATAGTGAGTACATTTCTTATGGATTTTAGTAAATGTTTAGCACTGTGCCTTTTCTCCCCGAGAGCATTTTTCTTGCATTTGTCAAAGTTAGATTGACTGACCATGACTTTTTTCCTCCAGCTTTCTTCTTGTCCATTGTTTGCTGGGTCTTGTCTAAATTCTTTTCTTTGTTGATTGTAGCTTTGCCTTGTTTTGTGTCTTGCTATGTGTAGTCTGTGATATCCATTGTCTTGCCTCACTTTGTTGCCCTTTTACTAATACTAATGTTTATAGATAAAAGTTTATACAGGGAATATCCAATTGCCTGTTGGGGGATCAGGAAGGAATTATCCCCCCCCACCGCTGGAACAAATTGGATCATGCTTCATTGGGGGGGGGTTGTTTTTTTTTTTTTGCCTTCCTCTGGATCAACTGTGGGTATATGATACTGTAAATGGAGGTTTTTTTCTACTTGTGTGTGTGCGTTTTTTTTTTTTTATTTCTATGTTGGTTGATTTGGATGGACTTGTGTCTTTTTTCAACTAGATTAACTATTTAACTATATAACATGGCAGCTTGTTATCACAAGTACCTGAATACTTGTCATGTGCACAATGAAGACTGTGACAGTTGCTAAGGCAGTTGCAAACCGGGGTTTAAAATCAGCCATGGTGGCTCAACCCCATGCATTGAGAACCAAGAAGCACATTCCCTCATGAGACCACTACAGGAAAATAATCCTCATTGGTTAACAACAAAAATGTTCAATACATGAAAATATATGTAAAGCACACTAAAACTAAATGTGCGTAAAAACACACTAAAATGCACAAAAAAGCACTTGCAAAAAATGCAAGCAAAGATGCATGACAGCGGTAAGAGAAACATGTAAACAGGGCCTTACTGTAAAGGTATGGACTGGGCTAGTACCACATTCATGTTTTCATTACAGCATTTAAAATGGATAATTGGACTTTAAAGTACCACATAGAAATTCATGTATAATAAAAAAGATTATATATAATTTTGCCAACCTATATTATATGATCACTGCAGTAAAAATGTCTACCTGTTTCCACAGGTCATAAAACTGAAGGCCACACTCACCTCAAATAAACCTTTTCCCCAGATATCACCAGATAAATAAATAAACAAGATTGAATTTTGGCAAAATTTTGGCCACTGCACCTTTTATTGGTTTACATATTTCAAAACATTAAAATTTTATTGTAAATTTTTTTTATTCTTTCAGCATAATTTTAATGAAAACAAATATTATTAAACTGCCCAGTTATCAGAACTCGAGCAGCAAGGCATCAACATTGCACCATATACAAAAACGTCCCCCCTAGATATCCAGGGTGACCCGGCCACATAAATAGTGCCTGCGACTGGGGAGGGAGGGAGTTCTTGTGCTGCTGCTCTGGTCCTGGGGGGAAAAGGAATAAGCCCCACAGCAGCAGCACTTAAATAGCCTATCCCAGTTTTTTAGAGAATTCCAATGATTCCATTGGATCCTGGACTCTTTATTCCCCATTCATAAAGTGACAGTAACCCTAAATAACTAACCTGCATATTATACATATAACAACGTTTCCTAGCCAAACATGAGGTGGGGTGGCCACAGTCTCAAGCCGATGGGCCCTTATTTGTGCCCCCCATTTTCATGAGACTGAAGGCCATACTCACCTCAAATAAACCTTTTCCCCAGATACCACCAAATAAATAAACAAGATTGAATTTTGGCAAAATTTTGGCTGCAGCACCCTTTATTGGTTTACATATTTCAAAACATTAAAATTTTATTTTAAATAATAACTTTCAGCATAACTTTAATGAAAACAAATATTATTATGCCCAGTTATTAGAACTCGAGCAGCAAAGCATCAACATTGTACCATATACAAAAACGTCCACACAGGCCGGGCTTGAATTCAAGTCTGGCCCACCACTGCGGCCATTTCAATCCCGCACTGCAGGCCTAGGTTAAATATATTAGTCCTCATGCACACGGACGTTTTTACAGCTGCTTTTTTGAGCTTTTTTTGCAGCTTAAAAAGGCCTGTCTATGTTAGTCTATGGCTTCATGCTCACCTAGGCGTTTTTGAGCTGCAGGTGGCATAGGCGTTTTTAAGCTGTAAAAAAAACCCAGGACCAGTGGGTTCTGAGAGACGTTTTTCAGCTGTTAAAACGCTCTAACGCTGAAAAACGCTCAAAAATGCTCAAAAACGTCATTCACCAACGTTTTTTAACGTTTTTGATCCAGTGAAAAAAAAAAAAAAAAATTTGAAAAAAAAAAAAACGCTCAAAAACGCTAACGCGGAAAAGCGCTCAAAAACGCTCAAAAACGCTATTGCAAAAATGCTGAAAAAAGCTGAAAAAGGTTTAAAAAAATCACTGCAAAGATACTGGCGTTTTCATAACGTTATTTTAACAGCCTGTGTGCATGAGGGCTTAAAATAGCAAAAAACTAGTGCGCAAAACCACACTCTCAAAGACCATGGACGATAGTACCAGATAGAACAGCTGCCAACATAAAAGGTGTCCTCACACACCCTGATGAATGCGTAATATATGGTAAAAAGGGTATGTGGCGCTAATCTATCTAAATGTACCACTCACAATTATGGAAAGGACCTCTCACAGTAGCATGAATCTAAATCCTTCCTTAATTCACAGTGCACCTAATGCCTATAATTAGTATACCAACCAATAAGCACCTACAGATAGTTACCATAGACCAGTGTACATGTTTTTCTGATATGAACACTGCACTTCAGTAATGACTACTACCTTCTCCTGTTTAAAAACAGCCAAACTATATTAAAGTGCTAAGTGCTGGTTACCATTCCTAGTGAGAATATATGAATAAATCATACAGTGTGCATAATGTTCCTAAAACCACACCGTGTGAAAATATGACCAGAAAATTAGAATAGGTATTAATAGTGAATAAATAAAATACAGTTCCTCAAAATATATAAATAAATCATACAATGTGCATAATATTCCTAAAAACCACAACGTGTGAAAATATAGCCAGAAAATGAAATGAAATAAATATTACTGGTGAATAAATGAAATACAGTTCCTCATAATATAAGCATAAAAACTGCAATGCAATGCTTGATTAAAGGATGCGACTCTGCACCCCACATCTATACATAAGTGATCAAGTGCAAAACAAGGTGACAATTGTGCAAAAATCATGCATATATAAATGCGACTCCAATAATGACTCAAAATCAACACCCCTCCCACATCAAATGGCGGCCCCCAATGGGCCAAGTCAAGCAGATGGTTAATGCTTCTATGCAGAGGATGAAGGTCCAGAGGCTGTCCCCCTCCTCCGGAGGGTGTGCGTGGGTCAGGTTTTCTATAGTAGTCACCACCGCTCACACAAACCCCAGAATGATAATAAGGAAGAAGAAGATGCTCCCATAGTGTAGTAATTCAATCAAAGTTTAATGTAACACAAGTAGCAACTTACATTTAAAAACGAAAATAGCAGCAGGAACAGTAAGGCTTCCGGGTTCGGCCGTCCCCGGGAAGCGTCGGCACCTGGCTCCTCCTACTCTGACGCGTTGCATCACACCACGTGACTTTATCAAAGGGATGAGGAGTCCGGTGCCTGCTAGCCAGTTTATATCAGCGCCGCTGTCATAGCAACGATGTAAACATTGCTTGAATCCGATCCTATGTGTATATTTAAAACTCGCTCAATAGATACTGCTGGCAGTTCATTACAAATAATGCTTCATACATAATCGATCAGAGTATAATATTCATCTAAATACCTATATTAAAACATTAATGTGATATACATAAAACCATATATTAAAAAAATTATTAAAATATCACTGCTATATGTAAAGCTACTGATTCCCTTATGCCATCTAGTAGTGACTCAACAAATGTTCCTTGTGTTTTCCTGCTATGTGTGATAATTATTGTAGTAGATGCCATTTGTTGAGTCACCACTAGATGGCAGTGGTGACTACTATAGAAAGCCTGACCCATGCACACCCTCCGGAGGAGGGGGAGAGCCTCTGGACCTTCATCCTCTGCATAGAAGCATTAACCATCTGCTTGGCTTGGCCCATTGGGGGCCGCCATTTTAGGTGGGAGGGGTGTTGATTTTGATTCATTATTGGAGTCGCATTTATATATGCATGATTTTTGCACAATTGTCACCTTGTTTTGCACTTGATCACTTATGTATAGATGTGGGGTGCAGAGTCGCATCCTTTAATCAAGCATTGCATTGCAGTTTTTATGCTTATATTATGAGGAACTGTATTTCATTTATTCACCAGTAATATTTATTTCATTTCATTTTCTGGCTATATTTTCACACGTTGTGGTTTTTAGGAATATTATGCACATTGTATGATTTATTTATATATTTTGAGGAACTGTATTTTATTTATTCACTATTAATACCTATTCTAATTTTCTGGTCATATTTTCACACGGTGTGGTTTTAGGAACATTATGCACACTGTATGATTTATTCATATATTCTCACTAGGAATGGTAACCAGCACTTAGCACTTTATTATAGTTTGGCTGTTTTTAAACAGGAGAAGGTAGTAGTCATTGCTGAAGTGCAGTGTTCATATCAGAAAAACATGTACACTGGTCTATGGTAACTATCTGTAGGTGCTTATTGGTTGGTATACTAATTATAGGCATTACGTGCACTGTGAATTAAGGAAGGATTTAGATTCATGCTACTGTGAGAGGTCCTTTCCATAATTGTGAGTGGTACATTTAGATAGATTAGCGCCACATACCCTTTTTTACCATAGGTTAAAGATATTGACACCAACATCCGAAAGGGTACACCCCGTCTGGCCTGTATAGCACAGGGATTCCACCCTCCAGATCCACGTGTCGATACAATACGGCACCATCGCCCTGTTCACTCTCTTCCTCATCTTTTCCATAACCCTCCTTTGGGACAAGGGCAGCCACGAAAGACATGGAATAATCTCTGAAAACAAAATAGTAGTACCTGGGGAAGTTAAGGTGAAACGGTGGAGATCCTATTTCATCCTGAACAGTAAATTTAAAGTTCTAATAGTTCCTGGGTCATCACCCCCTAAATGAACTACTAATATAGAGGGCGGGAGCCAAACCTGCAATAATCTGGATAAGTGGAAGTATAACTGGTGCCACTGAAGATCTCTTACTCCTTTCCAAAATACATTAAACGATTCCGGATGCAATGACAAGTTTAAAGAATATTTACGTTGAGTCGCTCTTTTTCGCGCCAAGTAAACAAGAGAGTGTCCCAGAATCCACACAGTGCGACATAAATCTGAAAAATTAAACAAATTAGGTCTCACATATAATTGAAAACATTTTGACTTCCACCTCCCCATTTATTTAATGGCCGAGTCCTCCAAAACCCTCTTGGCTGCCTCTGAAGCTGCGCCAATTCTAAAGGAATGGAAAGAGAACTTAAACTTAAACTCATGTAACCCCATGTGTCTGAGGCAATTGTGCAAAATAAAATTAAACTGGTACTTCGTTAGTGGTGTTTAATCCAAATGTATGAGTAGATGCCCTGCCACTGGGGGGCCTAACCTCTAAAAATTCCTGAACTAACGTTAATGGGCACACGGATTTATTAACCTGAGCCCTCAAAGTAACCCACGAATCTCTACCACCAGGGTCAGTTTTGAAACATTGCAACCAAATGTGAACTGCTGATTGTTCCACAGAGATATGCTCATAATGGATGCCTGAACTGCCCAATTTGGAGCCCGGGAACAAGCTCTGAAATGTGAAATGCCCCCAAAAAAAGCGAGGAAAAAGGCAGTCCTAAACAGCAGAGCTTCCTATGCAGAAGCGCAGACTGCAGACGTTGCCAATCCCAGACCACCCAAGATTTCTAATGAAATTGGCCTCCTGCTACCTGGCACCACCATCATCCTTTTATAACCTTTAATCGCCTACTTAACTGAAAAGTAAGACATACAGGAAGGTAGGCCCCTCAACTGAAAGAAAAAGGAGAGACCCACCAGAGTCTTTACTAACTGAATGCTGGAAATTTGTTGTTGCATGAGGAATATCATAAAGGCCAAAATACTCCCTTCCATCGGTCTAACACCAACAAAAGCCCTATTGCTTGCAAATGACAGCCAACTCCTCCAGGCAGCAGAATAACTCGCCCAAGTCTTCGGAGCAACCAATCCCTGTATAGCTTCTTTTTTTTTTTTCTTGCCACTTCAGTCGACCTTTCGAGGGGCTTAAATCAACTTTGCATTTCATTTTTCTTTGGTCTCCCTCTCAGTGTCTCATCATCGTAGCACATTGCCATATCAAAAAGAGTTATATATTACATAGCACATCCCAGAGAAAATAAAACGGACCTGGGAACCATATCATATCTCCTCTCGTCTTATTTTCTCTTCCCTCCCTCTCCCTCCCTCCTTTCCCCAGCACACCCCTATCCCCCTCTCTCCAAGGTCATTTCCTCTTTTACTCTCCTTCTCTAATCTAAGGCTTTCAGTTCTTTAGCATAACTCCAGGACTTTTTTAATTTTTTCCAACATTCCCAAGCATCCAAGTTCCCACTGCTTACTTCGTCTATAGTATTCGCCAGGGTCTCCATGCTATATGATTCCTCTACTGCATCGATCCACTCCCATGTCTCTGGGCTCTCCCTCCTCTGCCAGCTCTTCGGTATCAGTCTCTTTGCTGCGTTTAAAAGGTGAGGGACCAGGGACCATATTTATTTATGTCTCCTTCTCCACCATGAAACAACACCACCCAAGGGTCTTATACCACCTCTATTTCAGTAATTGTCTTGATTAGAGCGAGAATCTTCTTCCAGAAAATTTTTATTTTAGGGCAATTCCACCAAAGGTGGCCCATTGTTCCTACTTCTTGGCAGCCTCGCCAGCAGAGTGCTGAATAGGGATGAGCCGAACACCCCCCTGTTCGGTTCGCACCAGAACATGCGAACAGGAAAAAAGTTCGTTCGAACACGCGAACACCGTTAAAGTCTATGGGACACGAACATGAATAATCAAAAGTGCTAATTTTAAAGGCTAATATGCAAGTTATTGTCATAAAAAGTGTTTGGGGATCCGGGTCCTGCCCCAGGGGACATGGATCAATGCAAAAAAAAGTTTTAAAAACGGCCGTTTTTTCAGGAGCAGTGATTTTAATAATGCTTAAAGTCAAACAATAAAAGTGTAATATCCCTTTAAATTTCGTACCTGGGGGGTGTCTATAGTATGCCTGTAAAGGGGCGCATGTTTCCTGTGTTTAGAACAGTCTGACAGCAAAATGACATTTTGAAGGAAAAAACTCATTTAAAACTACCCGCGGCTATTGCATTGCCGACAATACACATAGAAGTTCATTGATAAAAACGGCATGGGAATTCCCCAAAGGGGAACCCCGAACCAAAATTAAAAAAAAAAAATGACGTGGGAGTCCCCCTAAATTCCATACCAGGCCCTTCAGGTCTGGTATGGATATTAAGGGGAACCCCGGCCAAAATTTAAAAAAAAAAATGACGTGGGGTTCCCCCTAAATTCCATATCAGACCCTTCAGGTCTGGTATGGATTTTAAGGGGAACCCCGCGCCAAAAAAAAAACGGCGTGGGGTCCCCCCAAAAATCCATACCAGACCCTTATCCGAGCACGCAACCTGGCAGGCCGCAGGAAAAGAGGGGGGGACGAGAGTGCGGCCCCCCCTCCCTCCTGAACCGTACCAGGCCACATGCCCTCAACATTGGGAGGGTGCTTTGGGGTAGCCCCCCAAAACACCTTGTCCCCATGTTGATGAGGACAAGGGCCTCATCCCCACAACCCTGGCCGGTGGTTGTGGGGGTCTGCGGGCGGGGGGCTTATCGGAATCTGGAAGCCCCCTTTAACAAGGTGACCCCCAGATCCCGGCCCCCCCTGTGTGAAATGGTAAGGGGGTACATAAGTACCCCTACCATTTCACAAAAAAAGTGTCAAAAATGTTAAAAATGACAAGAGACAGTTTTTGACAATTCCTTTATTTAAATGCTTCTTCTTTCTTCTATCTTCCTTCATCTTCTGGTTCTTCTGGCTCTTCTGGTTCTTCCTCCGGCGTTCTCGTCCAGCATCTCCTCCGCGGCATCTTCTATCTTCTTCTCCTCGGGCCGCTCCGCACCCATGGCATGGGGGGGAGGCTCCCGCTCTTCTCTTCTTCTTTTCTTCTCTTCTTCATTTTCTTCTCCGGGCCACTCCGCAATCCATGCTGGCATGGAGGGAGGCTCCCGCTGTGTGACGGCGCTCCTCGTCTGACAGTTCTTAAATAACGGGGGGCGGGGCCACCCGGTGACCCCGCCCCCCTCTGACGCACGGGACATGACGGGACTTCCCTGTGGCATTCCCCGTGACGTCACAGGGAAGTCCCGTCAAGTCACCGTGCGTCAGAGGGGGGCGGGGTCACCGGGTGGCCCCGCCCCCCCCGTTATTTAAGAACTGTAAGACGAGGAGCGCCGTCACACAGCGGGAGCCTCCCTCCATGCCAGCATGGATTGCGGAGCGGCCCGGAGAAGAAAATGAAGAAGAGAAGAAGAGAAGAAGAGAAGAAAAGAAGAAGAGAAGAGCGGGAGCCTCCCCCCAATGCCATGGGTGCGGAGCGGCCCGAGGAGAAGAAGATAGAAGACGCCGCGGAGGAGATGCTGGACGAGAACGCCGGAGGAAGAACCAGAAGAGCCAGAAGAACCAGAAGAACCAGAAGATGAAGGAAGATAGAAGAAAGAAGAAGCATTTAAATAAAGGAATTGTCAAAAACTGTCTCTTGTCATTTTTAACATTTTTGACAGTTTTTTAGTGAAATGGTAGGGGTAAGAACCCCCTTACCATTTCACACAGGGGGGGGGCCGGGATCTGGGGGTCCCCTTGTTAAAGGGGGCTTCCAGATTCCGATAAGCCCCCCGCCCGCAGACCCCCACAACCACCGGCCAGGGTTGTGGGGATGAGGCCCTTGTCCTCATCAACATGGGGACAAGGTGTTTTGGGGGGCTACCCCAAAGCACCCTCCCAATGTTGAGGGCATGTGGCCTGGTACGGTTCAGGAGGGGGGGCGCACTCTCGTCCCCCCTCTTTTCCTGCGGCCTGCCAGGTTGCGTGCTCGGATAAGGGTCTGGTATGGATTTTTGGGGGGACCCCACGCCGTTTTTTTTTTTGGCGCGGGGTTCCCCTTAAAATCCATACCAGACCTGAAGGGTCTGGTATGGAATTTAGGGGGAACCCCACGTCATTTTTTTTTTTTAATTTTGGCCGGGGTTCCCCTTAATATCCATATCAGACCTGAAGGGCCTGGTATGGAATTTAGGGGGACTCCCACGTCATTTTTTTTTTTTAATTTTGGTTCGGGGTTTCCCTTTGGGGAATTCCTATGCCGTTTTTATCAATGAACTTCTATGTGTATTGTCGGCAATGCAATAGCCGCGGGTAGTTTTAAATGAGTTTTTTCCTTCAAAATGTCATTTTGCTGTCAGACTATTCTAAACACAGGAAACATGCGCCCCTTTACAGGCATACTATAGACACCCCCCAGGTACGAAATTTAAAGGGATATTACACTTTTATTGATTGACTTTAAGCATTATTAAAATCACTGCTCCTGAAAAAACGGCCGTTTTTAAAACTTTTTTTTGCATTGATCCATGTCCCCTGGGGCAGGACCCAGGTCCCCAAACACTTTTTATGACAATAACTTGCATATTAGCCTTTAAAATTAGCACTTTTGATTTCTCCCATAGACTTTTAAAGGGTGTTCCACGGCATTCGAATTTGCCGCGAACACCCCAAATTGTTCGCTGTTCGGAGAACTGGCGAACAGCCAATGTTCGAGTCGAACATGAGTTCGACTCGAACTCGAAGCTCATCCCTAGTGCTGAACTATTTTTCTGGTATTTGCTTATTATATCTGGTGTCGCATAGCTTCTACATATACATTTATAGGTCATTTCTGCTGTTCGTGAGTCTATTGCCGAGTTAAAGATAATTTTCAAAATTTTACTAATTGTGTTTTTATCTTTCTTTGTGCCCAATTCCCTCTCCCATTTCCCAATGAATGGCGGTATCTCCAATTTTTCTGTCATCATCGAGATTTTATATAGTTTGGAGATTATATTTCTCGGGTCTTCTATGTCACATAACTTTTCCATCTCTGTCAATTCTTCCCCCGACCTAATGGGATGTGGTAATTTGCTCACAAAATGGTTCAATTGTAGGTACCGCCACTCATCCATCCCCCGTGCCACCCTCCTGTGTCTAAGTTGTTGAAGTGTCATCATTTTACCTTCTTTAATTATTTCTCTTAATTTTGTTATCCCCCAAAATACCTCCTCTCCTCCTACATTTTCTGTTCCCGGTGCAAAAAATTGATTATCTTTCAGTGCAAGTAAGGGTGAATTATATTTTCCATTAACTTTCTTATAAATCCCATCCCAAATTTTAAAGACATTTAGTGAAAATTGAGTACTGTCCGTGATACTTTTTTTATTTGCACTAACATACAATTTTTCAGGACAAGCTTTCGGGGTATGTCCCCTTCTTCAAGGTCCAAGCAGTACTGCTTGGACCTTGAAGAAGGGGACATACCCCGAAAGCTTGTCCTGAAAAATTGTATGTTAGTGCAAATAAAAAAAGTATCACGGACAGTACTCAATTTTCTCTGTCACAATTGCACTAATACGGCTACAACAAATCAAGTAAAGACATTTAGTGTAATTCGTGAGTGTTGTTATCTAAAATTCTAAAGTGTGGAGGATTCCAAATGATACTTCCCAATTGTGCTTTACTAAGAGTTTTCTCTATTTTCACCCACCTTTTTTCATTTTCTCCCTTTGCCCATTCAACCAATCTTCACAGAGCTATGGCTTTATAATAGTTCTGGAAGTCTGGCACAGCCAGGCCACCATTTATTTTACTTTGCTTTAAAATCTGGAAGGAGACTCTCGGTCTTCTATTTTTCCATATAAAATTCATTATTATCTTTTTTAGCTTTCTTAGGTAGTATAGGGGGAGTGCCACTGGAATCATCTGAAATTGATACATAATTTTAGGGAGCAGGACCATTTTGATGACATTGATGCGGCCTATCCATGAGAGGGGCCTACTGGCGAATCCTTTACAGTCGGATCTAACTTCATCAAGTAGGGGTAGATAATTTATATTATATATCTTCTCGGTTGAGTTTGCTAGTTTATTTCCCAAGTACCTTAATTCCTTGGTCCACCCAAAGCTGAACTCTTTTTTCACGTTATAATAATAAGATTATTCCCGCGCTATCTTATATGAAAAACGGCTAGAAGTGGAACAGCTGCTAGCACCGAATCGGGTACACACCTGACCTGGGGAAAAATTATAGGTAAAAAGGGTGGTGCTGCGCTAATCCTATTACGGACTAAAACCGCATAACAACAGACTGAATAGGGAACTTGTGATAAAAATTACATCACCAAAAAGTAGAGATATAGAAAAAAAAATAAAGTGATATGTGGTATTAACCAAAAATAGCGAGCATAAATCATATAAAGCATGTTCACAACGTGAACATCTGTTCATAAAAAAACACACATATTTAGAAATAACCACCACAACATATGATAAACTCACAGTCTATATAAAACGTTCATAAATATGTGCAAGTGAATATATAAAGGAATAATAAAAATATGTGCAAAAACAGCTCAAGAAAGTGACAATGTGCAATGGTGTATACAGATCAATCAAACATGGATAATGAATAAATCAGCACGCCATGCTCCACATGAAGTGACAACAGTGCAAAAAGTCCATACAAATGGATACAGCCTGAGTATCCCAAAGAAAAAATATAAAAATATATATGTATAAAAAATATTATATAAAAAAAAAATATACTTCACAAAAAGTCCTAATATAAATAAAATATGTGACAGCAACGTCCTAACATGCAATTGTTGCAGATAAGGTGCTCAAAGTGGCTAACATCAAGTGCATCTTCGTGTGCATACACACAGGTGGGTAATGACCCCTTACCTTAGGGTAATAGGGCATAAGCATATGACCAAAGAAGGCTTTTGGGGTGTCCACCTAGGGGCTCCAGCGCATCCCTCTCCGTCCTAAATCCGGGCTGGATTCTTTCAGATGTAGTGCAGGGAGGTATATAGAATAATAAAGCAGGAAGGATCCCAATAGTGTAATTCCATTTTTATAAAATAATAGTTTTTATTAAAGAAACTTCAGGTACTCGCATAAAAAACAAATGAACAGCAGTAAAATCCAACGAGCAGCGAGCTTGTAAGCCTCTAGCAGTGAATGCAGCCTGTCCCGTCCCATTGGATTTTACTGCTGTTCATTCGTTTTTTATGTGAGTACCTGAAGTTTCTTTAATTTTTTTGTATTTAATTTTATTTATGTAACTATTCTTTAGATCCAACTGTCCCCCTGAAGAGACCGCTTACAGGTTGAAACGTGTTGGGGCTTGCTATCCATGTAACATTATGTAATTTAACAATGTGTATCAATATGTGTTTGTTACTGCACTGGGGAATATGATTTGTGTTACTGTACCAAATGTTTCTCTATATACTGTATTTCAATAAACCATGATATTTGACAAAATATTTTTATACATCTATTAAGAACTTCTCTTTTGATCTTGTACATTGCTGTTTTAAAGCCCTATGGGGGAAAACAATTCTTCTATAATCCAATTTCGGGGTGCGCAGCTCTTTCTATCTCTTCTATATGTGTCCTCCTTTTTTTATAGTTCAACTCTGCCCTTTTGATTACCACCTGTTGATATATCTCCCGGGAGAACTGGCCCAATTGTTTTTTATGTTCTTGTTCCACCCTAGCTAAATCCGTTAGTTTTTGGATTTTCTCTCGTCTCTCTCTTTTCTTCCTTGCCCCCATCTCTATTAGGACCCCTCTTATGTAGGCTTTATGAGCCTCCCATAAGGTGGACCCCGATACTTCCCCTGTATCATTTACTGAGAAATAATTCTCCAATTCCTTTCTAATTCTGTCATACCCCACCTCCTCCCGAATCAATTCCTCATTTAAGCGCCACTGTCCTGAGTAGCCCGGTCCTCTGCCTATTGTCATTTCCATAGTCAGGGGTGCATGGTCTGAAAAAGTCACATTTCCTATCTTAGAGTCCAAAACCTCATCTATATCCCTATGTTCCACAAATCCGTAGTCAATCCGAGAGTTATGCCCCACGACACACGGTCGGACTTTGTTCGGACATTCCGACAACAAAATCCTAGGATTTTTTCCGACGGATGTTGGCTCAAACTTGTCTTGCATACACACGGTCACACAAAGTTGTCGGAAAATCCAATCGTTCTGAACACGGTGACGTAAAACACGTACGTCGGGACTATAAACGGGGCAGTGGCCAATAGCTTTCATCTCTTTATTTATTCTGAGCATGCCTGGCACTTTGTCCGTCGGATTTGTGTACACACGATCGGAATTTCCGACAACGGATTTTGTTGTCGGAAAATTTTATCTCCTGCTCTCCAACTTTGTGTGTCGGAAAATCTGTTGGAAAATGTCCGATGGAGCCCAATTTCCAACAACACGCTCCGATCGGACATTTTCCATCAGAAAATCCGACCGTGTGTACGGGGCATAAGATCCGTGCACAGGGGAGTAAAACGTGTAATCCCGTTTTCCTGGGTGTTGAACTCTCCATATATCTACCAACTGAAAGAGGGATAGTTTTTGCTTTACCTCCTTCAATTGTATGTTGTTCATCCCCTGGACTCGGGCCGTACTGTCTAATCCTGGGTCCATATAGAAGTTAAGATCTCCCATCAATATCAAATGTCCTTTCCTAAACACCCTTCATTTTCCCAAGATGTTCACAAAATATTTCATCAAATTTTTATTAGGTGCGTAGACATTAGCCAGTGTGTACTCCCCCTCATACAGTCTGCCCCTAAGAAATAGGTATCTACCTTCCGGGTCTACCAATCTGTCCTCCAGCACAAACCTTGTTCTTTTTGCGAACCCAATGGCTACACCCCGAGCTCTATTTGAAATGGTATCTCCTTGGTACCAAATCGGATATTCACTTGAAAACAATCTTAGTTTAGACTCATGTGAAATATGTGCTTCCTGGAGAAAGGCCACTTCAAGTCCTAATAATTTAAGCTCATTGAAAATATTTCGTCTTTTATAGGCCATGTTTAGGCCTCTGACGTTATACGTTGTAAATTTTATTGTGGTCATTGCTATCCTTCTACACTCCTATATGTGGCCCTTTTCCTTTGACCTTGGAGAGATTCCACACTTTCTTAGTGTTGTGGCTGGGATGTCTCCCCTCCCTTTCCCCCCCCCCCCCCCCCATTTGGTCTCTGCTGGACCCTTAGACCCTTGAGGGTCACATACATCGTGGCCCTCTCTTGGTCTCCACCTCCAAAGGTAGAGCTCTCGTTGTGCCCCCCCGGCCCCCGTTTCCACGGGGACCGGGTGGGTTAGCCGTCCCCTGGTAGCGCTTCTATCTTTACGGTTTTCTTCCCATCCTGCTATCCCTTCCTTCCCCCACCTCCCCTCCCTCTCCCCACTTCCCCCCACCCAGGACCCTCCCTTCCCCCACGGCATTTTACACAAGCCCCGCTCCTAGATCTACCCACTGTTCATTGGACCAGTCCAACAGCGGGGGGACCTGCAAGCTTAGTTTCCCGCAAAATTCCTCTAATTCTCCCGGGAATCTTATCCTGGCTGTTTTACCGTCTTTACTTCCCAGCAGGCAGGCCGGGAACCCCCATGAATATTTTACATTTTGTTTTATCATTTGTTCCAAGAGGGGCTTAAGGTGGCGTCTTCTCGCCAATGTGTCTTTGGCTAAATCTGCAAATACTTGGATCCTTGCCCCCTCAAATTGAAGCGGGGTTTTTCCTCTTAATTTTACCCATATGTTTCCCTTGTCCTCGTAGAATCTGAACCTTACTATTATGTCTCGACTTCTTTCCATTCGCATAGTGTCAAATCTTCCTATCAGGTGTACCCGCTCAATTTTTGGGAAATCTTCTCCTCCCAATTCCAGGAGGGGGCTGAAAATTGCCGCTATGGTCTTCCTCAAATCCTCTCCCCTCGTTTCCGGAACCCCTCGGATTCTCAGATTTTGTCTACGGTTTCTATTTTCTTTGTCTTCTAACCTATAGCAGATTTTTATTTGGTTTTGTTAGAAAATTTTAACTTGTTCTTTTAATTCAGATAGTTCCCGCTCCTGTCTGTCCATTATGTCTTCTGTTCTCTCAACTCTGGCCAGTAGATTACCTAGGTCTGTCCTCAACATACTTAATTGAGGTTTCCAGTGACTTAAACATTTCTGAAATTTCATTTTTCGAGGGAAATTGTGTCTCCTGCCTATGTTCTTCCAGTCTGGTTGTTTCGATTACATTCTCAGTTGATGACTCATCTCTGGAATGGTTGGGGGTCTGATCCCCCTTCCCATTCGATCCCTTCTTTTTATCTGCCATGGCTGGCTTTTGGTTCTCCGGGTGGGTGCTCCCCGGGCTCCCCCCTCGGGCCAGGTATTGCTGGATTGTGCTCCCTGTAGTGTTATCTTTTGGTGTCTTGGGTGCCCCCCTTCCCAGCTTTGGACGCAGCTCTACTCATAATGATTTCCGTGACCTGGGACTAGTAATTTTTTATCGCTAGGGCTTAGGGGGATACGTGTCTTTAAAAGTTCGTAAGTTTTTAGGTTATTTGATGTTCTCAGAACTGTTCACTTTAATGCACCATTGTCCCCTACTGCCTTTATGGGTATCTTAATTCCAGGATATATTTCACCAATTCTATTCCTCCTTATTCCTGTCACGCTTCTTGTTCCTCTGTAGTGCACTGATTCTGACCTGTTTTCCTGGTAAGAGGCTAAAATGGCTGTCCTGCTTTCATGCTCTGTTGTATAGGAAAAGACTCTCGCTGTCACTCCCAGCTTCACCTCTTTACCTTTCTATTAACACTTTAATGCTCCACAATTCCCACCAAAAATTATTGCCGGTAAAGCGGTATTACAACAGATATTGCGAGTATTGCAAGTATGGCAGTAGTGTACAAAATCTCATTCCACAACTTTCCACAATATCACTCGTACCTTCCCCCGAGAGTCTTCCCTTTTGCGGGAGAGTCCTTGTTCCTCTATTACCTTTATGGCTGGAAGCAGATAACAGCCCTTACCATGGACCCTTCACTGTAGCGCCGTTGCCTTCCGGTGTAGCTATCAGGTCTCCGCTCCGGGCGGACATCGAGTCCCTGTGTACTGCTGGCTCCGCTATATGGCTCTACAGGATGAGGCGTTCCCGGTCGGAGCTTTACTGTCTCGCTGCCTGAGCCCGTGGGGTGAGAGGGTGTAGGGGATGCCGGGGGGACGACCGAGGTCACTGCTCCGTTAGTCCCGCTGAATGCCCCGTACTAGACCTGGTTCGCATTGGGCTCCGGAGTGTCTGTCGGCATCAGTGGTCTAGCAGCACGGCTTTCCTCTTCTCCTTAACCGCCACCATCCACTAGCCTGTCTGCACGAGAGACCGCCAGGTCGCCGGCCGACACACCTCAAGCTTCTCCCTTCCCGTCCGACGTCTTACGTCATGACCCTCCTCAGCCTCGTGCGATGCATAAGGTCCACCTGGATGTTGATTCCCTGTATAGCTTCTGATACCAGGTTCATATTATCTGCCACAGGCCCTCCAGGCACCAGATCCCCTGCTCATCTGCATCTGGAAGTAGCTGACGAAAGCGGTCCATCTGGAACCTGGACAAGGATACAGCTATCACATTCAACCTACCCAGAGTGTATTTTGCTTTCAACCATATATTGTACTTAAGACATAAGAAAACAATCTGTCTCAATACCTTAATTACAAGTAAAGAACAAGAAGAAAGGTAATTCACTGCAAACAGAACACCTTAATTATCTGTTTCTACTAAAATACTCCTATTCGCAAAACAAGCTCCCCAAAGCTCCATAGCTACCAAATATGGGAACAATTCCAATAATACTACATTCTTCATGGCGTACAACAGCAATGCGTGCCCCAAATTGCTGCAAAACCTTTGAAACCAGGCGCATCTGTAAACAATCGAAAATCACAAATTCACTCTGAAAGTAAGACCACCCATTATAAGTATTCATAAACTTAGCCCATACCAACAAATCCTCCTTAAGGGGATTAGACATTCTGATATGTGCCAATGGTGACTTGAGTCCTGATGCAGAAAGGTACAAGCATTGAGAAAACATTCGACCAATAGGCATGATCCTGCATGCAAAAGCCTAATTCCCTAGAAGCAATTGCATGTCCTTCAGAAGCACTTTTTTTTTCTGTAAGAAGCGTGCCAGTAAAAATTTCACAAGCTTTGTCTCGGGCAAACAGAATTCCCCTCTACACATGTCTATAAAAATCCCTAAAAATTATAATGACAATGTAGACAAGCACGCTTTTTCCTCCGCTGGAACCTCAAAAGCCCGAGCGATACTACTGAACGTTTGCAACAAATCTGCACAGCGATTAGAGTCAGGTGGTCCTCTCAATAAAATATAATCCAAATTGTGTATCACACGTTCCCTCCCTGACTGAGAACAAACCACCCAATGAAGGAAAGTGGCAAAAGCTTTGAAATATGAATATGACAAGGAACATCCCATAGGGAGACACTTGTCAAAGAAAAAACACTCCTCAAAATGAAAACCTAGAGAACTGAATGCTTCCGAGGAGATTGGCAAGAGGCAGAAAGCTGATTTTATATCTGCTTTAGCCATGAGAGCTCCCACCCCAAAGGACCTGATTTTAATAAATAACGTCCTCAAACATCGCATAAGAGACTGAGCATGAAGCCTCATCAATCTCGTTGTTTCGAGAATTCCCTTTCGGAAAGGACAAGTGATGTATGAAGTAGAAGGCATTGGCCTCCCGCTTAAGAACTACCCCTAATGGAGAAACGCGGAAATTCTGAAAAGGTGGATCCCTAAACGGGCCTTTCACGCTCCCCTCAGTGATCACTTTATCCCTAACCACTTCTGGAAAAATCTGTACAGACTTCAAGTTACCAACCACCTCACAACCTTTACCCAAAAAGGGGGGCAACGGAAAACCCTGCTCAAAACCATTAATGAGAAAAAGTGCCTTCTGTTTGGGAACCTGTCCAACAATGGGTGCATTCTTCCCAGCCTCACTGGCATGCAGGCTTTTTTGAAAAATATTCCTGTGTGATTGAACATCCCTGTGTTGAACGCAAAACAACAACCCCTCCTATATGCTGTCAGTAAAGGGTTAACCGCTCCTTTCTTTGGCGCAACTGGTTTCTGGGGCAAAATTAAATTCAACCAGAGACCCACATCTTTCATGTCCCACCTAAGGGCAGGGTGTATGGACAATTTTTGTCTAAAAGACTTGTCGTACACATACCACCCCAGGCCCCCCAAATTTTTGTAAGCCTCCAAAATGTGATCTAAGGGCTGGAACATACCCCCACACAACTCCGGATGTTGCTCTGCCATCACGACAGCATATATTCAGAAGGCCTGCAACCAATTGTGAAAAGACCATGGTATATGCCTATGTCTGTCATCCTCTTGTTTCCCTTCCCATTTTCTGTCTGTTTTAAACATAGCATCCTTGTGAACAGGGAGAAGTGACAATATCTCCACAAACTCCCCCTTCCAAATCTTCTTCTTTATTGACTGATTCAAATGATAACCCAGGGGTGAAATCTCGCATGGCATAACCTCCTTCATGCAAGCCTCAGGAACATTATTCCTGACAGGCGCAGCAGCATGCACTGATTCAGGGACCCCTAATGTGTTCTGTAATCCACTATCTATGAATGAAACATTGTGCTGAGAGGATTAATGAGAAGGATGAAAGGCAGGAACCATAGGAAGGGTTGAGATAGATACAGGAGGAGATTGACCAGAATTAAACAGTGGAGGTACATTTTCAACCAAAGAAAACAGAGAAACCACTAATGCAGATAAGGCATTAAAATGAGGTGACTCACCAGCTGCTGGAGGTTGCGTCGTTTGCTGAGCCATACCCTCCAGCAGCACACCAGGTTCAGGAACCTATGGATTCTGAGCAGCCAAGGACACAAGCTGCCTGTCGCCTGCATACTCAGTATCTTGCTGGCGAGACACCGCCCCCTGAGTAGTAGGGGCTCCTGATGACAATGGCCATCCCTTACTGTCCATCCCTGCGGGCTGTCTGGCACTACCCCACCGTCTTCCTGCTGGCCGATGAAGGAGAAAATGACCTCTTCTTCTTGCAGGTGAAGTGGCCCCAGCCCACCATGCTGTTGCTATTCTCAGCTACTCCGCTGTGCCTGCTCCTCCCCTGCTGCCTCCAAGGCTGGGCTCTGTCTCTCCGGCGGGCTGCAACAACGTGGTCTCTCCTCCCATGCGAGCTCTTCTCCCTATCGGCCCGAACCTCTGTGCTGCGCCCACGGTCCCTCCGCCGCCATTCCACTCCTGCACTCAGTTTGCTCTTCCCCAAAGTCTTCAGCTAATGTCTGGCAGAACTGCCTGACCAGGGACTCCATTACCTCGGGTAAAAATTACTGAGTTCTTGTGCAGTCGTGTGCTGCTGCTCTGGTCCTGGGGGAAAAGGAATAAGCCCCATGGCAGCAGCCCTTAAATAGCCTATCCTGGTTTCCAGAGAATTCCTATGATTCCCATTGGATCCTGGAATCTTCATTCCCCATTCTTAAAGTGACAGTAACCCTAAATAACTAACCTGCATATTATACATATAACAACGTTTCCTAGCCAAACATGAGGTGGGGTTGCCACAGTCTCAAGCCAGTGGACCCCTAATTGTGCCCCCCCTTTTCACTCTGTTTGCTAGCTGGATGAGAGAGTCATCTGTCCCCTGGCTGGCAGATATACTGTAGAATATAACCCACAGTGAGAGAGTAACACCTGCAAATGGGTGAGTACATCTCGCCCTGCCCTGTCCTGCATAGCATCTTGTGGGTAATGAGCTGTCATCAGCAAATTCATTCTGTTTATGAATTCATATTTTCCTTCATTGTATTTAACCTAGCTATTAGGATTTTGGACATATTACTATATACATTTCCTAGGATTATTTAACGTCACTATGAAGTTATTAAAATCTAAAATTAAAACCTTTTGTTTTTTTTAGGTCAGCAGTTTTACCAGGGCTCTCCTAAATCATACTTACAGCTACATACCAATATTATTTTGACTTGGGCTAATAATGAGCTAATTAGCACAGGTTATATTTGGTGGTAGGGGTGAGGGGTTGTATTCTGCTTGAAATCCGCAAAATACAAATCTAGCTGAATCCCATTAAAGGATAGTGTCAGCTTTAGGAGCCTTTTACACATTACACCCATATTTAGGGTGTAACATGTAATCTGCTCCTATGCACCCACCTCCAGCTGCCAGATCTCTCCTATCTGTAACAGCAGGCGGGGGATCCTCTCCCTGCCACATTTTGAAAACAGAATAGCTGTGCTGGACTCTCTCCACACAGCTGCACCATTCATTCACAGGAATCTGTGAATGAATAAACTATAAGTCCTATCTTTCACCGTGGCAGATGGACCTGTGGCATTGTAGTTCATTCACACTGTCTGCATTTTTTTTTGGTAAATTATTTACATATGTACATTTTAAAAAAAAATTCTTATTTGTTTTCTTGTAAGCCCATCTCTGCCCAAGCCAAGCAGACAAGAGCAGGGGTGGCAATGCAAGCTGGGTAAAATAATAGAAGCTGGGTAGGGAGACCCAACATGAATTTGTTGGGCTTCATTTTTCTTCTGCTATGGGTCTGTTGCAGAGACAAGAGGTAAAGTGCAGACAGCAGCAACATTTAAAGTGGTTGTAAACTTTTACATATACCCAGTGAAGGAGCTACCCTCAGTTGATACACGGAGATTAAACAAATCCTTCTACATATGTTGTTTCTGTCTATCTGCAATCTTCTCTTCTCTACATCTGTTCAAAGTGCTGAAATTATAAGATAGTCTACAGGTTCAGAAAAAGGGGGCAGAGAACTGAAGTTACACTCTGCAGAGCTCAGTGAGGAGAGGTCTGAAAGCTGCTGGGAGGGAAGGGACACAACCTCTTCACACAGCACACTGGAACAGAGCTGAGGCCATCAATCTGCTGAAGGTCCATCCCCTGTCACCATTTTTCTCTTGGTGTCAGGAAAGCCATCCCCACTGGGAGAAGACAGTGATGAACGCTGGCGGCTGCTATAATCGCAAAAGAGAATCCGGCAGGCTGGTTGTACTAAAGTTGATCAATCAATCAGCCTGCCCATTAACGGTTCGAATCACAACCAGTTCCTGCTAAACTGGCCGACCTAAGAAAACACCAAACACTTTTGGGTATATGGGGATACAAAAGGAGGTTTCAGTGCACATGGCTTAAGGTTGTGCAATGTTTTGGGTGGACAATATTTTCACATTTGTTTTTCAAAGGATGCAGTGAGGTTAAAGTAAAAAAATAAAAAAATAAAAACCCAAGCTAAAAGTTCTACTCTAAAAAAAGTGAAAAGTTAATTGAAATGTAGCAAAGTCTCTGAACTTGTCCAGTCTAATGGGAACTTTCCGAGCCAAAGATAGCTGACATCCTTCTGTATGTGGTGGGTTGTGAGGCATAGTGGGTGCAAGGTGGACAAAGTCATTGGGCGCCAGACACTTCCTGGATGTAAAAGTGTTTTTATTTCTCTTAACGGTCCTTTTTGTATTTTTGGGGGAAAGAGGGAAAGAGGACTAGGGCCAGGACACCCTTAGATAGTTGCTAATTCAATTGGCAGACTTGGAGACTTCAATAGGAGGACAGCCGTGCAGGGAAAGGCCCCATCAAGAAGCCACATCTGCACTTGCAGGAATGCTGTCTCCTATGGTAACAGTCTTTAACAGTTCCTAACTCAAACATAACAGTTCTTTCAGCTCCACTACAACTGCTTCTTGTAGTTCTTCAACACTGAGCTCCCGGTCTCTCGCTAAACCCTCTGATTCACTGACATTGAATACCTTGAGCTCCTCCAAGGTTGGCGGTGGTATCCCCTCAAGTGTCACCCACGCTTCCCTGCTGGGTCCCTAGCTTGGCACTCCAGATGCTTCTCAAGCTTCACCTCTGCTAACCAGCGAGGTTCCTGGCTTGACTCACAGGGCTGCTCTGTAAACGTCTACTCCGTGGGTTGGGTCCCTGACTTGACCACCGCCTGATTCTCCACTGTGCCTTTTCGGTGAGAATATGGTTTCCGGTACTTACTTCAGTTACTCACTGTGGTCCCTGCTAAAGGTGGTTGGCCCCTTTGCGGCAACAGCTCCCCTCCTACCTCCAACCACTGACAGGTTCTCCGGCCGACAGAACCGTCACTTTTGGTCAGACTGCAAGCCGCAGTCCCAACCCTGTGCTGCCCTCTTACTTCTGGATAGGCCCTCACACAGCCAAGCAGCCAGATGCCCCAGTGATAGGCCCAACCTCTGGCCTAGCAGCCCGGGGCGTACCACACACCTCCACCCTGACAGCCATCCAGGTGGCACAGAACACTGATCACCTGACCTCACCCGAATATATAGGATCTCCCAGCAGGCCAAGGGATTCAAAAAAGCCCCTGCCCGTTGGCTAAGATACCCCATATACTCATAAATTGACCTAGGGTTGCCCCTCTCATATCTAGTACCACCAAGTACCCGGCCACCTAGTGGTAGAAGAGAAAAGTGCAACCAGGCCAAACTTGGGGAGAAATCAATAGATCTCTATCAATCGACCAAGATAACTACTCTTGGTAAGTGAATTTGTGAGGAGCTCCCTGACTAAACCCCAGGGTTCTACAGAAAAAAATAGCTAAGGTGTTGACAATTGAGGTACTAGCTATCAATCAGTTGTTGCAGATAGATATTGGTCCTTTAAAAGCTTTTTGGGTGTACAGATCAGTGCATACAGGCAGGGCACTTAAGATATGTACACTAGCACTGCAATACAAGGAACTTAAGCACAGTCTGCTAAAGCAAATGTTAAACCAAACCACAAAAATCTCATATAAACTTTTTTTTGTAAACTAAATGTTTATTATTTTTGACAAAATACATTCCAATATAGATGAATACAATTAACTGGTAATGTGAATATGAAAGTGTAGCGCTATATACCTAAATAACATTAACTCTAAAGATAATAAAACCAGGGTTAGAATCCCAATATCAAGGGATATAGAAACAAAAATAAATTCTAAAATAATAAATCAGTGAAAAAATCCCAATCAAGGGACATACGTAGATATGATATAGTCATACCCTATGCAAAATACATATTACAGTATATATGTGAATATTAGTGATGCAAATAGGAAAGAGGTAACCAGTGTGAATTTAAAGTGCCAATATACACAACAGAAAACTAATATTTTTAAAAAAGACAGCAGTCCAGGCATATGTTAGTAAAAACTGATATATATTAAGTCCAAAGATGTAAAGGACCAGTATTCATAAACAACAACGCTTCAAAGGAGACTGGGATAGTAAGGGAGCTACCACCAAGGATCTTAGGAGGCTTACCAGATGATGGTGACTTGGGAAGGCTTATACCGCCCAAGTCGCAAAGACTTAAAGACTTTTAAACCAGCTGGCTAGAAGGGTACATCTCCTGAGACAGCCACAATGGATCCTAGATCAGGACGGCAGCTTGGTATCAATGATCACGGACAGCGGCATAAGGTAATGCTCCAATAGGGGGCCCCAAACCGATGTTCACATACCATGCGAAAATAGATGAAAAACTTGCATGGTGTGATACCGTATAAACTTTTTTATTAAGTAAATGAAGAATAATACTCACATGTTAAAAGTCGCCAAGGGCATATACAAGAACAAAAAGCGGTATATGAAGTGGGTCCACTGACGCGTTTCTGCTAAAAAGCCATTTAGCAGAAACGCACAGTCATGTGACACTGCACCCAAATACAATTGATGCCCTTTTTTTACCACAAATAGAGCTTTCTTTTGGTGGTATTTGATCACCTCTTCGTTTTTTATTTTTTGTGCTATAAACAAAAAACAGCGATAGTTATGAAAAAAAGAACAATATTTTTTTCTTTCTGCTATAACACACATCCAATAAAAAAAATTAAAAAATCTAATTTTTTTTGGCCAATATGTGTTCTACTACATATTTTTGGTAAAAAAAATCCCAATAAGCGTATATTGATTGCTTTGCGCAAAAGTTATTGCTACTACAAACTATGGGATGTTTTTATGGCAGTTTTATTTATTTTATTTATTTTTACTAGTAATGAAGGCGATCAGGGATTTTTAGCAGGATTGCGGCGGACAAATTGGACACTTAGTTACACTTTTTTGGGGATCAATAACATTATTACAATAATCAGGGCTAAAAATATGCACTGTTACTGTACTAATGACACTGGCAGTGAAGGGGTTAACATCAGGTGCGATCAAAGGGTTAAATGTGTCCCTAGGGGGTGCTTACTAACTGTGTGGGGGTTGCTCTGACTGAGGGAGAACAAAGATCCGTGTTCCTGCTTAGCAGGAACACAAGATCTCTATCTTCTCCCCTGTCAGAGTGGCGATCGGCTTTGTTTACATAGGCAGACCACTGTTCTGCCTCTCTCGGGAACGATTGCTTGTGGCCGGCGGACGTTGGGTCCGCCAGACCCGCTGATTGCTGACTGTCCAATCAGCATGCATGTGTGCCCCCTAGTAGCTATTGCACGAAATGACATACAGGTACATGATTTCACACAATAAAGCCGACCTGCCGCAGTACGTGTACGTTAGGCGGTGGGCAAGTGGTTAAGTGAACCTTGAAAATGTAAAAACTCAAGTCTATCTTTAGTCAAAAGAAAACAAACACTTTAAGAATAAACAGTTTTATATATGTATTTCAACTGTTTTATACAGCCATTTGGAGATCAAACTTTATAATCTTTTTGAAAGAGCTTGTGAAAACGGAAAACAATGGCACAATGTTTGTAAATGCAAACCTTCATTATCTACATGTCTTCTATTGTTTAATTTCAAACAACTTGTTTAAAAAGATATTAATACTTTTTACAAGACCTCCCATATTACTATGTTGCACTGTGAACATTACCATTTGCTGCACTTGCTACTAAGCAGTTAAATTTGTACCATTGTAATATTTCATTGTCAAGACTTTGAGCAATATACCACCAAACTGAAACCATCACAATTGATAATCGAGAGCTGTCTTACATAACAGTGCGGGATTCATTTCTAATAACAAAAAAGAGAACAAAGCAACACTATTCTGCACTGCCACAGTCAAGATTGAGGATTTGAAAGAAGAGATGGGCCATGTTTTTGATTTATAATGATTGCAATCTAATTACAATCCAATTCATGTCACCAAATGCAATTGAATTTTAAAGTGCTTCACTATAGCCTGCCAACTTGTACAGAAGAATTTGATCTAGAAACTGTATTTTCCCTGCTACCGCAAGTCAGCATATAATGTAAAAAGAGATGGTTTCTTTAATCCAGCCAGCAAGAGAGAGATTGACTGTTGCCTCGGCTTCTTCTGTTTTACTGGAAACTTTTTGGGTTGTTTAATACTTATAATGACTTATGATAATGAGAAAGTTAAAAGCTGAAAAAACCTATTCTTTTTATTATATTCATTATAAAGTGCAAGCACGTTTTAAATGTTTTGCAGAGAAAATTACCCATTTGCATTAATCTGTGCTCCAGTAAAGAGCAAATCAGTTCTCCTTCCACAGCCATACACATGCAGACATACTGTAAGGTCAAAATTCGGATGGAAGCCAGTTAACCTATTAATCTTTCTGTGGAATCTGGGAGGCAACTGGAGCACCAGAAGCAAGTTCTTGTACACAAAGGAAGAACATGAAGAACATACAAACTCTATGCAGATAGGGTCCTGTGTGGCAATTGACCGTAGATCTGCAAGACAAGAATGGGGCTGAACCTCAAGAAAAAAGACCCCTGCAGAGCCCCCCCCCAACTGCAAGGGTTAAATGCTTGTTTTGTTTAGGGTGGACATAAAAAGCAACCATTTGTACCTTATATTTTATTTCTACAGGTTTCCTTACAGCTACACAACAGGTCCCCCAAAGCGGCTTCTGTTCGCTGCTCCATTGATCACTGGCACTTTAACATCAATGCAGGACCAGCAGTAAATGACGACACCAAGGGCCTCATCACAAGGGCCAGCTGCCATGGAAGCGAGGCACAAGGTAAGTCTAGTTGATACTTCCTCCATGCCCTCCAAAATTAAACACGTTTGTTGTTTTTTTTTAGAAAACAAGTAAGATAAAAAAAAGGGAGATTGTATAATGGAGCATCGAACAATCCTCATCTGCTCCAAGCATGTATCAGGGTAACATAAAAACACAGGTTTAGGTAGAAACTGGTGGGGACCACTGCACTAGCAACAAATTCAAGTAGTTCTAACTCCCACAACTTTAAGAACCTGTCACTATGGCAGCGACAGATTCTTAAAGAATTACTACCTGTTCCCAAGAAGTTGGCAGTAGTTAAAGTAGAACTGTAGGCAAAACATATTTCCTGACGCTACCATGGCAGCATACTAATGATAGGCTCTGCCTTTCTTCCACTCCCTCAGGACCAATGAATAGCATAAATAAAATCTTAGTTAGACCCCGCCCCATTCTTTTTTTCCCTCATACCTCCAGGCACCGGTGAAGAGTAAGCAATTCTGTGTCCCCACCTCTGCCTCCAGGCAGCATCTGTCTGGGTTAAGCCTCCCCCAGTGTGAAGTCCCAGTGTCAGGCTGCTAAATGCGCCAGAGTAGCTTGGGAGCCCCTTCTGTGTGTCTCGATGGGGCCCTGCAGTGTTTCCTCTTTAGGAACAAAATCTACCTTTAAGGTTAGTGACTGCAGCGCTTGTGGGATGGGGGGGGTAACTATGCATCCTTTCTTTACCTTTCCCATTTCTCCTGTTATATATATCGCTTCCTGCACCTTCTGTTTCCTTTCCTTCTGCAGTGGCCCATCAGAGCATGCACACTGGCCGGTTAGGAGAACGGGCGCCATTTTGCCTGTGGGCAAATTATGCCTTTTGCCAATAATGGAGAGGAAAGTCCAGGAAAGAGACTCTCTCTCTCTCTCCAGAGATAGTTTAGTGGCCTCGATAGGTATAGGCGAGTGAGTGGTGGCTGGACTTCTATCCATAGCTCCAGCATGCATTTCTTTTTTTTTTTCAGTCTCTTCACAGAGACACTTACCGCTGGTGCCCCTGCTGCCTGCTATAGGTATAGCACGGATATGTCTGTGTGTGTATGTATAGGTATGTGGGCAGGTATGTATATGTGTATGTATGTATATGTATGTGTATATGTGTGTGTGTACATATGTTTGTTTGTTTGTATGTATGTATGTAGAGGGGTGTTATATGTATGTGTATATATATATATATATATATATATATATATATATATATATATATATATATATATGCATGTTATTAAAAAAAAAGAAAGAAAAAGAGGCAATATATAAAAAAGAGAGAGAAGGGGAACCTATTTCTCCACAGATCAGGAATCAGTCACCACCCATACAAAAGACCTTCAACACTTAGGGTGGGGACTACCGTGTTGGTAAGTTTTCAGGAAAACAGTGCCCTCTCATGCGGATTGCTTTGATTTGCTTCAGCCCAGCACGCCTGCGCTCTCAAAGATCAGAGCCAGAGGCCAGGGAAAGGCAGACGTTCTTCAGAGGAGTATAGCCCGGATGCCACTCCCACTCAGGAGAAAGTTTTCAAGGAAAACATCTTAGCTCCTCTTTCCCGGAGACAGCACCCCAACAAGAGTCCTGCAGGACCTGTGGCGCAGTGCCTATGCCCAGGAGGTATCGCCAAATGTCTTTATTACTTATAAAAGTGGCACAAAATTCTGTTTTGAACTCACCTTAATTACCCTAGATAGTCAGTCCCCTTGTTGCTGGTCAAGCCACTAGCAGAGCAGCCGGGCACATGGATCACTCATCCACTCAGTTCTTCTAATGAGGGGGGCAGCCTGCAAATGATTTTAGCTCCTCTTCACCAGAGGAAGATCTGAAGCTGCTTGGTTTCAGTTTTCCTTCGTGGAACTGTGTATCCAGGCAGTCACGCAGGCCATTACATTTACCCTTTCAATGGAGCAATCCCTTTTCCATTAGGAAACAGGTTTAAATCAAGTTGGATATAGCATCGCTGAAATCCATGCCTACAGAGAGACCGGCTGTAGTCCAATAAGGAGGCGGCTGGGAAGGGCCTGCCACTCGTCAGTGGCCCTTACCTTGGTGAAAGGTACTTTGGGTTTCTGGTCCCATAATTTAGAGACAGCAGTTGGAGAGGAAATCCTTAAGGCTGATATCTTTCGGGCCCTGGCCAAGATGTATCAGCAAATTTTACTGCAGAAGCAGCAATAGTCTCAACCAGGTGCCTGGCCAAGGCAATGCTATACTCAGTCATGGCTAGGGGCCCTATGGTTGAGACCCGGGGCTGTGTATTGCTTTCTGGAAACAACATTGGGATAGTCACTTTATAGCACAGGATCTCTGTTTGGTAAGAAACCAGAGACAGCCATATCGGAAGTGACAGGAGGTAGGTCCGATCTTCTCCCATAACACAGAAAGCGGAAGAGTAAAAAAAAAGAAATGTGTTTCTCCCGCTAGGTTCTCTAGGGGCAACCTTTCATAAGGTTCATAAATTAAAATCCTTTGGTACCCACAAAACCCTTTTGCCAAGCGCATGCCCAGACTTTTAAGGTAAGACCCAGTGGGCGCGCTTCACGGATTGCTGGACAGCGTATTGTACAGATCCTTGGTGGATAGGCACTCATGGTCACTTGTGGGATTCCTCACTATTCCTCCTCCGAACCATTTTCTCCCCCACGGAGCTGCCAAATCTACTGCAACAACGGGCAGGCTGCTAGAATACTTACAGACACTTCAGACTCAGGGGGGAATTGTCCTGGTCCCATTCACAGGAGAGATTGCAGGTTTCCTACCCAGCCCCGTTTGTAGGTCACAGGGGTTGGGAGTTAGCATCCACTTGCAGTAGACAGCTGAAGGCTTTTGCTAGATCATCAGGATTCCTATCCTTACATCCCAAACTTTTTTCTTTTCCTTTTCTTTCCAAAATAAGTAAGTTTGGCGATCGGTTAGATGCCTCTCCACTTTATCAGCCTACCTTTTAGCCTAAAATATGAAGAATCATCGTAAAGGTCCAGTTCCGTGTCAGTTCCACTCAGAGAACAGGGTCTCCAGGTTTGGCACTACCTGGGCATCATTCTTTTCTACCCAGGGGACTGGAACAATTGCTGCCACACTAACAGGTCCTCATATATACCTCCCAAGTATGACTGAGTTATCAGCTTTCAAAAAAAAAGAAGAGAAAGAAAAAGAGAAAGAGGAACAAAAGCCAACTTTTTGCAATCCAACAGTTAAAGTGCCTGTGGGGGCTCTACTGGTTTCTCTGTTTTGCTTCCATCAGAGAAGGGCGGTGACAGTCAGGAAGAAAATTCTGAGGACATATGCCTCTCAGCTAATAGCTTGGAGTGTCTACTTTCCAAAATAGGGTCATTTGAGGGGGGGGGGGGGTTTGTGCCACCTGTGCATTCCATGGCCTCCGAAACTGTGATAGGCAGTGAAGAGTGAAATAAAAAGTTTACGCCCTTAGAAAGCCTGAAGGCCTTGCTTGGTTTTTGGGGTCCCGTACGCGGCTAGGCTCCCAAAAAGTCTCACACATGTGGTATCCCCGTACTCAGGAGAAGCAACAGAATGTATTTTGGGGTGTAATTTTACATATTCCCATGGCATGTTTGAGCAATATATCATTTAGTGACAACTTTGTGCAAAAAAAAAAAAAAAATGTGTCTTTTTCCCGCAACTTGTGTCACAATATAAAATATTCCATGGACTCGACATGCCTCTCGGCAAATAGCTTGGGGTGTCTACTTTCCAAAATGGGGTCATTTGGGGGGGTTTTGAACTGTCCTGTCATTTTATGCACAACATTTAGAAGCTTATGTCACATATCACCCACTCTTCTAACCACTTGAAGACAAAGCCCTTTCTGACACTTTTTGTTTACATGAAAAAATTATTTTTTTTACAAGAAAATTACTTTTAGCCCCCAAACATTATATATTTTTTTTAAAGCAAATGCCATACAGATTAAAATGGTGGGTGTTTCTTTTTTTTTCACACAGTATTTGCGCAGCGATTTTTCAAACGCATTTTTTTGGGAAAAAACACACTTTTTTAAATTTTAATGCACTAAAACACACTATAAATTACTGCCCTCGATCTGATCTTCGTGGTGATACCTCACATGCATGGTGCAATTGCTGTTTACATTTGACGCCAGGCCGACGCTTGAGTTCGCCTTTGCGCAAGAGCAGGTGGGGACAGGGGTGCTTTTTTTTTTTTTTTTTTTTTGCTTTTTTTATCTTGTTTTTAAACTGTTCTTTTCATTTTTTTTAATCATTTTTTTTTGTTATGTCAGGAAATGTAAATATCCCCTATGATAGCATTAGTTAGTAACAGGTACTCTTTTTTGAAAAAATTGGGGTCTATTAGACCCTAGATCTTTCCTCTGCCCTCAAAGCATCTGACCACACCAAGATCGGCGTGATAAAATGCTTTCCAAATTTCCCAATGGCGCTGTTTACATCTGGCGAAATCTAAGTCATTAAATGCTCGTAGCTTCCAGTTTCTTAGTCCATAGAGATGTTTGGAGCCACTCTGGTCTCTGATCAGCTCTATGGTAAGCTGGCTGAATCACCGGTTGCATTCTCCTTGTCAAAAGAAGTTTATTGAGTATACAATGTTATAAAGATACATAAAGTAAGTTTACAAGGATCTATAAAGTAAGCTCATTGTTTTACAGTAGGGTTTATATAGGTAAATATCATGAAATTTCAAATATTAAACATTGGGTTCACGTAAACCTAAATTAAAGATATATATCATTTCCTTAGTTACTTTTGTAGGTATTTAAATGATTTATACCTACTATACATATTGTTTACAAGTAGAGTGTATATAGGTCAAATAAATTCTGATAATGAGCTTTAATCGTAAGGTGGAGAAAAGGAAAGAGAAAGAAGAAAAAGGGTTGAAAGGTAGAGGTATGGTCCACAAGGTTGTCCCGCTCGTCAGTTTATTATTCTTTTTAGTTCTCTTTGAAGCCTTAGAATGGGTGTCTCTGTAAGTCATTTAATCTGTTACCATGGCAACAGGACAGAGACATTGAAGTTTGACAGGAACCGTTGTTTTATCCAAGGATGCCAAAGTTTTTCAAATTTTGGAATTTGATTTTGATCGATGGCTACCATCTTAGCATGGGACATTGTATTATTCATTCTGTGAATTGTTTCTGCTAGTACCAATGTAGGAGATTTCCATGCCTTGGCCACTGTTTGTTTTGCAGCCGTTATTAGTTGGATCATAAGTTTGAATTGAGAGAGTGTTAACCATTCCGGTTTTAGATTAAGTAAAGTTAAATATGGGTCTGGTTGTATTATTTTTTTAAATATTTTAGATGCAATCACGAAGACTTCCTTCCAGAAGGTTTGGATTACTGGGCACGTCCACCATATGTGTAAATATGTGCCTATTTCTGGGCATCCTCGAAAACAAAGAGCTGAGGTATTAGGTGAATATTTTGCCACTCTAGCGGGTACAAGGTACCAGCAAGTTAGGACTTTATAATTTGTCTCCAGTGCTAAGATGTTGGGTGAAGATGACTTAGATGTGAGCCATATGTTAGACCAGTCCGTGTCTTCTAAAGTTCGTCCCAGGTCCTCCTCCCACCTCTGAACGTAAGAGGGTCTATTAAGATTTGCTACTCCATATAATTGATTATAAAGTGATGAAATTGTACCTTTAGCAAATGGATCTTTTGTACAGATTGATTCAAAAATGGATAATTGGGATAATGGTGTATACCCCTTTAGGAATGGTGTATAGAAATTTTTGATTTGGAGATATCTAAATATCTCAGAGTTTGGTAGATCATATTTTTCTCTAAGCGATGGGAATGAAAGGAATGATTTAGATGCTATGAAGTCATTTAGTGTCTGAATGCCTGATGTTGTCCAAGCTTTAAAAGAATTTGGGTAGATCCATGCCGGATAAAAGGCCGGATTTCTGATAAAAGAAAGGAGAGGATTGTGTGGAGATTGTAACTGATATTTGGTTTTTAGTTTATCCCAGAGAGATAAGAAGTGTTTAGTTATGGGATTATGAATTTTAAAGCGGTCTTTAGGATCAAGCCATAATAAATTTGATATTAATAGAGGGTCATTTTCTGAAGCCTCTATAAATACCCATAATGGGATTTCCTGTTTTGCATGGTATTTGGACAGACTGGCCAAATGTGCTGCTCTGTAGTAGTTAGTAAAATTAGGGTATCCCAGACCTCCTTTATTTTTGGGAAGATGTAGTGTGTGTATAGGTATACGTGGTTTAGAAGAGCCCCATATAAACTAAGTTGCT
This sequence comes from Aquarana catesbeiana, assembly GCF_042186555.1. Lineage (NCBI taxonomy): Eukaryota > Metazoa > Chordata > Amphibia > Anura > Ranidae > Aquarana > Aquarana catesbeiana. The sequence continues at coordinate 507,524,935 of NC_133327.1, read as the reverse complement.
CTTTTTTGTACTATTCTCAAAAAATAGGAAGGAATTGGAATAGGGAGGACTCTGAATAGATAAAGCAATTTGGGTAGAATAGTCATTTTGATTGCATTAATCTTCCCTATCCAGGATAAAGGAAGTTGCGACCATTGTTTTATTAGATTTGTGATCTGTCTTAATACAGGAGGATAATTGGTTGAGAATAAGTCAGAATGAGATGCTGTTAAATGAATTCCAAGATATGGGATTGATTTTTCTGCCCATGTGAATGGGAGTGCAGCCCTAGCCGGGATCAATTCCATGTTTGTGAGTGAAATATTAAGCACTAGGCATTTCTTAGGATTAATCATAAGGCCGGATAGGGCTGCAAATCCATCAAGAGCTGGTATTAAGTTAGGACCAGAGACCTGTGGTGATGATAGAAAAAGTAATATATCGTCTGCAAATATACATAATTTGTGTGTAATACCTCCTACTTCAATGCCAGTTATAGTTTGGTTTGTTCTGATGTATTGGGCCATGGGTTCGAGTATAAGGGCAAATAATAAGGGAGATAATGGGCAACCCTGTCGGGTACCTCTTTCGATATTAAAGGCTTCAGATTTGTATCCAGCATATTTTATATAGGCTTTGGGTTTATTATATAATGCTTTAATCCATGTTAAAAAGTGGGGTCCAAAACCCCATTTTTGTAATGAATATTGCATATATTGCCAGGATACTGTGTCAAATGCCCTCTTAATATCGAGAGATAGAAAACATAAAGGGATTTTCCTTTTTTAGCAATATGTGCCAATAACACTGCCCTGCGTATATTATCGCCTGCCTGTCTATTTGGCATGAAGCCTACTTGATCTCTATGTATTAATTTTCCTATAATGCTATTGAGGCGTTTTGCTATTATTTTTGCTAATAGTTTAATATCGAGGTTTAACAGAGAGATAGGCCGATAATTCACACAGGAAGTATCATCAGAAAGGGGTTTTGGGATCATACAAACAATTGCCATTAGTGTTTCTTGCCGAAAAGAATGTCCATCTAGAAGTTTGTTAAAAGTTTCAGTGAGAATGGGAGAGAGTATTTCTGAGAATGTTTTATAGTATAAAGCCGAGTAGCCGTCTGGGCCTGGTCTTTTGTTAAGTTTTAGGACTTTTATGGCGTTAGCAACTTCATCTATAGTTATAGGCTCATCCAAACTGCTTTTTTGATTCTGAGATAACTCAGGTAAGGTTATTTTTGAGAAGAAGGATTCAGCCTCTGTAGGATTAAATTCATTGTTTGTCTTGTATAAAGTTGCGAGATGTGAGTGAAATTTATGGACTATTTTAACTGGATTACAAGTGTAAACATTTTTTGATAATTTCAAACGTATTGGTTTGAAAGATTTGTTAGTTGAATTTAATGCCCGAGCCAAATATGTACCTGGTTTGTTTGTATTCATGTAGAATTTGTGTTTGGAGCGTTTGAGGGATTTATCAACTGACTCAGTGAGAAATAGATCGAATTCCAATCTAGATTTTTCCAGATGAGATTTTGTACTCTGGGATGGATTATCTTGAAATGATATGTAGGCTGCATTAAAATTGAGTTCTAGTTTTTTTGCTAGATTTTTGCGTTCCCGTTTAAATAGTGCCATTTGTCTTTGTATTGTACCACGCAAGACAGGCTTATGAGCTTCCCATAGTGTTATTGGGGAGATGTCTGTTGTATTATTAATTGATATGTATTCCTTTAAAGCTTGTTCAATGGCCATCTGATGTAGTGGGTGTTTGAGCATTATGTCCGGTAAGTACCACGTTGGGTCATGCGCTTTTGGTATGGCTGAGGCTATAGTAGTGTATACTGCATTATGGTCAGACCACGGAATCAGAATTATATCTGATGCAATAATTTCTGGTATCATTCCTATTGTTAGAAAAATATGATCTATTCTGGTGAAGGTTTGATGAGGGTGCGAGAAATAAGTGAATTTCTTTTTCATTGGGTTACTTTCTCTCCATGAATCTACCAGATTGTATTTGGAAAGAAGTTGAGAAAAAGGTAATCTAGAGGTTATTTTGGATGGTGTAAAAGGTGATTTATCTAGAAATGGGAGGAGGACCTGGTTCGAATCCCCACACATTATCACTGTTCCTATTTTGTGTGTATTAATCACTTGTAATATATGTGAGAGGAATGGTGTAGGTTGTTTGTTAGGAGCGTAGTAGGAAATCACCGTGATTGCTGTATCCATTATATAACCCATGAGTATCAGGTATCTACCTTCTGGGTCTTTAATTTCTGATGATAAGGTGAATGGTGTGGATCGGTGAAATGCAATTAGAGTTCCCCTTTGCTTGGTACAGGCTGAAGCCGTGTAAATTTGTTGATAAAAAGGAGAAATATATTTTGGAGTAGAATCTTTGGTGAAGTGTGTTTCTTGGAGGCATACTATGTGAGCCTTCTTGTTATGGAAAGTACGGAAGGCTTTGGTCCTTTTTTGAGGGACATTTATTCCCTGAACATTCAGGGAAAGTATATTCAGTGGTGCCATGGCAATAGATCAAATAGTTTTGACTTACTTTTTGTTATGCAGAGCTGACTGCGCAGATCAACCTGTGTGGACTGAAGAGATGAATAGATAGAAAAGAAACCAGTGAATTCTGGAGTAAAGAGTAAACAAAAAACATATGAGATTAGATGATACATTGTATAAATTATTTTTTGCAAGTAATCACAATTTACCCGTGAAAGAGAATAAATATCTCTCTCAGGGGAATAAGTGCCTTCGTCACACTCCCACATAATATGGTTGGGAGAATGAGGAGGGCTAATGGGGGTACACAGATCTTCCGCTTACAGGAGAGAAGTGCTATGTCAAAAGACATCAAAATGATGTTTCATTAATTGGAGTGCAGAATATAGTTTTTGTTGAAATTATTTATTCCAGGGTGGTTGTATATGGTTAGTCTTGCCCTAGGCTAAATAATTCAGTTAGAAAGGTACTGTTAATAACTTTGGTATTGATGAAGATAGTTTGAATTATTTTGGGATTTTAACCCTTTTAGAGTAAACAATTACATATTTTATTCATATGTAACTGTTTATATATGTCAACTCATAAAATTGAGGTTGTATTGCTTCAGATTAGAATAAACAAAAACATAATTCTAGGAACTAGTTAGGTAATAATATATTTGTTTTAAGAGAAGAAAGAAAAAGCTTCCTTTACTTCTGGATTATTGAACATATTTTGTCCTAAAAAGTAATAAATCTATTGTTATTACCTGATAATATATAACTGAACAAGAATTTCCTTATTTCACTTATATATTCTAAGGCTATATGAATCAGAAGTAATAAGAAATATAACTGGAATGTAACATGATCCCACACAGTGTGTGACTATCAGAATGCAGTTACATTCAGTTATAAATACAGGTTTTTTATAGAGAACCATCTCTTAGTATAATAAATGAAGAGATATCAGGAATTAGGATGTCAGTCCATTGAATCTTCTTGGTCCATGGATGATGTGGCATAACGGCCTCTTTTGTGAGAATGATGATTCCCATTTTGTTCTGAAATTTTCTGGGTGCTGCCTGAAAGTGAAGATGATGCCATTCTTCTGCATGTGGGAGTGTTGCTGCTTGTGGGTTCTGTCAGATTTAATTTTAAAAGGGTTTGTTGTAGTTCATCTGCTGATCTGCTTCTGTAAATTGTACCTTGGTAGTTAAATCTGACTGAAAAGGGGAAGCCCCATTGATACATAATGTTGTGGCGTTGCAGTTCCATTAGTTGGGGTTTCATGGATCGTCTTTTAGTAATAGTAAGTTGGGATAGGTCAGCAAAAATTTGATAAATGTGTCCTTGAAAATTAAGTTCCTTTTTTTCTCTTGCAGCAATTAGTATTTGTTCTTTCGTTCTGTAATAATGAAATTTTGTGATTATATCACGTGGGGGTCCATCTTTCTTTTTGGCTGTGAGGGCTCTGTGTACTCTGTCCAGTTCTAAACGTTCAATAGGGATATCTGGCTTTAGTTCTTGTAATAGAGCAGTAATAGTAGATTGCAGGCCTGTCACAGTTTCAGGTATTCCCCTTATGCGCAAGTTTGAACGTCTGGCTCTATTTTCGTAATCTTCGAGCTTAGTTTGAAGTATTAAATTCTCTTTTTTTAATTGTTCCAATTCTGTTATATTTTCTTGGGTTGTAATTTCAATTTCATCCATTTTTATTTCTAAGGCTGCGGTGCGGTTTCCCAGCTCTCTTATTTCTTTGGTTAGGCTTTTTGTTATTTGGTCTGAGGTTTGTTTTAAAGCCTTATGAAGCATCTTTTCAAATTGTAATAATATTACTGGGGATACTGAGGAGGCTTGTGGAGAAGTTTGTGAGAGGATTTGTTCTGTATCTGACTCAAATGGAGAGTCTTGCTGTGACATTTTCTGTCTGTGAGAGCGCCCTGATGCTGTATATTGTGAGGTGACTGGAGCTGCTTCAGCTGCAGTGAGTGCCTGTGAGCTCTTTGTGAAGTGATTTTTATTTCTGCCACGGTTTCCTCCCAGTACCATATTTCCTGCCCAAACTTTCACAGTTTGTTCGCTGGGGCAAAAAGGTTCAAATGGATACCTTTTGAGCCTGCAGGCTCCGCTTTGTCCTTCTCTTCTCTCCTCAGCGGTGTGGAGCTCTAACAATGCATGTCTGCTCCGCTAGGCTCCGCCTCCTGCCCCCTATCACCGGCTGCATTCTCAGGTTCCCTGTTGGGACAGGAGAGCCTGAGAAAAACATGGAAGACGGAGGGGGGGCATTTCTTTCCACTGCTTGTAAAAGCAGTCTAGAGGCTAATTAGCATGAAAGCTGACTGCTGGCTGAAAAGAATGATACCAAGATGATACCTAAACCTGCAGGCATCATTCTGGTATAACCACTCAAAGTCCAGCAACATACCAGTACATTGCTGGTCCTTGTTGGGCATATATTGTAAACTTTTTTTTCATGCAGCCTGTGGGCTGAACGAAAAAAAGAGATTGATCGTTGGGTATGCCCACCATTAGAATACCTCCCTTCATCCACCCACTTCTAATGATGGGCATACATGCACCGTATGAAAAAGTTAGGAGCAAATCGCTCCTCCGCCCTCTGCTGCCCCCACGCTTTGGCATATATGCTGAAGTATGTAACTGTGGTGGTGAAATCACCTCCGACAGCGCTGGAGTCACAGCTTTATGTATCGTGGGAGCAAACGCTGTTGCTGTCAAGATAAATAAATCCGCGCTGCAACTGAATGGCATACCTGCTAAGCAAATGATGGTTAACAATAAAACAAAGTAACATTACAGTATAACAGTAAGACTTACCATACCTGCAAAGCAAATACAAAAAAAATAGTAAAAAAATAAAACATTTAACGCAACCTGTGCCTAAAATATATATGCCAAAGCATGGGGGCATCCTCCCGCAAAAGGTAGGAGCAAATCGCTCCTCCGCCCATGGCTGCCCCCACGCTTCGGCATATATGCTGAAGTATGATACTGTGGTGGTGAAATCACCTCCAACAGCGCTGGAGTCACGGCTTTATGTATCGTGGGAGCAAGCGCTGTTGCTGTTAAGATAAATAAATCCGTTCTGCAGCTGAATGGCGTACCTGAAAACAAAAAAAATGGTTAACAATAAAACACAGTAAACAGTAAAGTATAAAAAAATTGCATATCTGAAAAGCAAACATTATAAAACATAATAACAATAAAACTTTGCAGAATAGAAAAAGAGAGAATAGAGAGAGAGAGAACAATAAAACAACAACTATTTTTGTTTTTTTTATTTTATATTTTTTGTGTTTTTATTTTTTTACTTTTTTTTTTTACACTTTTTTTGTAACTAATAACTTTTGTAACTGGTACCAGGTTCGGGTCTCTCAAAATGCGATGGCATCTTGGGAGACCCTGTGTCAGTGTGCCTCGTCTGTGCAGTGCTGTCAGGACAGGAGGGACAATAATACCGGGTGTCACGCCTATATCCGCGCTTGCTGCAGACACGACATCTTCTTTGGGGGGGCTCGTTGGGTAGGGGTACTCGGGAGGACATACGGAAAATGCCTCTCATGCAGCCGGCTTACTGCATTTGGTTGGGAAAGGTGAGGTGGAGCACCGTCTGGAAACAGAAGGGCTCTGACGATCTCTTCCTGGAATTTAAGGAAGGATCCAGTCCATCCTGAAGCTCTGTATAGCACATGAGCGTTCAGCAAAGCAATTGAAATAAGTATACAGACAATTTTTTATACCAGCATCTGGCCTTATGGGCAATTAGGTACGGCACCAACAACTGGTCGTTGAGGTCCACCCCTCCCATATTTTGGTTATATTCGTGGACACAGAGGGGTTTCTCCACAACAACAGTCGCCGTAGTAATTTGGACCGTCGTGTCTGCATGAAGGGAGGTAAGAACGAAAACATTCTTATTGTCCCTCCACTTCATAGCGAGCAAATTATTACACTGCAAGCAGGCTCTCTCTCCCAACCTAAGACGGGAATCTACAAGTTGCTGGGAAAAGCCCCAGCGATTAGGTCGCACAGTGCCACATGCTCCAATCTGTTGATCAAAAAGGTGACTAAAAAGTGGCACGCTCGTGTAATAATTGTCCACGTACAAGTGGTACCCCTTTCCGAATAAGGGTGACACCAAGTCCCACACTATCTTGCCAGCGCTTCCTATGTAGTCAGGGCAGTTTGTCGGCTCTACGTGACTATCTTTGCCCTCCTAAACCATAAAACTACATGTATAGCCTGTAGCCCTGTCACAGAGCTTATACATCTTGACCCCGTATCTGGCACGCTTGCTGGGAAGGTACTGTTTGAATGACAAGCAGCCAGAAAACTTAATCAGGGACTCATCAACACAGACAACTTGATGAGGAGTAAACAAGTCTGCAAAATGTTGGTTGAAGTGGTTTACGAGGGGCCGAATTTTGTAGAGCCGATCGTATTCAGGGTCTCCACGAGGACGACAGAGTTAATTGTTATTGAAGTGCATGAACTGCAAAATCTGCTCGTATCGTGCCCTGGTCATGGAGGCAGAGAACAAGGGCATATGGTGAATTGGGCTAGTGGACCAATATGACCGCAACTCACTCTTTTTAGTTATGCCCATGTTGAGGGAAAGGCCCAGAAAGATCTTAAATTCGGAGACCGTAATTGGTCTCCAATCTCTGGCAAGAGAGGACTGGGGAATAGTGGTGATGTGTTGACCAGCGTACAAATTGCTTTGGTCCACAATAAATCTATAGAGATCTTCGGTGAAAAACAGCAAATAAAAATCCAGTGACGTAAAATCAACTGTTTCCACCTGAATGCCGGGTTGGCCAGTAAATGGGGGAAGTACGGGTGCTGCAGAAGTGGTGGGATCCCACTTCGGATTGGCGAATGCAGCAGGAAGGGCACTATGGGCACGACGGGCCTGTGTTCGTCTTCTTGGTGACAGCGGGACACTACTTGTGCTTGCCACCTCGCCAGCTTGAACTGCACTTATGGGACTCGCCACGTCACCAAGTGTTACTGCAGTGCTGGATGTACGACCAGGGTGTACTAGGCCGCTGATGCTGGCCAGTTCACCAGAAGGAATAGCGGCGCTAGTACTGCTCTGCTCCATACGAGGGACCTGCGGTTCTTGCACATCAAGGACAGAAGAAGAAGTTCGAGGTCTGGTACGTCTGACCTTGGCAGGGACCACAACACCGTCGTCAGAGCTATCTGTCATGGAGCCGCTGTCCTCTACAGGATCGTATTCTGAGCCTGAATCTGACAGATGAGTGACTTCCTCTTCACTATCTGTTATGCTCAGAAACGTGTACCTTCGATTTGCCATTTTGGGCTCTAAATTTAGTGGTACACTAGTGAGACTCACAGGCAAAAAAGCTCCTGACTGTTAGCGACTGTATCAGGCCTGACTCTGCGAATGCTGCAGTTATGTGTGTTTAGTGTTTTGTAAGTGACACTGATCGATCGATACTGCACTTGGGTGGGCTGGGGAGGGCTGGGCCGATGGGCAAAATGCAGGTGCTAGCAGGCATCTGCTAACACTGTGTTTTTGGGAACCCTAAACTGCTGGGGATGCTAGTATAGATCTGATCAGATCAGATATTGATCTGTTCAGATACTATACCACTAAGGGAGGTGTATAGTACGTGCATGGGTGTTAGCGGTACTGGCACTAACCTGACGCTGCCTGGGGCGACGCAGACCTTATCTGACCCTAAAACTTAACTTATATCACCGCCGGCGATTAGGGGGTTAAACCTTTAAAATGTAATAAACGGCGGGTGTCCTGAAACTATAATAAACAAACTAACTAACCAGCGTCACCCGTAACAGTTATACGGTGATCACTGGTGAAAGGGTTAACTAGGAGGTAATCAATAATAACTGTCACAAACTGACACCAATGAAAAAAAAAACTGCTATTGGTGTCACTGTGACAGGGGGTACAGGGGGGTGATCGGGGGGGGGGTGATCGGGGGGTGAAATGTGTGCCTAGAGTGTTCTACTGTACGTGTAGTGTTTGGTGCACTTACTTGATGTCTTCTCTCCTCAGCGCCGGAACGAAAAGACCGGCTCGAGGAGAGATGACATCACTTCCTCACTTCCAGCAGAGGAAGAACGTCATTGGCTGGGGGCGATCGTGAGGGGGTGGCCACGAATGGATGGCCTCCCCCTCACCTCTGATCACTCCGGGACAGAAGCTGACCGCCTCGGGCACCGGGGGGGTTCGATCGGACCCCCCGCCCGCGGGAGGCAAGTAACGTACCCATACGTTACTTTGCCTGCCCGTGCCATTCTGCCGCAGTATATCTGTGTGAGGCGGTCGGCAAGTGGTTAACAGTGTCACGCAGTATGTATAGCTGTCCGCGATGATGGAAAGACCTTGAGGATGTCATGAACCGTTAGAACCGCTGGACTGGATCATTGTTACGAATCATATCAGCAAGACAACCTGGAAGGCGCACTGCAAGGGACTGTCGGTCAAGGCAAGCAGAGATTCCCAGCTTTTGAGGAGGGTAGTCTCAAAAGCGCTGGAAGTTTAAGCAGCCTTTTTTTTAGCACTTTGGCCCTGCTACACAGAATCAAGGGAGACCAGTCATCTTGCGGTTAAGCAACAGGATAGCAATTGCGTATATTCGGCTCCAGGGAGGAACTTGCGACTATATGCTATTGAGAGATGTAAAACCCATAGCATCTGGGTCGGAAGATCACCAGCAAATTCCGGAAGCAGTTTACCTCCTAGGTGACTTGAGCGCACCACTCTGTATCAAGCCAAACAAATATAAAGGCGCTGTGCTGATGTGTCTTCTCCCGCTCTGAGAACACTCCTCTGTCTTACAAACCGTGGAATTCCCCCTGAGGAAGATACAGCATTTCCCGGTATCGACACATGTTGGGGAGGGGACAGGACAGTTTGTGAGAAAGTGGAGTGTTCTCAGAGCGGGAGAGGACACATCAGCACAATGCCTTTATATTTGCTTGGCTTGATACAGAGTGGTGTGCTCATAGCACCTATTAAATGTGAGTTCCCTAATATAGGGAATATTGTCATTTAAAAAAAAACATTTAAAATGGTGATACACTATCCATCTTCCTCTGTTTTCCATATGAATATTGCTGCAAGCAACCATCCAAGCATCTAAATGCTGACCATAAACCTAGAGGTGGTTTAAAAGCATGTTTTGACCGAGCTTAGGTGCAAGGTCAAACACTCTTTTTTTTTTTTTTTTTATTTTAAATACTGTTTATTGAAAAATAAATAACAGTACAAAGATATCAAAATGGCAGAGACCAAATAAGATAACACAGCAATGTAAATTACATTAGAATCAAGATATACATGTACTGTCTACAGATTCAGTTTCAAAATAAAAGTGTAACCACTTATAAACTCAAGGGCATCATTAAATACTCTAACTCCTAGAGAATGGCCGCTTGAGGTCAGGATAAGGAGATCAAGGCTCGCAGGTGCCAGGGCTCCTCAAGGAACGGCCACGCACCCCAAATGGGAACCTGCTGTGCGCAGACCAGCCGAGAGGAGCACTGGGGGATTAAGAAAACCTTAATTGGACCCGTCCTGAACTCATAGACCGCCCATCATTGAACAAACAAGAGCTCTATCGTAACAAAAAAGCCCAACATTAACGTAATAGATAATATCACTTACACAGGGGGTTATCCCCAAAAAATTAGAGAAGGTACATGCTAAATCACTATGCTGTGACTTTTTCCATTCTTAAACTGTACAGCTTCAATTTGTAGTCAAAGGAAAAATGAACAGTACAGGAGAGTTCTGTTAGGTTTGTTATTCTCAACCTTTGCACAACATATTTAGTAGGATTTTAGACAGGAGATAGAAGGAGGAAAGGGAAAGAAGGAGGAAGAACAGAGGGGTAAAGTGGGGGGGGGGGAAAGGGTTGGAGAAGGTTAGGAGCAGGAATCCTCGCGGAGAAAGAGAAGGGCCTGGAGCCGACCGGAACCCGGGGGTTACCTAGACCTTATACAGATTCAGGTAAGAGGTGGTAGACCCAGGACCCGAGCCCAGGGCTCCCAGATCAGTCTGAATTTATCAGAGGTGTCTAAAATTCTGCTTGAGACTTTCTCTTGTATCATAATCCATGAAATTTTCTGCTTGGCCTGGCGAAATGAAACCAAAGGTTTTTTCCAGGCATGGGCTAGCGTAATCTTGGCCCCAAGCAGAATGAAGTGAATCAGAGATCGAGATAATTTAGGAACTTTCGGGATGTTGTAATTTAGTAGAGCTATGGTGGGGCTTTGTTGAACTGCATAGCCTGTGGTTTTGCGGATATGATGAAAAATTCCATTCCAAAAAGCTCTAATTTTGGGACATTCCCAAAATGTGTGAAGTAGGGAACCTATAAGGCCACAGCCTCTGAAACAGAGGGGCAAGGAATTTGGATAAAATTTAGTAATTCGGGTGGGTACCAGATACCACCTGGTTATGACTTTAAGATCCGCCTCCATCAGGGAGGAACTAAGCATGCCCTTGAAGGAACGGGAAACACAGGTATGCCAGGTATCCATGTCCCAGTCGAGTTGCAGATCCCGCTCCCATTGCAACATATAATTCGCTTTCTCCCGGGGCTCCGCTAGTGCAGAGTATATTAGGGAAATGCCACCCCTTACACCCATGGTCGAGGAGCACCAGAATACATAGGGAGTAACCGATAGAGGGGCTGACGAGCTTTTCCAAATCCCTCGTAAAAAGTGTGATAATTGGTAATAGCGGAAAGTCTCTGAAGTTGGCATCTCCAATTTAGAGATGCAGTATTTTAGTGAAATGGGACCGGAGTTAATGAAGAATTGTCCTATTCTGTATAGGCCCTTGTCGAGCCACCACCTAAAGGCCTCGATGTTCATACCCGGTTGGAAATGTGGGTTGTGGAAAATGTGTGCCAGGGGTAACCATGCGGAAATGAGGTAATGTTTCTTGTAAAGTGTGTCACACAGGGCCATTGAATGAGACAAGGCGGGGGAGAGAATCGGGGGTCTATCCTTATGTGGTCTCCAAACCAGAAAGTCCAGAGTATGGTTAGGAGTGGCCTGGCGTTCAATATCGACCCAATCAGGCCTAGGGCCTTTAGAATAAATAGCTGAAAATTGGCAAAGCTGTGCGGCTTGATAAGACCACCATAAATTAGGGAGACCTAGGCCCCCTTTTTTCTTAGGTCGGTATAGCACCTGTTTGGAAAAACAGTGTCACCCCCCCCCCCCCCCCAGATAAATCTGGTAATTGAAGCCTGGAGTTTGTCTAGTGAGTGTTTGCGGATGGGAATGGGTAGGGAGCGAAAGAGATATAGGATCTTAGGAAGTAATGTCATTTTGACTGAATTTATTCTACCTAACCAGGACATTTTATATCGGGCCCAATGTGTGAGATCATCGGATAGTTTCTTGATCATCGGGGGGTAATTGTGGTGGCAGAGCTGTTCTATTTTCGCTGTTAAAAAAACACCTAAGTAGGGTAGGGAAGTGTCGCTCCAGGAGAAGGGGAAATGGGTCTTGAGCCTCTCCACCACCTCTTGGGGGGTGGAAATATTCAGAGCCATAGATTTGGCCATGTTGACCTGAAGTCCCGATATGCAGCCAAACGAGTTAAGTAGTTGAAGAATGTTGGGAGTGGATATGAGGGGGGAGGTGACAAACAGGAGAGCGTCATCGGCGAAGAGGGCACATTTATGGGTCTTTTGACCACATTGCACTCCATGGATGTTAGGGTTTTGTCTTATGGCCAGAGCCAAGGTTTCTATCGCTATTGCGAATAGAATCGGCAAGAGAGGGCAGCCTTGTCTAGTCCCCTGTAATATAGAGAATTCTTCGGAAAGGTGGCCTTGTATTTTAATACGTGCTTTAGGGGAGGAATAAAGGGAGGATATGGTAGTAATGAAGTCCGGGCCAAAACCCCATTTCCGCAATACAGTGAAGAGGAAAGGCCAGGTGACCGCGTCGAAGGCCTTTTGGAGATCTATCGAAAGGACGTATCCTGGGTGAGAAGGCCCCCCGTCCCAAGACGATTGCATGAGTGAAATTAAGTCTACCACTCTCCTAATCTGGTCCAGCCCCTGTCTGCCTGGGATAAACCCCACCTGGTCCTTATGGATGTATTTAGCAATGAAGGAAGCCAGTCTATTAGCCAGAATTTTCGTCATAATTTTTAAATCATTATTAATCAACAAAATTGGCCTGTAGTTGCATACGTCACTGGGGTCCTTACCCGGTTTGGGGATTACTGATATGTATGCCAAGTTGGCTGACGGTTCCAGGGGGGACCCCGTGCAAAGTGAGTTGAAGAGGCGGGCCAGATAAGGAGAGAGGGCCACCGGAAAAGCTTTATAATAATGTGCGGAGAAGCCGTCAGGGCCTGGGGCTGATTCTGTTTTGAGGTCTTTTATAACTTCAAGAATTTCCTCTACCCTAAAGGGGGATTCCATAATGGACCTATGGGATTCCGAAAGTGTAGGAATATCGAGGCTATTCAGGAAGGAATCAATAGAATCTGAGTTGGTGGGGGCGGGGGCTGAGTAGAGCTTAGAATAAAAAGCCTGGAAGGTTTCCAGAATCTTTTGAGGATTTTGGGTGAGAGTTCCTGACTGGGATCTGATCTTGGGCAGAGAGAAGGTTTTAATTTTGGGGGATAGTTTAGCAGCCAACTGGGGGCCTATTTTATTTGCTTGGATATAGAATCTGCCACTGAGCCAGTTCAGATGCTTGTCTGCATTAGATGTAAGGGCCAGGTTAAGCGCTACTCGGGAGGCTTCTAGCTTGGTCAGGGTTGTGGAAGAAGGGTGAGCTTTATGGGATTTACTGAGGGAATGGAATTCCCTTTCCATTTGCAAAATATCCGCTTTCCTTTCCTTTTTAAGTTTGGATGCCATTTGGATCATTTTTCCTCTAAGGACAGCCTTGTGTGCTCCCCATAGCACACTAGGAGAGATGTCTCCTGTATCATTGAGACGGAAGAATTCCCTGATTTTTTTTTCTAAAATTATGCAGTGGACGGGGTTAGATAGTAGAGATTTACTTATGCGCCACTGTGGAGGCCCAGGGGGTGAAAGGGAGCAGGAAAGTTTAAGTGTCACTAAGGAGTGGTCTGACCATGGAACTTCCTATATGGAGGCATGGGATGCTGTATGGATATCTGAGTTTGGGAGGAATATATGATCAATTCTGGCGTAGGTATTATGAGGTGCCGAGAAGTGGGTATAGTCGTTTGCCGTGGGGTTCAGTTCCCTCCAGACGTCTATCAGGCCCATATCATGAAGGAGGCGGGCAATTTTGAGGCTTTGAGTGGGTGGATTTTTAAGTCGAGATCTCCCCTGGGAGGACTTGTGCAGCAGTTGATCAAAAGCGATGTTAGAATCACCGCCCATAATCACCCTGCCTTCCAAATGAGGGGCTAGAGTCGACAGCATAGAAGTGAAGAAAGGTGCCTGTCTTTGATTAGGAGCGTAATAGGAGATGATAGAGTACAGAATCCCCCCTATGGTTCCTTTTATTAAAATGTACCTGCCCTCTGGGTCTTTGATCGTGTGTGTGAGTATAAAGGGAGTACTTTTAGATAGGAGAATGGCGACACCCCTTTTTTTGGTGTCAGCATTCGCCAGAAAAAAAGTCGGGAACGTACGGTGTAGGAAGGTGGGGTTATAACTGGCCGGGAAATGGGTTTCCTGGAGTAGGACAACATCGAGGCCCCTAGAGTGGTAGCTCTGAAACGCCTTGCGACGTTTAGAGGGGGAATTGAGTCCCTGGACATTATGTGAAGCTATTTTTAACGTATGTGATTGGGTAGACGGGTCAGCCATGGGTGTAAGGAGTGTGGAGCGATATGAGGCAAAGGGAGCTTACCAGCACCACCCGGGGATGGACGTTGGCTCGAAGAGGAATGGATTCGTAATTCTTCCTGAGGGCTGAGTAGGTAGGCGTGCTCCGCGAGGATTCCTGGAGAGAGTGGGAAAGAGAGGGAAGGGAGTGGGGAAGAGACAAAGGAGAGGGGGAAAAAGGAAAGGGAGAAAGAAGAAGGGAAAGAGAAGAATGTAGAGCAAGTAGATTAATCAGGCATAATAATACCGCAAACATTAAGTGCAAAACCAACAGTTAATGAGATCAAAACTAGGAACTAGTGTTTAAAAGAAGTAATTAATATTCGGACTAGTATTACTGGTCCTGGTCCGGATTCCCCTAAACGGGGGAGCCCGGAGAAAAAGGGGAGTGGGCAACCTCAAAATGGGTTGTCTACCTGATGTCACCAGAGGGGCACTGAGTCCCCTCGAGTCACAACAGAGAGGGTGGTATGCAGGGCCGCTCCGGCCGTCTGAATCCCCCACTGCAAGGAGAAAAAATGTGGGATCGGTCACCAGGAGGGAGTGCACACTAAATTGCAAGTTGGTCGTAGGACATTAGGTATATAAAATAGGGAACCGGGGTCAATAATGCAAGAAAAAAAAGAGGGGTGGGAGAGTCACTGCAGGGGGGGGGGGGTAAAAAAAGAAAAAAAAATAAAAAAAAAATACATATAGTCTTTCCTTTTTTTATCTTTACAAGGGAAGCCATTATATTGTCTACTTTGACTCGTCAGGAGGATAAAATATAGCCCAGAAAGGGATCCCCATTAGCCATTGAAAAGGCTATGGGGGCCTAGCTGTGGGCTTGGGCTGACTTGAAAAGAGTGCAGTGGTTAGTTCAACGTAGGGATGTCCCTACTCTGAAGAAAACACGGGGTCATCAGTCCAACAGGTAGATTGGAAGAAGAAATTCCATTCCAGGCCAGAGGAGGAACGTTCATCTTGTGGAGCGAGAGTCCCGTAGCCGCTTTGGTAGCTGCTTGTTCCACAGTGGAGTAAGGGGACTACCCGGGGGGGTCTCTTGGAGGAACCCGGGGTAGGTGTTTCCTGCAGGGGAGCCAGAGTTTGTGAAATCAGGCCTAGTTGCAGGAGCAAGTGCTCCCCATCCTGGAAGTTGGAGAAGTGGTAGGGAACATCTTTGAAATGGAATTGAAGGCGAAAAGGGAACAACCAGCGATATTTGATGGAGTTTTGGGCGAGTATTACCAACAATGGCTTGAGCGCTCTTCGTTTTTGAACCGTGGCAGGTGATATGTCAGCAAAGATTTGAATCTTATGCCCTTGAAATGACAGATTATCAATGTTGTGGGATCTTCTCATGACTTCCTCCTTCACGCCGTAAAAATGGGGCTTGACCACGATGTCCCTCGGGAGGCCATCTTGGCGGGGAAGCTGGAGGGCTCTGTGTGCTCTGTCCAGTTCAAGTCTGTGATCTTGGATGTCTGGAATGAGATCTTTGATGAATAATTGGACTGTATTCGGTATATCCGTTACTGTTTCGGGTATCCCACGTATACGGAAATTGTAACGTCTATTTCTGTTTTCCAAATCGTCTATTTTGGATAAGGCAGTGTCTAGCTGGTCTTGTAGAGACTGAATACAGGCCGTGTTCTGGTTGGTGCGTGCAGCAGTGTTATCCACCACCTGCTCAATTGCATCTATGCGGGAGCCCAAATTTTGTAGATCAGCCTTAATAACGGCTGTAATCTGAGTGGCATTCTGAGCTAGACCTGCTGCCAGCATATCTGAAAAGCTCTGTAGCAAGAGCTGCATGTCCTGGATCTGGGGCTGCTGTGAGGCTGGGGGATGGATGGGCCCTGCTAGGCCTAGAGGAGGATGAAGCCTGGGTGGGTGGATAATATCACCCAGGGTCCTGTTGAGGAGGGAGTCTGTGCTAGCAGGGGGGATCCCTTGAGCGATGCTGTGACTTACAGTTGTTGCCAGCATGTCAGCGCGCTGCTGGGTGGGGGGAAGTGTGATCTGTGACTTCCTTGCTGTCCCTCTGAGAAGCTGCGGTCGCCATCTTGGACGGGTCAGGGGCCGCCTGGTTAAACATCAGCTCGCTCTTTTTCATGCCGCTCGGCATATATTAGTGGGCTGGGGAGGTTCGGTGAGCCCAGGGGAGGATTTGGTGCCGGTTCCGCTCGATCTGAGAGCTCTGGGGGAGGAGAAGGGCCGGAGCGGATGCGGAGCTCTCGATTAGAGCGTCTCCTCGGGAGTCCCGCGCATGCGCACCTTCAAGGTCAAACACTCTAAGGTGAGCGCATACACCAAAGGGGGAGCACAAGAGTGGACATGAGCACTTTACTGTTTTATCATCTGTTTTATCATCTGCAATGAGCAACAGAAGAATGGAGTAATTATGAATGGACTTTATGCTGCGATTTTATGGACACAGATTAATGCATGAATTAGTTTGGCACAAGAGCACTTTAACCACTTGCTGACCGCCGCATGTACATATACGTCAACAGAATGGCATGGACAGGCAAATGGGAGTACAGGTACATCCCTTTAAATTTGCCGCCGTGTGGTTGCGTGAGCGCCGCCAGTGGTGCATGCGCGACCCTGCCGCGAGCTCCGTGAGTGTGATCGCAGGTCCCGCGGACTCGATGTCCATGGGGATACCCGTGATCATCTCACGGAGAGAAACAATGGGAAAATGCTGATGTGAAAAAGCATTTCCCCATTCTGCCTAGTGATCGGACACTGATCACAGCTCTCTGTAATCGGGAAAGGTGATCAGTGTCGTGTCACACATAGCCCATCCCCTCCAGTTAGAACACATCCCTAGGACATACTTAACCCCTGCAGCTCCCCCTCCTGGTTAATCCCTTCGATGCCAGTCACATTTACACAGTAATCAATGCATTTTTAATAGCACTGATCGCTGCATAAATGTGAATGGTCCCAAAATAGCGCCAAAAGTGTCCAATCTGTCCGCCATAATGTCGCAGTCACAATAAAAATTGCTGATCACCGCCATTACTAGTAAAAACAAATTATTAATAAAAATGCCATAAAACTATCCCCTATTTTGTAGATGCTATAACTTTTGTGCAGACCAATCAATAAACGCTTATTGCGTTTTTTTTTTTACCAAAAATATGTAGAAGAATAAGTATCGGCCTAAACTGAGGAAAAAAAAAAATTTATGTATATTTTTTGGGGATATTTATTATAGCAAAAAGTAAAAAATATTGCTTTTTTTTCAAAATTGTCGCTTTTTTTTGTTTATAACGCAAAAAATAAAAACTGCAGAGGTGATCAAATACCAACAAAAGAAAGCTCTATTTGTGGGGAAAAAAAGGACATCAATTTTGTTTGGGAGCCATGTCGCATGACCGCACCATTGTCAGTTAAAGCGATGCAGCGCTGAATCTCAAAAAGTGCTCTGGTCTTTAGCCAGCCAAATGGTCCAGGGCTTAAGTGGTTAAACACGGTTCACTTTATTTCTATATTGATTATTGTATATTGATGCACTTTTATATAGATTGATGTAAATTATAGGTTGTCACTGCAATTATCGCACAGGGTTGCAAATTTCTCTATCGCATATGAATGCTACATGTGTATATAGAGGTGTGAATGCTACACAGGTTGTCATTGGGAGGATCGCATAGGATTGTATTTTTAACTGTTCATGATCACAAGTTATAATCGCATAAGATTGCTTTATTAGATTCACTCGATTTTTTTATAGGATTATAACATCTCACTACCACTATTAAACTGCAACCAGTTAAATTATGATTTAGTACGGTTACCGTATGATTATATTTGGATAGCGCAGCATTATATTTGTATAATACCTCCTGGACACTAGCAGGCTTGGTTGTACAGATGGGAGATGGGTCATGAGCCTCCGTCAGTGGCAGGATGCATACTTTTCCAGAGTGGTTGCGGCCTCATAGGCAGCCCAGTTGAAAGTATCTATGAAATCAATCTACAGGAAAGTGTCATGGTCTTCCCAGCATACCTTTTCAACCTTTACAGAGAAGATCTGGGTGCCTTGTCATCAGTGGGCTCTGGAAGAATGACTGTTCTGTCTTCTGTCCCATTATAATTAAAAAAATTGGTTTGTCAAGTAGAACCCACCCTGTCATGTTATGTATCACTAGTATGCTACCATGGTGGCGTCAGGAAAACATAAAATTGTATCAAATACTTATCGTAATATTCCTTTCCTGACACCAATACATGGCAGCATACGGACCCACCCTTGTGCATTTCCGTATCTAGCTAATTACGAAGATTGGGGCGGGGCCTAACTAAGCTTTTGTTTATGCTATTCATTGGTCCTGAGGGAGTGGAAGAAAGCCTATCACTAGTATGCTGCCATGGATTGGCGTCAGGAAAGGAAAATTACGGTAAGTATTTGATACAATTTTCCATTTTGTATAGAGTAAGGGGGATTATAACCCCTGTCAGATTTTTTTGTATCGTATCCAATTGGGGAGATTTACCTTAACTTCCTGTCCAATAGCCTAAATAGGAAGTGAGGGGAACAGTCCATCTGAGGTGACAGGTCCACAAATCCTGCAGCGTCTTGGAAGGATCAGGGAAAATCCAGCTAGTGTAGAAAATAAGACTATAAACAGGGAGCAGGAATGTGGTAATAATATGGTAATTTTAATAAATAATGAAAGCAATATAAACTGACATTGTGTGTGCATTCATAGGCTATGGATGTACACCTAATGTCAGTGGATATTGCTTTTATTATTTAATAAAATTACTCATTGTTAACACATTTCTGCACCTTGTTTATGTCCCCATATTAAGGAAATTACTTGTGTCATCCTTACTGCAAAACTTCTTTGGTCATCATGAGCCTTTCAGTGTGGTGGGCACAGTGGCCAAGGAAGAAAGGAACGCTCCGAGGAAGGGATGTCCAGTATGGACACCCAAACCTCAGCACCAGGCACTAACAAACTTATGCACCTGTCTGTGACAGGTACATGAATCCACTGCAATCACTTACAAATTCAGTTTTCAGCAGCCTGATGGAATTCTAAAGGGTGCCTATGACACCTTTTATAAAATTACCCCTATAATGCTTTAAAGCTGAACAAAGAAAAAATGGGCCAGGTGCCGTGTTACACACTGCAATAGATGTGTGCAAATTGCAAGACTGGCTGAATAAAATTACAAATTATTTGCCAAGCAAACCAATTTACATATACTGTATGTTTTACAACTCCATACTAGGCTACTTTTCTATCTTTCTTCTTTTTTTTTTTTTAAATGTCTATGGAATTTTCACGATAAAAAGACGAGAGCTGACAGTGTGCATAAAGATCTATAGTCTAAAATCATAGACTTGGCAAATTTTCTTTCTTCTGATGATGCCTAAATAGCTCAGGTTATCATGACATAATCTGTCTCCTGTAAAGGGAGTCTCTTTTGCCGCAAAACACATCCTCCAGGGAAATAACTCAGTGAATAGCTTTAGCTCCAATGTTGCAAAACTAATTTGTCACATCTGTGAGTTCTGATGCAGCTGCTTTCACCAGTATCTAATCATGCAGGTCTATTTCTTTGTCACAGTTTTACTTTAATCACACCCTCCTCATCAGCATTGCTTTCTCTAGTTGACAAAGGAATGATCAATGGTAGTGGTTACATGAAAAGTGTGAAATTCACTCATTACTTAAAGTGGTGTTCCAGCTAAAACCTAGTTTTAATTTTAGCTAACATAGGGAATGGCTAGCTGTTAGGTATTTGTTTATGTCTGCATGCTTTTCTGAGAGATTTCCAATCCTTACCTATCACATTATTGATGGTAAAATGAAATCTTATCATTTGGGAAACAGCAGTAAGAATCCTCCTTCATTTTTTTATTATTTTTTATTTTTATTGCTGGCTATGTCCCCAATTGAAGAGACTTCTCCTTACTGCACAAGCCAGAGGCTTAATTAGAAGTGAGCGAAAAAAAATCTTTTGAGTTACATTCAAGTTTAAATTGCCTGCTGTTATGGGCAGTAGTCAGTGACAGTCAGCTTTTAGCAAGTATGGATAAACAAAATCGAATTTCTTGTCAGTTTTTGTAGAATATTGCACAATACTGTAGTTTGCATCATGACATTGAATTATACAGCTTTCATTGATAAAAAAAAACATTGTTAAAGAGGATCTTCACCCTAGAAAGAAAAACATTAAGGCTACTTTCACACTGAGGCGTGCGGGCGCTGGCGGTACAGCGACACTAAATATAGCGCCGCTTTACCATCCTTTTAGCGGCGATAGCGGGGCGGTTTTACCCCCCCTCGCTAGCGGCCGAAAAAGGGTGAAAACCGCCCGCAAAGCACCGCTGCAGCGCTGCCCCATTGTTTTCAATGGGAAGGGGCGCTTTAGGAGCGGTAAATACACCGCTCCTACAGCGCTCCAAAGATGCGGCTTGCAATACTTTTTGGACCGCCCTGCTAGCGCACCGCTCCAGTGTGAAAGCCCTCGGGGCTTTCACAATGGAGTGCATTGAGCGGCTCTTTCGGGGTGCTTTGCAGGCGCTATTTTTAGCACTTTAGCACCTGCAAAGCGCCTCACTGTGAAAGGAGCCTTAAAGTAATCACCTATAAATACTGGAGCTGCTGATTTTTAATAAATGGATACTTACCTGTCTAGGGATCCAGTGCTGTCCTTACCCGGGCTGGTTCGTCTCCGGTCTCCGGGTCCCTGGCACTGCCATGTTTACTATGGGGAACTGGCTGTGACTCCGTGTAGCTTCATGCCAGCTTCCCATTGTGCATGCATGAGCTGCACTGCATTTTGTGAATGGCCCCACCCTTAGGATGAAGTTAGACGTTACTTTTCAAAAGTTTAGCATGAGACACACTACTATTTACAGTAGATGTAAACCCTAACTGAAAGGCATTTCCTTTGCATAAGCACTGTGTTTTATAAAACAAATTACAAATTTCTTCTTGAATAAAATACTATTTTCATACATTTTTCATCATTTATTGCATTTCAGTGCCATTGATCCCCTGCAGCTTGCTTGCAGCCAGTCTACATACAGTACATGCGGCTGCTTGTTGTTTCTTATAGAGGCCCATCTGACATTGTGATAATGCAGGCACACAATTGAGATACAGGGACAGAGCATTGTCACCCTATTAGAGAAAACGCCCGAACAAAGACTTTAATGGCAGAATCACCAGGTATTATATTACTGAAAGCTAGAGTTTTAAAAATATACAAATTGGACTGTACTAAATTTGCAGAATTTCTGGATTTAGCAAAACTATGCAGACTATCCTACCTATGGGCTGACAAAGGTGGCAAGGTTTGGCCTCTGAAATGTGTTCTGATTGGTCACAGCACCCTGGAAGGTTGACAGCTTCTTTACAGCTCCTTGACCGATCAAGTTTCCAGTGACAGCTCCCCAGTGGCTTGCTTGGAATCCTGCCCCAGCCTCACAGAGCTCCTGATTCGAAACTGATGACTTTTACTTGGAGCTTGTTTCAGTGCTTAACACCAGTGTGAGGGCATAAGCTTTGTATTTACAGTTGGGACGGAAAGTATTCAAACTTGTTGCATCTTTCCCAAAAAGACTCATGGCTGTATTAGTTTAAAAGGGTGCTTCTACTAAATACTGAGCAAATGGTCTGAATACTTAGGACCATGTGATATTTCAGTTTTTCTTTTTTAATAAATCTGCAAAAATGTCAACAATTCTGTGTTTTTCTGTCAATATGGGGTGCTGTGTGTACATTAATGAGGAAAAAAAGGAACTTAAATGATTTTAGCAAATGGCTGCAATATAACAAAGAGTGAAAAATTTAAGGGGGTCTGAATACTTTCTGTCCCCACTGTATCCACCAATAAAACTTGCTACACTATTGGCGGATTGGCACCTTTCTCTCCATCCCTTATCTCTCTTGCAATGTTTGGATTCCCAGCCCGCTCAGGAGGCAGCCTTTCCCCCAGCCAGCTGTGTTAGCAATAGACTCGTTAATGAGTATTGATACCTCTGGGATTATATACATTTTATATAGACATTCACACACACACACACACATATATATATGCATTGCATTTTAAACATAACTCTGATTAATTTATGATGGCTTCTTTATCTGTATGTACATATTTTTGGTTCACATGCTGATGATTTAATATTAATCCCCCATTCACCATTCTAATAGGATTGTATGAGATCTTTCCTCTGGATCTAGCAAGCGCAGCACAGAGTGCTGGTGTCTACTCTTAACCAACCAAATATTGGTTATATTTGATCACTATCCAGGACATATAACACATGTTTCCGAGGCCCATTGATTCCAGATATTACAAGCCTACACAGTTTAGAGGTGTATTTACCCTCTAGAGCAATCTGGGGTGGGTGACTTTTCAGAGAGCACTTGACAGGCCATAGGAAGGTGATATGTCACCTCCTAATCACCTGCTTTAACCCCTAAAAGACTGCACCACCACCCCGCAAGCATGTGCATTTTCTGCTTGGTTAAAGGTGAAAAACTGTGCAAGGGAAGTTGTTCGTTTCAGGAGAATTTACCCAGAGCTTATTACATTTGATGTAGTTTCACTTTGCAAAGAACACCTAATCATGTGTGAGGAAAAAAGAAAAAAAAAAACAGCATTTTTTCTTGCAAATGATGGGGTGATGTCAGTAGAACTTCACCTCAGTCATTAAAGAGGAGCTCCAGTCTCCCCAAAACATGTTTTAAGTCAGCAGCTACATATACTATAGCTTCTGACTTTTAATACAAGGACACTTACCTTCCAGGCATTTAGCGAAGTCCTCACCCAAGCCTACTCTTCAATCGGCTTTGGGTGCAGGCACAAGCATCTTAGGTAGGGAAAATCAACCCCAGTGCCTCAGATTCGCACTTCTCAAGTTGTGTCTTTCATCACTAGTTCCCATCAACTACCTATTTTTTTAATAGTGGTATTAGTATTATTAGGGCAGGGCAGAGCTACAATGCACGTACACATGCGCATTGACCAGTCACCATCTTTGATTGGGGTACTAGTTCATACATCGCTGTCGACCTGGGGGAGATTTGTGGAGGTATTCAGCCTGCCTGTGTGTTTACATAAGGTTTAAGGAGTTGAGCCTCTAAAAATCCTTTTAGTTGGACACCCTCTGGTAGTGTTTACATTATTTCATAGTAGTACTGGATGATATGTCAATAATGACCACTCTGGCAAAGAAGGTCATTGTCTTCTGGGGCTCGATGTTCAGAGTGGTGTGGTGTGAAGATTTCCACACATGAGTTCTTCAGGAGATTCACATTTTGTTGGAGCACCATGATTATTTATGATTTATGGACTTTTTAATATTTAGTCATTTCAGGAATGTTTTTTAGGCACTTTTAAGTTCACTTGTTCACATGGGGAGATTGTTCTTTTTTTTTGCACAATAGCACTTTAATGCAATGCATGATTTAGTTCAATTTACTAGCTGTTATTTATTAACAATCTGCACAATTACAGGGCAATAGCCAATATTTGTGCACAATAACACTTTATGTAGTTTATGCTTTCCTATTTATCAAATTACAATATTTATATTGGTATTTACTATTTGTCTGTTAGTACTATTTTATGTTATGTATATATGTATATTATTATGTATATTATGCTCCACCCAGACGGGCAGGTCCTATACAATTGAGTCCTTTATTACATGCTCTAAGGAGTGTGTAGCATATTTAATTCAGTACCCATGTTCTAAACAATATATCGGACGAACAAAAAGAGCCCTACATGAATTTTGAATTTTGAATTTTAATACATTTTTAATTTTTATTTTTTATTTTTATTTTTTATAATCTATTTTAATTTTTTTATATTTTTTTTAGATTATTCTTTAGGATTTGTCATAAATAAGCTTAATATAAATTTAAATAAAATATTTTTACTATTAGGATGTATTATTCATAATTTAGTATGTGAATGTAAATCAAATAATTTCGTGCTTAATGTAAGATATGGCTTCTCTCTGAAAAGGACTTCTGGAGTCACCTTACCGCTGTATGATCTCTTTAGAATATACTTTACATTAGTTAGCCACTAGAGGGAGTTTCCCTTTCTAGTTTGTTTACTTTTTCCTTTGCGTTCCGCTGTTTTGGGCTTTGCCACTACTCAAAATGGAGGCGCCCATCTAACATATATGTTAGTGTCCGGATAGCCCAAAGTCAAAATGGCGTCGTGATACTATATATACGATCTGCATGATGACGCCGGGACTGCAGCCAATCCCCAGACGACGTCCGCTAGTGACGAAACGCGTAGGGAGGAGCCTGCATCTCTGACGTCATCACGCTTTCCTCTCCGGAGGACACAGTCTTACAGAGGTTCATGTGCAAAGGAAGCCTCTTAAAAAGCCGCTGTTTGGAGCTTTGACCTTGCTTTTATGCCGGTTCTTAATTGTTTCGATTCAGCTACACTCTTGTAAGTGCAATCTTCGTTTGTTTTCAATAAATACTTATACATACTGCACTATGGGAGCTCCTTTTACTTTTTATTTTTGAGTGATACCACCTAACTTAAGACGGATGAGCTCTGGTCTATTTTGATATCTCCTGGCGATACAGAAGCCCCATCTTCCATCTATCCATACGGTCTTTTGGGAGACCTTAATTCCCTGGGCCTGGTGAGACCAACGTATTGGTCTTTCTATTCGGTAAGGAGCCAATTTATTCACCTTGGGTGTTCCGTTTTTCACTGGATAAGGGATCTTCTTCTCTCATCACGGAAACACATTCCCACTGATGGATTCTTTTTGGGACTTACTTTTTGAACAAATATTTCAATTTTTCTCACTATAATTACTTTGATATCCTATTTATTTTAACATATTTGGTTCAAGTTGGCGCTTGTATGCGCATAGTAATTTAAATATACCTTTCTTCATTGAGTGAATTTTATGGTATTGGTACTTTCACATTTACTTGTGGGGTTCTATTTTCACAGCATGGTAGTTTATATCCATTTGTGGAGTTTATTGATATACTCACTGATATGTTATATATAATTATTAATTTATATTTCATTTCACCATGGCAATCTATTAATATTATTTATCCTATTTAAGCACATAGCGCTACACTTTTATTCTTGTTTATGACTCTGGGTTTTTGTATTGTAACTCTTATGCCCCGTACACACGGTCGGATTTTCCGATGGAAAATGTCCGATAGGAGCGTGTTGTCGGAAATTCTGACCGTGTGTGGGCTCCATCGGACATTTTCCATCGGATTTTCCGACACACAAAGTTGGAGAACAGGAGATAAAATTTTCCGACAACAAAGTCCGATCCCGTCAATTCCGACCGTGTGTGGCCTGTTCCGACGCACAAAGTGCCACGCATGCTCAGAAGAAATTCCGACACGGAACAGCTCGGTCTGGTAAACTTAGCGTTCGCAATGGATACAGCACTTTCGTTACGCTGCAATGTTAAAAATGGTTTAATACAGCGCACTCTCTTCTTCTTTCTAATGTGACAAGAATTAAGTAGTTTTGCTGCTCATATTCACACACACTTCTCACAAACTTATTTCTTTACTATTTATCAGGATTCCCTCAATATATTTTGATTTGTCACATCTGAAAACATTATTTTTTTTTTTTTTTTTTGGTTTTTAATTCCGATTATTTTTTATTTTTGGTTTGTATTTTTTTCAAGGCTTATTTTTTGTTTTTGGGATTTTTATTTGTACTCCTGAAAATTTTTGTGTGTGTTTTTTGTGTCAAGTTACCACAACACCATTGATATGTTGTTCTATTTAATCTGTAGAAGATTGTTTGGTGGTGTTGTCCCTTGTTAATTTCACATTTTATTTAAGAAATGTACCTGAATCGTCACCAACAAACTGTCCTTTTTAAATGAAAACACACAGGAGAGTATAATTTTCCAAAAAATAACTTTTATTAAGGGCTCACAACTAAACAAAGAGGGAGGTAACGCTGGAGAAACTGCAGAAATGGATGAAGCCTTGGACCCCCAGGGCAGACAATCAACTATTTTCAAGCAAAATTGGTGGCCTGAGTAGTCCTTATCTAAGGGAGGGCAGTCTGGTCCAGAAGTCCCAGAGATCCGGAAAGCAGCAGATGACATCTGTGTCCCCAGGCTGTGGTCATACGAGAGACTGCAGCTTTTGTCAGACCAGACTGAACCCAGGGCCATCACTCTCTTGTCTTCCTTCCATGCTTCCTTCCACGCTGTGGCTCTGGTGGTGGAGTTGTGGCAGCAGGAGGAGGAGGAGGATGGTCCAACTCAATCACGTCGGTCTTGGGTGTTAGTTCACCACTCACCTCCTTACTTAGGACTTTATAAAGAAGGTCCTCACACAGCTTGCATTGACTCTCCTGCATGCCCTGCAGTTTTGTGGCAGCCATGCAGGCAAAGGCCTCTTCAGGAGTGGGTAAGGCTCTGAGGGACGCAGAAGCCTCCTGAATTAGCCTGAGCGCTGAATCCTGCATGGGAGTCATCTTCCTCGCTCTTTTATATGGAAGGCGGAGGGGAGGAACCTGCGATTCAGTCAGGCTGCAACTGGTCCCAGGCTTCTCTTGGCTGCCACTTAGCCCCGCCTCCTCCTGGCTGCCACTAATCCCCGCCTCCTCCTGTCTGCCACATTCCACAACCTCCTCCTGGCTGAGGTCTTCCTGTGTATGAAAAAGGGACATAGTTTTAGTTTTTTATTCATCAATCACACACAATTTTCACCTCCTGACTGTTGCAAATTGAATGTTATCAAATATAACAGAATATCCTTCTGAGCCCAGCATTTTTCATTTTTGTCCCAATTATTTTTTGTCTATTGATATGTAAAACACTTTTTTCAATCAGCAATTAGTGATCAATAAGAACATCTATTAAACATCATTTAGTTATTGACCAGAAATCTGTAGAAGAATGCTATACCTGACTCCAGCTGGGCTCCTCCATTTCTTCCTGGCTGGAAGGCCCAGATTGGACATCGGAAGCCTCAGCTGGGGTGGAAGGAAGAGTGGAAGGAAGAGTGGAGAGGGATTCCCTGACCTCAGTGTGGTCTGACAAAAATCGCAGTCTCTCATAGTACCACAGCCTGGGGACATAAACGTCATCTGCTGCAGCTCCGGACCTCTGGGAATCTGTGACCTTCTTGCACTCCCTAAGATAAGTGCTCCTCAGGCCACCAATTTTGACTTTTAAATAGGGGATGGTTGCTGTGGGGACCACCGGCTTCACCAACTCCAGCAGTGTCTCCAGCTCTGCCTGCCTCTTTTGTTTATTATTATAATGGGGGTGTCTCACCTGCCACAGACAGGGCAGCTCCCTGTATTTGTCTATGAACAGGGAAAGGAAGTTGTGGTCATTGAAGCCATCCATTTTCTCTGCAAGACACAACACAAGACAAACCTTAAGGTCAGGCCAAACTCTCCTAATCTTGTTACAATATAGGCTTCAATTTCGAAGCAGTATAGGCCCAAGTTTAGATCTTACCTTCGTTATCACGATTGGCGCTTTCGATGCTCCTTCCTCCGCTCACAGATCGTATGTAATACGCACACGTGTTACGCGTTATACACACTGCGTGTAACTCCGCTCACCCCTGACGTTCTTTCTAGTCTATTCCCCGCCCCTTTTCATTTGGCGCAGTGGGGGAAGAGCACATGGCGGAGACACAGCAGGTGCGTGCTAATTATAGCAAAGAGGAGGAGGAGGAGGAAAGCCCGGAGCCTGAAATGTCTGGATCCAGAAGGAGATTTAAGGCCTCAAATATGTCCTTTGGGGAGATGTTGGAGATGGTGGACATCCTGAAGAGGGCCGACTATGAGGGGAAGTATGGACCTTACCCCAACCCCAATGGTTGAAAGGCCAAGATCATGGCGAAAGTGGTCAGGAGTCTGCACCGGCATTTCGGGGTACGACGATCGAAAGATCAGCTCAGGAAACGGTGGTCGGACCTGAAATTAAGAGAACATAAGAAGTACAGAAAGATCCGGAGAGTGCTGCAAAAAAGTAAGTAGTTGTGCTGTGTTCCTATTCTTTATGTTTATTACGTTCGTGCTGCTCCATGTGCTTTTCTTACAAGTCTACATTTTTACATGGCAAATTTAATGTTCATGGGTACATTATTCGTTCGTATCAAACATTTTTCTTTCGGCCTATAAAACACCATTGTTTAGGCCATATGCATTTGGCCACAATTTTTATGCCCTACTTGTCATAAACTATTTTGGTTGTGTAGATGGCTTCTTACTAGAATGAAATGCAAAATAGATTCTGTGTAAGGAGAGGACACTCAGCAGCTGTTTTCACATCTGGACACTGGGGCACTAGTGTGGGACACAAGAACACCATTTTTATTAGGGGGTCACACAGGTGCTCCAGTGTGTACTATAGGGGGGGGCTACATCTGTGAAGCTTGTACCAAACAGGTAAAGTATTGCAGCTTGACAAAGGACACTGAAAATGCCACATTTTGGAACTCTGCCAAAATAGACAATTGTACCCCACTTCCAAGCAATGTTTCCTATTTATAGTTCTGCCATCAAATCACTGTGTGCTAAGTATAGCATTTTTTTTTACATAGGGGAGAAAAGACATGGAGGACACCCCTCATCCGAGGAGAACACAGACCCCCCCCACCTCTGGAAGAAGGGGAAATCCCCCCAACCCAAGAAGAGCAGGAGGAGGAAGACGTGGTGGAACTAGTCACCACAACAGGTGAGTGTCTGCGACCACAGGCTCAGGTAAGAGATGTATGACGGCATTTTTTTGATACCTTTTTTTTTGGCTTTCTCTCTTTCTAGGTGATCGTGATGTTGTGGATCCAGATCCTTTCACATCAGAAAGTGCCCAGATCCTGATCGGGGAGATCATGGGGTGTAATTTAGAATTGGAAAACCTCAATAAAAACATCAATGATGTTATTCAAAAAAATAAAAACATGGGGGGGCGTGGCCAACTGCCGGGCAAGATGGACGTGTAATCACACAGCTCCTGCACCGACCGGACTATAAACCGACATCCCCGCTATTCTGGTAACCCCCAGCGACTACTGAGACCACCGGAACACTGGCTTACCCCCACACATCATCTGAGATGAACCGCAAAAGAAAAGAATACCGTCAGCCTAAGAAACTGACAGATTACTACAGACAGCCGAAAATCCAAGATGGCGCCCGCGGCCCTGAATGCGGAATTTCAGCGGCCTATACAGATCTCCCTGATGCAGATGACCTGCTAATATCCCCACAACTTCACTCTCTGGATGCCTCACCATCATCCCCTGCTTCCTCGACCAGCAACAGCCCAGCAAAAACGCGGATGCGCCTGGATGCAGATTCAGCACTGTCTGAGGTGAGCCCTGTGCCTGATGCAGCCCCAGCTCATCCATCCCCCATAGCGGCCTTTCCTACCACTAACCAGCCTGTATTAGACACTACTATGAAGGAGATGCTCATCTCTCTTCAGAGCTCCCTTCACAATGACATATCTAATATGTTCCTCAGATTCTCCTCACAAATGAACCAGATGGGACATAAAATGAATATTGTTGAGAAACAGATGGGAGAAATGACCGAAACGGTCAATGATCTAGTAGATGCCCATGATCATACACGTGATGAACAGCAATGGATGAGGGCCAAAATGGCGGACCTCGAGGACAGGTCCCGTCGTAATAATGTCAAAATCAGAGGGGTCCCTGAGTCTGTCCTACCGCATGATCTAAACACATATGCCAGGAAATTGATTTCCACGCTCCTGCCTGATCTCACCCCCATGGAAACCATAATCGACCGCATTCACCGCCTCCCTAAACCCCCGCATCTCCCGCCCGAAGTCCCACGTGATATTCTGATGAGAATTCATTTTTTTCATACTAAAGACCAACTTCTATTCAAATCGAGACATCTGGACAAGCTGCCTGCCCCGTATACTCACCTCCAACTGTACGCTGACCTCTCGCAGCATACTCGTCAATTAAGGAGACAACTGAACACCATTACCAAACCACTTAATAACCACAAGATCCCCTACCAATGGGGCTTTCCCACCAAAATCATAGTCACAAAGAACGGGACCAAGCATAATATCTCCACAGTAGAGGAAGGACTCAAATTACTCCATCTATGGGGAATTATCCCCGATCCACCCAAAACAGCACAAATAAACCGCGAAGAAAACTCTCCTCACCCCGCTGACAACCGTCACTCCGGTAAGCACTAATCTATACCTGAATAGTGGGCCCACAAATGACCCACTTTACCACAACTCCGGTCGGATGCCTTGCTCGTTGCAACTTGCTCCACAAACTTGTTCCCCACAATAACACAGCAGTACCAGTTTACTTGACTGCTGTCAGTTCTTGTATTTTTGTATACCATTTTTTTTTTTTTTTCCCTACTAAACTTTTACTTTTCTCCTTACCCTAAGTTTTCCTTACCCACCATCTCTTCTTCCTGAGAGCACACGAACGAAAAAGGACACGAGTACCTCGAACACCGGTCTTTTCTACGTAACAGCACTTATCTACTAACTGTAAGTAAGAACTTGTCACATACTCTATCTTACATCATCCGCCACGATGACCAAATTCCTCTCACTGAATGCCAAAGGGCTAAATCACCCAGTAAAAAGAGCCTCACTATGGCGCACAGCCCTGAAATCCTCGTGCGACATCATCTGTGTGCAAGAAACGCACTTTAAAAGATCTGCAATACCACACTGCAGTAACAAATCCTTTCCCCATATTTACCACGCTCCAGGCCCCACTAAGAAAAATGGAGTTCTAATAGCAATCAAACATACAATCAACTTTACGCTCCATAATAGTATGATTGATGAAGACGGCAGATATCTGGCCCTAGATTGTACCCTGGACAATACTAGATATACTATTGTCACGGTGTATGCGCCCAACACTAAACAAATCAAATTCCTTTCTAAGCTGATGCCCAAAATAGCTAAATTCCGTCAAGGAAACCTCGTTATCTGCGGAGATTTCAACATCGTCCCAGATAACTCTTTAGATGCCTCCTCACGCACGACTAGACTTGCCTCACCTATGGGACAGTTCCTAAGAAACCATGATTTATATGATGTATGGAGATGCCACCATCCCACTGAGAGGGACTACTCCTTCCTTTCCCATCGACACAACTCATACACCAGAATCGATTACTTCCTAGTCGACAAGTGGACTCTACCGAAAATTTCTGAGTCATCTTTAGACACGATAACATGGTCCGACCATGCCCCAGTGACCATAACCATCACATCTTTGCCTACCTCTTCACCTACGAAGCTATGGAGAGCTAATGCCTCAATTATTCAATCACCTGAACATTCAGCCACAATCCGTCAACATTTGGAAGAATTTTTTGATCTGAATCAGGGTTCGACTTCAAGCAACACTATTTTATGGAACGCTCACAAAGCGGTCATCAGAGGGATTCTTATCCAAATAGGAGCTAGAGAGAAAAGGAGGAGATCACAGCGTCTTGACACCATCACCTCCCAAATTAAAACAACAGAAGCCCAAAACCAATTAACTCCCGATCCTGCCCTTAGAGAAAAACTTGTACTTCTCAGACAAGAATTAAGGAACCTATTACTAGAAACATATGATAGAGCCCAAAAAAGATTTAAAGCGAATCACTACTCCACTGGAAATAAGGCAGGGAAAGCCATGGCACTCAGAATCGAAGGTCATCATATTAAAAACAAAATATCTCACCTTCATCATCCCTCCACACAACAAAAACTGATAGATCCTCAAGCTATAGCAGAAGCATTTAGTCATTACTACGAAACACTTTATAATCTAAACAATGATTCCACTATTAGCCAACCATGCCCAGAAGACATAGAAAACTTTTTGAAAGAAATTAATCTCCCACAAGTCTCCCCCGATCAACTAACAATGCTAAATGCTCCATTCTCTCCAATGGAAGTTTTAGATACCATCACATCCCTGCCATCCAACAAATCCCCTGGACCAGATGGTCTCACCGGGGAGTACTATAAACAATTCAGTACCATCCTAGCCCCTTTTTTAGCTCAAATGTGCAATGACGCTGCCTCCTCCTCTTCTCTCCCACAGGAAATGTTAAATGCATTAATCATTACGTTACCGAAGCCAGGCAAGGATCCTACCTCTCCGCAAAACTTTAGACCCATATCACTTCTGAATGTTGACACAAAAATTTACGCCAAACTCATAGCAAACAGGTTAGTAAATATTATGCCTTCACTAATCCACCCTGATCAATCCGGGTTCACAAAAGGTAGGCAAGCGTTTGATGCAACCCGCAGACTCATTAATATAATACACATTGCGGAGTCTGAACGAACGCCTTCTCTGCTTCTCTCCCTGGATGCAGAGAAGGCGTTCGATAGAGTCAATTGGACCTATCTCCAAGCTACACTCCATAAATTCAGTCTCCAAGGCCACATTCTTTCCGCAGTAATGGCTTTGTACTCAAAACCTTCAGCCCAGGTCTATACCTCTGAGATGCTATCCAAACCATTTCCAATTTCTAATGGCACTCGTCAGGGCTGCCCCCTATCGCCCATCATCTTCAATTTAGTAATGGAACCCCTGGCCGAACATATTAGATTAAACAAGTCCATTACAGGATTCCAAATTGGAAAATTGGAACACAAGATCAATCTATTTGCTGACGACGTCATCATGATGGTAACCAACCCCATATCCTCCCTGGCTTCGATACAATCTGTATTACAAAGATTTAGTACCATTTCTTATTACAAGGTCAACGAAAACAAGTCATATATTCTAGACCTAGGTTTAGATGCCATAACTAGCAACCTTCTACGTAACTTCTATACATATCCATGGGCAGACACAGGTATATCATATCTAGGAATTACACTTACCAAATGCACCAGCAACCTTTTTGCTAGCAACTACTTGGAAATGAAACAGATGCTTATTAAGGAAACCTCCAAACGGTCAAAATTTGAATTCTCTTGGGCTGGCAGACTAGCTGCCTTTAAAATGCTCATACTCCCTAGATTGCTCTACACATTCCGCACACTACCTATTCCACTTACTAACTCGTACCTCCAATCGCTACAATCCATTATACACCACTACATGTGGCAAGGCAAGAAACCCAGATGTAGTCACGCCAAAACTACCAAACACAAATTAGCGGGTGGCCTGGGATATGTAGATGTTAAAGATTATTATCTAGCCACCATTCTATCTCAAATGACGGAATGGATACACACACACCCATCCACACTATGGGGAAACATCGAAAATACCATGACTCCAGGGCCCAACCTTAAATACTGGCTATTCAGCACTACAACTAAACACACAAATCTTTGTTTACACTCACCGACCATCCGAGCTTCAGTTAAAGCCTGGTTGATATTACACTCTACAAAATGGTCCCAATTACCCACCAAAATCATCCCAATACCTACACAAACCCTACAATTACTGACACCTGATTTGAACATTCCCAAATGGTTAGCAGACCAAAATACCTGCACCTCAGAACTCAGGTCTATGATACTTCATAAACCCTTTACCCAACTCCAATCACAATACCAAGCACCCTCCAAAGATTTCCTTACTTTCGCCAGGATTCAACAATGCCTCTCAGCCCACCCACGATTAGAAGGAGCAGTGCCACTTAAAATATGGAACTACTACTTCTCTAACAACACGCCTACCAAAGGCACTTCACTAATACATTCCACACTACAAGAAAAAACGGTATTCCACAAATCTAAACCATACACAGACTGGGAAAAGAATTACAGATTCAGTTCTCTGAACATCAATGGCAAAAGGCCCTACAAGCCATTTACAGATCCACTAGCTGCACCTCTCTCTGGGAATTAATGCATAAAATACACCTAAGATGGTACCTAACACCACAAAGACTGACCAAATTCCAACCACAATCCTCATCCAAGTGTTGGAGAGAATGTAACCACATAGGCACCCTATCCCACATTCTATGGTCATGTCCAGCCTTAAAAGACCTCTGGACAGAGGTGGAACACCTTATACAAGATATCTGTCACCTTCCCATCACACTTACCCCACAATTGGCCATACTGAACTTAACTACTGATTTACTGCCACCACCTTTCAGACTAGTGATTACACACATACTTCTAGCTACCAGATTACTCATAACTAGACGATGGAAAACAACTTTAACCCCAACGCTGTCTGAAGTCATTACACTAGTTCACTCCCATTACGCGTATGAATCAATTATGTCACAAGGAAAATCCTCATACTCCAAAACCCACAAGCTATGGCACCCCTGGTCGAACTGGTACACACAAAAACTTACCTGATAATTTTTCTGATACTACTAACACATACTCGAACCTCGTTGCTCTGCTCACTGAATATATAGCACTGCTCTCTACCTCCCTCCCCCACTCATCTTGTCCCCTACCCCCCTCTCCACTCCCCTCCTTTTTATTTCTATTTTTGTTCCAACTACCTTCTTTACTAATCTATCTTACACGTTACATACAGTTTATTACGAGTACAAATGCTATCATGAGTACTCTCAAGTTCTCCAAGGATTCTGGACATGTACCGATTCATTCACATCCTCACACTTGAAAGTTCTACATTCTACACTTCTATGTTACCACCATCCTTTGGTTAAAACTGTTCAAGTTATCATACGTTGGTAAATAATTTACTTTATTGAACTATCTTTACACCAAGGAGAATGAAGGATCCCCTAAGCACCCATGTCACAGCATGAGCCCTTATGGGGTGCATGGGATTAATAACCCACACACATTATCTTACCTTCATCACCTATCATAGTTCTTATGTTTAAATCTCGACTAACGAATAAATAATGCTATGTAATTATCTTGATTATATTGCAATTTGAATACGACTTATGACAATGACTGTCAATATTGTACTTAATTCTTCAATAAAAATATTGAAAATGTAAAAAAAAAAAAAATAAAAACATCATTGATGTTTTGGGGCGAATTTAAAACCCCTCCCAATCCCTTTGTTTTTTTGTGTGCTCCAATGTTCAAAATGTTTGAAAGATTTGTCGAAAAGCCTAATTTGGAGGATGCACACAGTGTGCCAACATGTGCTATCTGCCATCACGGGAGATCAATGGACGCGTTTTGGGGGTGCAACCCCTTCCTCAATAATAAAGTAGCTGAGAGGAAGGGGTTGCTCCCCCAAAACACGTCCCTTGATCCCCCGTGATGGCAGCTAGCACATGTTGACATTGGGAAATTTGTGTGCATCTTCCAAATTTAGCTTTTCCTGGGGTGACTTCACCCCATCTGAACGCAATATCAAACACAGTTCCTAAATATTCATGTCTGATATTGCCTTCAAGTTCTACCAAATGTGAACTTTGTAAGTTCAAGATTTGTGGCTTTCTTGTTGGTTTTACACATGCCTGTTTTAGCTTAAATGGACATTTATCTGTTTGATAATGCCAACTCAAACATTGTTATACCACAAACATGTTGTTTTGTTAGAAAAAACTTTTCTAAATGCACATGTGATTGTGCAGGTATTAAAGAGATTGTTAAGCAAGAATGTGTGGATTATTGTGTCAATGCTAAAACACTTTGTTGGTGATGTCATTGCTGTTTTCTGTGAAAATGGGGGTTATTTCCTAAGGGCAAATCCTCTTTGCACTACAAGTGCAGTTTCAGTGCACTTGTAGTGCAAAGTGTCTTTGCCTTTAGTAAATAACACCCAACAGTGCTTTGTATAAGGTTACACAATCATGCCATTTTCTGGACTCAACACATTTCTGTCACGGTCAGCTAAAACAAACACAAGCAGTAAATGTCCACAAAGATTTTCTTTTTTTTGCTTTTTTATTTGATAAAGGCTTCACAAATTTGCTGGCATATTGATGGCCCCCCTACCCGCAAAGAACTCCAGGTATCGTAACCGGACATCACGGGCACTCGGGGAGGGCAAGCCAGGACGGCCACTTTCAAGCGCCGTCAGTGTGGTTTCATGGATCATTCCAGCCTCAGGCCCAACTGAGCCAGCATAGTTGGCGGAATGTTTGCGTAAAAAGTTATGGAGAATACAGCACGCCAGGATTATATGATTAAGTTTATACTCTACCATATGGATGGGTGTCAGAAATAGGCGGAACTGGCTGGCCAGGATTCCAAATGTGTTCTCCACCACTCTTCGGGCTCTGGCCAGCTGGTAATTAAAAACCCTCTGTTCCGGGGTGAGGGTCCTCATCAGGAATGGCCGCATAAGATGGTCCCCCAGCGCAAATGCTTCATCAGCAACGAACACGAATGGGAGTCCTTCCACATTGTTCTCTGGAGGTGGCAAGTCCAAGCTGCCATTCTGGAGATGCCTGTAGAACTCCGTCTGGGTGATGACTCCACCATCGGACATCCGGCCATTCTTCCCCACGTCCACATACAAGATGTCATAATTAGCCGACACCACCGCCAACATCACAATACTATTGAACCCCTTATAGTTGAAATAGTACGACCCCTAGTTGGGTGGTGGGACGATGTGGACGTGTTTCCCATCAATTGCCTCTCCGCAGTTAGGAAAGTCCCACCGCTCGGCAAAGTGGGAGGCCACAGTTTGCCATTCCTGTGACATGGAAGGAAATTGTTGAGGAAAACAAAAAAAATTAACATTTTTGCACATAAACATGGCAAGCAGATTAGACACAAACATTCTTGGCCAATCTCCAGATAGCATTTATTAAGGGGAATTTAACAACACCAAAGTATAAGGTACACCTATCATATTCCCCCTCCCCCCCTCTCATGGGCCATTTCTAACATTATGGGGGGTGGGGAAATCTTGGACAGGTAACCCTCTTCACTTCATTGAGAGATGAATGCCTAAATAATGGGTATTACGTTGAACAACCCCTCCTTAGTTACACTATTGGCAGCCCACTGGACAGGTAAGAAGTGTCATAATACAAAGATATAAATACACATTGTACACATTTGAGCACATTTGGAAATTCTGCTATTACCTATCAAGATAATAATTGTATACAAAAACTTTAAACAGTACCATTTGAAAATATACAGGCAGGCCCTTGCACTACATGCTTTGGGGAATTCATCCATACATCTGACCACTAAAGAGATGGGTATAGTGTGTATGGGTTTGGCAAAGTCAGCAGATAGATGATTGAGGATAGATAGAGAATTGGGATCAGCTGACTTAGCAGTTGGGGGAGGGAGGGTTACTAAAAATGATTTGGGGACACCACAAAAAAAAAGCCTCTGCCACTCTGCCTGAATTTAAAGCACAAATCACATTTCTAAACATTTTAGGGGGTGTTTGGGGTAAAGCACTACTATGGAGCTGATAAAATACATTGTTAAGTGATTACATGAGGTGAATATAGGGTCAGGAGAGCATGCTGGGGAGGTTATTGAAGGCCAATCTGTATGAAGGACCTAAAAAATTAATTACATAAAAATCATGGTAATTAGGGAATGAGGAAAGAAATACATTACATTAGCAAACATTATATACAATAAAATGTGATATTAAAGGATAAAAATCTTACCTTCATATACTCCTTCTGCAGGACCTGGATGATGGCAGAACAGGTCTCTGGGATAATGATCCCCAGAGCCTGGGGGGAGATGCCTGTCGAGAACTTGAGGTCATGCAGGCTTCTCCCTGTCGCCAAGTACCACAGGGTAGCGACAAGCCTCTGCTCCGGAGTGATGGCTTGCCTCATGCAGGTATCCTGCCTGCTCATATAGGGGGTCAGCGAAGCCAGTAGACGGTGAAATACGGGGTCCGTCATCCGGAGAAAGTTCCTGAAATCATCAGGATTATTCTCACGGATCTCACGGAGCAAAGGCATATGAGAGAACTGGTCATGCTGAAGCAACCAATTCTTGGTCCATGAACTCCTCCCCACCCTGTTCATGGACTGGACTTGTGTCAAGGTCAGGACCCCAACACCAAGCCCCCACACAGCACGAACTCTACGAGGAGTATGCATACGCAACATGGCTAGAAAACGGTCGGCTGCTCAGAACGAAGTAACAGAACGCACTGAAGAACAGCAAGGCCTGTGAAGAGCGACCTGAAAAACAGTAACGAACGCACAAGAACACAATGACTACTTAAAGTCACGCAGAACTTGCTGCACGCACTGAAGAGCAGATACAAACCCACAAGCACAAACTGAACGGCAGAAAACGATCTGAAAACCACGAGTCTGAAAAAGCGCGAATCGTCTCTCACCAAACTTTTACTAACACGAGATTAGCAAAAGGAGCCCAAAGGGTGCCGCGCTTGGTTCTGAACTGGCCTTTTCTAGTCTCGTCGTACGTGGCGTACGTGACCGCGTGGTTGGCGATCGGAAATTCCAACAACTTTGTGCGACCGTGTGTACACAAAACAAGTTTGAGCCAACATTCGTCTGAAAAAATCCTAGGATTTTGTTGTCGGAATGTCCGAACAAAGTCTGACCGTGTGTACGGGGCATTAGTGTGGCTGCTTTATTTTAGATTTTTTGTTAAATCTCTATTTAGTTTTTTAGCGCAGCGTTTGGCCATTTGGCCTTTCTTTCCTATGTATATATGTTATTTGGTTTATACCCTGTATCACGGTATGGTGGTGACAACTGGTTAGGCAGTTTTCTTTTTCCTTTTCCTGCTCAGAGCTCAAGTGCACAGTTTTTTTACATTTTGTATCATTATTAATAAATGGTAGTAGACCATTATTTAAATTACTGTAATCATCTGCTCTTCATCAATGACAATTTGAATCATATTTGGAGCAGATTCATTGTTTTATAGCAGTCATTGTTATGTATCTCTTTTTACATAGATAGTCAAGTAGAAAAAATACGCAAGTACATCTAGTTCAACCAAAAAAAAAAAACAATCCCATAGACACAATCCTTCACCCACAATTGATCCAGAGGAAGGTGAAAAACCCCAGCAAAGCATGCTCCAATTTGCTACAGCAGGGGAAAAAATGTCTTCCTGATCCCCCGAGAAGCAATCAGATTTTCCCTGGATCAACTTTACCTATAAATATTAGGACCCAGTTACAATATAAGGGGAGGCTTTGGCCAATAATGGCTCAGGGGGTTTAGTACACGCCCCACACTATATAAGACAGCATGCACGTCGGCCCTGTGTAGTGTGTTGCGGTGGAGAGAGATAGATAGACAGAGAGACAGTGTCATTTGATTTAAGTTAGATAGAGTAGACAGGTCGAGTCAGTTAGCTGCACTTGCAGTGCATTGTGTATATATATATGCATCCCAGGTGTTGTATATATATATATATATATATATATATATATATATATATATATACACTGTATTCAGTTTAGATAGATACTGTTCTTCTCTTTCTAATATACTGACAGACAGGCAGGTGTTTTTAAAGTATTTCCAGTTACTGTACTGTGTACCTTGAACAGTTGCACATACAGAATAGCTACCTGCAGCCAGTTGCTTGTGTAGGCTCTTGACGTATTTCCAGTTACTATACTGTGTACCCTGCACAGTTGCACCTACAGTATAACTACCTGAAGCCAGGTGCTTGTGTGGACTCTTGACGTATTTCCAGTTACTGTACTGTGTACACTGCACAGTTGCACCTACAGTATAACTACCTGCAGCCAGGTGCTTGTGTAGGCTCTTGACGTATTTCCAGTTACTGTACTGTGTACCCTGCACAGTTGCACCTACAGTATAACTACCTGAAGCAAGGTGCTTGTGTGGGCTCTTGACATATTTCCAGTTACTGTGCTTGTGTGGGCTCTTGATGTATTTCCAGTTACTGTACTTTGTACCCTGCACAGTTGCACCTACAGTATAACTACCTGCAGCCAGGTGCTTGTGTAGGCTCTTGACATATTTCCAATTACTGTATTGTGTACCCTGCACAGTTGCACCTACAGTATAACTACCTGAAGCCAGGTGCTTGTGTAGGCTCTTGACGTATTTCCAGTTACTGTACAGTGTACCCTGCACAGTTGCACCTACAGTATAACTACCTGAAGCCAGGTGCTTGTGTGGGCTCTTGACGTATTTCCAGTTACTGTACTGTGTACTCTGCACAGTTGCACCTACCGTGTAATTACCTAAAGCCATGTGCTTGTGTAGGCTATTGACATATTTCCAGTTACTGTACTGTGTACCCTGCACAGTTGCACCTACGGTATAACTACCTGCAGCAAGGTGCTTGTGTAGGCTCTTGACATATTTCCAGTTACTGTACTGTGTATCCTGCACAGTTGCACCTACAGTATAACTACCTGCAGCAAGGTGCTTGTGTAGGCTCTTGACATATTTCCAGTTACTGTACTGTGTACCCTGCACAGTTGCACCTACAGTATAACTACCTGAAGCCAGGTGCTTGTGTAGGCTCTTGACGTATTTCCAGTTACTGAACTGTGTACCCTGCACAGTTGCACCTACAGTATAACTACCTGAAGCCAGGTGCTTGTGCAGTCTCTTGACACATTTCCAGTTACTGTACTGTGTAACTTGCAGAGTTGCACCTACAGTATAACTACCTGCAGCCAGGTGCTTGCGTGGGCTCTTGACGTATTTCCAGTTACTGTACTGTGTACCCTGCACAGTTGCACCTACAGTATAACTACCTGCAGCCAGGTGCTTGTGTAGGCTCTTGACGTATTTCCAGTTACTGTACTGTGTACCCTGCACAGTTGCACCTACAGTATAACTACCTGCAGCCAGGTGCTTGTGTAGGCTCTTGACATATTTCCAGTTACTGTATTGTGTACCCTGCACAGTTGCACCTACAGTATAACTACCTGAAGCCAGGTGCTTGTGTGGATTCTGGACGTATTTCCAGTTACTGTACTGTGTACCCTGCACAGTTGCACCTACAGTATAACTACCTGAAGCCAGGTGCTTGTGTGGGCTCTTGACGTATTTCCAGTTACTGTACTGTGTACTCTGCACAGTTACACCTACCGTATAATTACCTGAAGCCAGGTGCTTGTGTAGGCTCTTGACATATTTCCAGTTACTGTACTGTGTACCCTGCACAGTTGCACCTACGGTATAACTACCTGCAGCAAGGTGCTTGTGTAGGCTCTTGACATATTTCCAGTTACTGTACTGTGTACCCTGCACAGTTGCACCTACAGTATAACTACCTGCAGCAAGGTGTT
The DNA here is from genome assembly GCF_042186555.1 of Aquarana catesbeiana. Taxonomy (NCBI): domain Eukaryota; kingdom Metazoa; phylum Chordata; class Amphibia; order Anura; family Ranidae; genus Aquarana; species Aquarana catesbeiana. The sequence continues at coordinate 507,483,438 of NC_133327.1, read as the reverse complement.
TGTGTAGGCTCTTGACATATTTCCAGTTACTGTACTGTGTACCCTGCACAGTTGCACCTACAGTATAACTACCTGAAGCCAGGTGCTTGTGTAGGCTCTTGACGTATTTCCAGTTACTGTACTGTGTACCCTGCACAGTTGCACCTACAGTATAACTACCTGAAGCCAGGTGCTTGTGCAGTCTCTTGACATATTTCCAGTGACTGTACTGTGTAACTTGCACAGTTGCACCTACAGTATAACTACCTGCAGCCAGGTGCTTGTGTAGGCTCTTGACGTATTTCCATTTACTGTACTGTTTACCCTGCACAGTTGCACCTATAGTATAACTACCTGAAGCCAGGCGCTTGTGTGGGCTCTTGACGTATTTCCAGTTACTGTACTGTGTACCCTGCACAGTTGCACCTACAGTATAACTACCTGAAGCCAGGTGCTTGTGTAGGCTCTTGACGTATTTCCAGTTACTGTACTCTGTACCCTGCACAGTTGCACCTACAGTATAATTACCTGAGGCCAGGTGCTTGTGTTGGCTCTTGACATATTTCCAGTTACTGTATTGTGTACCCTGCACAGTTGCACCTACAGTAAAACTACCTGAAGCCAGGTGCTTGCGTGGGCTCTTAACGTATTTCCAGTTACTGTACTGTGTACCCTGCACAGTTGCACCTACAGTATAACTACCTACAGCCAGGTGCTTGTGTAGGCTCTTGACATATTTCCAGTTACTGTACTGTGTACCCTGCACAGTTGCACCTACAGTATAACTATCTGAAGCCAGGTGCTTGTGTGGGCTCTTGACGTATTTCCAGTTACTGTACTGTGTACCCTGCACAGTTGCACCTACAGTATAACTACCTGAGGCCAGGTGCTTGTGTAGGCTCTTGATATATTTCCAGTTACTGTGCTTGTGTGGGCTCTTGATGTATTTCCAGTTACTGTACTGTGTACCCTGCACAGTTGCACCTACCGTATAACTACCTGCAGCCAGGTTCTTGTGTAGGCTCTTGACATATTTCGAGTTACTGTATTGTGTACCCTGCACAGTTGCACCTACAGTATAACTACCTGAAGCCAGGTGCTTGTGTGGGCTCTTGACATATTTCCAGTTACTGTACTGTGTACCCTGCACAGTTGCACCTACAGTATAACTACCTGAAACCAGGTGCTTGTGTAGGCTCTTGACATATTTCCAGTTACTGTACTGTGTACCCTGCACAGTTGCACCTACCGTATAACTACCTGAAGCCAGGTGCTTGTGTGGGCTCTTGACGTATTTCCAGATACTGTACTGTGTACCCTGCACAGTTGCACCTACAGTATAACTACCTGAAGCCAGGTGCTTGTGTGGGCTCTTGACATATTTTCAGTTACTGTACTGTGTACCCTGCACAGTTGCACCTACAGTATAACTACCTGAGGCCAGGTGCTTGCGTAGGCTCTTGACATATTTCCAGTTACTGTACTGTGTACCCTGCACAGTTGCAACTACAGTATAACTACCTGAAGCCAGGTGCTTGTGCAGGCTCTTGTCTTATTTCCAGTTACTGTACTGTGTACCCTGCACAGTTGCACCTACGGTATAACTACCTGCAGCCAGGTGCTTGTGTAGGCTCTTTGACGTATTTCCAGTTACTGTATTGTGTACCCTGCACAGTTGCACCTACAGTATAACTACCTGAAGCCAGGTGCTTGTGCAGTCTCTTGACGCATTTCCAGTTACTGTACTGTGTACCCTGCACAGTTGCACCTACAGTATAACTACCTGCAGCCAGGTGCTTGTGTAGGCTCTTGACGTATTTCCAGTTACTGTACTGTGTACCCTGCACAGTTGCACCTACAGTATAACTACCTGAAGCCAGGTGCTTGTGTAGGCTCTTGACGTATTTCCAGTTACTGAACTGTGTACCCTGCACAGTTGCACCTACAGTATAACTACCTGAAGCCAGGTGCTTGTGCAGTCTCTTGACACATTTCCAGTTACTGTACTGGGTAACTTGCAGAGTTGCACCTACAGTAGAACTACCTGCAGCCAGGTGCTTGTGATGGCTCTTGACGTATTTCCAGTTACTGTACTGTGTACCCTGCACAGTTGCACCTACAGTATAACTACCTGCAGCCAGGTGCTTGTGTAGGCTCTTGACGTATTTCCAGTTACTGTACTGTGTACCCTGCACAGTTGCACCTACAGTATAACTACCTGCAGCCAGGTGCTTGTGTAGGCTCTTGACATATTTCCAGTTACTGTATTGTGTACCCTGCACAGTTGCACCTACAGTATAACTACCTGAAGCCAGGTGCTTGTGTGGATTCTAGACGTATTTCCAGATACTGTACTGTGTACCCTGCACAGTTGCACCTACAGTATAACTACCTGAAGCCAGGTGCTTGTGTGGGCTCTTGACGTATTTCCAGTTACTGTACTGTGTACTCTGCACAGTTGCACCCACCGTATAATTACCTGAAGCCAGGTGCTTGTGTAGGCTCTTGACATATTTCCAGTTACTGTACTGTGTACCCTGCACAGTTGCAACTACGGTATAACTACCTGCAGCAAGGTGCTTGTGTAGGCTCTTGACATATTTCCAGTTACTGTACTGTGTACCCTGCACAGTTGCACCTACAGTATAACTACCTGCAGCAAGGTGCTTGTGTAGGCTCTTGACATATTTCCAGTTACTGTACTGTGTAACTTGCACAGTTTCACCTACAGTATAACTACCTGCAGCCAGGTGCTTGTGTAGGCTCTTGACGTATTTCCAGTTACTGTACTGTTTACCCTGCACAGTTGCACCTATAGTATAACTACCTGAAGCCAGGCGCTTGTGTGGGCTCTTGATATATTTCCAGTTACTGTATTGTGTACCCTGCACAGTTGCACCTACAGTAAAACTACCTGAAGCCAGGTGCTTGCGTGGGCTCTTAACGTATTTCCAGTTACTGTACTGTGTACCCTGCACAGTTGCACCTACAGTATAACTACCTGAAGCCAGGTGCTTGAGTAGGCTCTTGACGTATTTCCAGTTACTGTACTCTGTACCCTGCACAGTTGCACCTACAGTATAATTACCTGAGGCCAGGTGCTTGTGTGGGCTCTTGATATATTTCCAGTTACTGTATTGTGTACCCTGCACAGTTGCACCTACAGTAAAACTACCTGAAGCCAGGTGCTTGCGTGGGCTCTTAACGTATTTCCAGTTACTGTACTGTGTACCCTGCACAGTTGCACCTACAGTATAACTACCTGCAGCCAGGTGCTTGTGTAGGCTCTTGACATATTTCCAGTTACTGAACTGTGTACCCTGCACAGTTGCACCTACAGTATAACTATCTGAAGCCAGGTGTTTGTGTGGGCTCTTGATGTATTTCCAGTTACTGTACTGTGTACCCTGCACAGTTGCACCTACAGTATAACTACCTGAGGCCAGGTGCTTGTGTAGGCTCTTGATATATTTCCAGTTACTGTGCTTGTGTGGGCTCTTGATGTATTTCCAGTTACTGTACTGTGTACCCTGCACAGTTGCACCTACAGTATAACTACCTGCAGCCAGGTTCTTGTGTAGGCTCTTGACATATTTCAAGTTACTGTATTGTGTACCCTGCACAGTTGCACCTACAGTATAACTACCTGAAGCCAGGTGCTTGTGTGGGCTCTTGACATATTTCCAGTTACTGTACTGTGTACCCTGCACAGTTGCACCTACAGTATAACTACCTGAAACCAGGTGCTTGTGTAGGCTCTTGACATATTTCCAGTTACTGTACTGTGTACCCTGCACAGTTGCACCTACAGTATAACTACCTGAAGCCAGGTGCTTGTGTGGGCTCTTGACGTATTTCCAGATACTGTACTGTGTACCCTGCACAGTTGCACCTACAGTATAACTACCTGAAGCCAGGTGCTTGTGTGGGCTCTTGACATATTTCCAGTTACTGTACTGTGTACCCTGCACAGTTGCAACTACAGTATAACTACCTGAAGCCAGGTGCTTGTGTAGGCTCTTGTCTTATTTCCAGTTACTGTACTGTGTACCCTGCACAGTTGCACCTACGGTATAACTACCTGCAGCCAGGTGCTTGTGTAGGCTCTTTGACGTATTTCCAGTTACTGTATTGTGTACCCTGCACAGTTGCACCTACAGTATAACTACCTGAAGCCAGGTGCTTGTGCAGTCTCTTGATGCATTTCCAGTTACTGTACTGTGTACCCTGCACAGTTGCACCTACAGTATAACTACCTGAAGCCAGGTGCTTGTGTGGGTTCTTGACATATTTCCAGTTACTGTACTGTGTACCCTGCACAGTTGCACCTACAGTATAACTACCTGAAGCCAGGTGCTTGTGTAGGCTCTTGACGTATTTCCAGTTACTGTACTGTGTACCCTGCACAGTTGCACCTACAGTATAACTACCTGAAGCCAGGTGCTTGTGTGGGCTCTTGACATATTTCCAGTTACTGTACTGTGTACCCTGCACAGTTGCACCTACAGTATAACTACCTGAAACCAGGTGCTTGTGTAGGCTCTTGACATATTTCCAGTTACTGTACTGTGTACCCTGCATAGTTGCACCTACAGTATAACTACCTGAAGCCAGGTGCTTGTGTGGGCTCTTGACGTATTTCCAGATACTGTACTGTGTACCCTGCACAGTTGCACCTACAGTATAACTACCTGAAGCCAGGTGCTTGTGTGGGCTCTTGACATATTTCCAGTTACTGTACTGTGTACCCTGCACAGTTGCACCTACAGTATAACTACCTGAGGCCAGGTGCTTGCGTAGGCTCTTGACATATTTCCAGTTACTGTACTGTGTACCCTGCACAGTTGCAACTACAGTATAACTAGCTGAAGCCAGGTGCTTGTGTAGGCTCTTGTCTTATTTCCAGTTACTGTACTGTGTACCCTGCACAGTTGCACCTACGGTATAACTACCTGCAGCCAGGTGCTTGTGTAGGCTCTTGACGTATTTCCAGTTACTGTACTGTGTACCCTGCACAGTTGCACCCACAGTATAACTACCTGAAGCCAGGTGCTTGTGTGGGCTCTTGACATATTTCCAGTTACTGTACTGTGTACCCTGCACAGTTGCACCTACAGTATAACTACCTGAGGCCAGGTGCTTGCGTAGGCTCTTGACATATTTCCAGTTACTGTACTGTGTACCTTGTACAGTTGCAACTACAGGATAACTACCTGAAGCAAGGTGCTTGTGTAGGCTCTTGTCTTATTTCCAGTTACTGTACTGTGTACCCTGCACAGTTGCACCTATGGTATAACTACCTGCAGCCAGGTGCTTGTGTAGGCTCTTTGACGTATTTCCAGTTACTGTATTGTGTACCCTGCACAGTTGCACCTACAGTATAACTACCTGAAGCCAGGTGCTTGTGCAGTCTCTTGACGCATTTCCAGTTACTGTACTGTGTACCCTGCACAGTTGCACCTACAGTATAACTACTGAAGCCAGGTGCTTGTGTGGGCTCTTGACGTATTTCCAGTTACTGTACTGTGTACCCTGCACAGTTGCATCTACAGTATAATTACCTGAAGCCAGGTGCTTGTGTAGGCTCTTGACGTATTTCCAGTTACTGTACTGTGTACCCTGCACAGTTGCACCCACAGTATAACTACCTGAAGCCAGGTGCTTGTGTGGGCTCTTGACATATTTCCAGTTACTGTACTGTGTACCCTGCACAGTTGCACCTACAGTATAACTACCTGAGGCCAGGTGCTTGCGTAGGCTCTTGACATATTTCCAGTTACTGTACTGTGTACCCTGCACAGTTGCAACTACAGTATAACTACCTGAAGCCAGGTGCTTGTGTAGGCTCTTGTCTTATTTCCAGTTACTGTACTGTGTACCCTGCATAGTTGCACCTACGGTATAACTACCTGCATCCAGGTGCTTGTGTAGGCTCTTGACATATTTCCAGTTACTGTACTGTGTACCCTGCACAGTTGCACCTACAGCATAACTACCTGAAGCCAGGTGCTTGTGTAGGCTCTTGACGTATTTCCAGTTATTGTACTGTGTACCCTGCACAGTTGCACCTAGAGTATAACTACTTGAAGCCAGGTGCTTGTGTAGGCTCTTGACGTATTTCCAGTTACTGTACTGTGTACCCTGCACAGTTGCACCTACAGTATAATTACCTGAGGCCAGGTGCTTGTGTGGGCTCTTGACATATTTCCAGTTTCTGTATTGTGTACCCTGCACAGTTGCACCTACAGTATAACTACCTGAAGCCAGGTGCTTGTGTGGGCTCTTAACGTATTTTCACTTACTGTACTGTGTAGCCTGCACAGTTGCACCTACAGTATAACTACCTGCAGCAAGGTGCTCGTGAAGGCTCTTGACATATTTCCAGTTACTGTACTGTGTACCCTGCACAGTTGCAATTACAGTATAACTACCTGAAGCAAGGTGCTTGTGTGGGTTCTTGACGTATTTCCAGTTACTGTATTGTGTACCCTGCACAGTTGCACCTACAGTATAACTATCTGAAGCCAGGTGCTTGTGTAGGCTCTTGATGTATTTCCAGTTACTGTACTGTGTACCCTGCACAGTTGCACCTATAGTATAACTACCTGAAGCCAGGAGCTTGTGTGGGCTCTTGACATATTTCCAGTTACTGTGCTTGTGTGGGCTTTTGATGTATTTCCAGTTACTGTACTGTGTACCCTGCACAGTTGCACCTACAGTATAGCTACCTGCAGCCAGGTTCTTGTGTAGGCTCTTGACATATTTCGAGTTACTGTATTGTGTACCCTGCACAGTTGCACCTACAGTATAACTACCTGAAGCCAGGTGCATGTGTGGGCTCTTGACGAATTTCCAGTTACTGTGCTGTGTACCCTGCACAGTTGCACCTACAGTATAACTACCTGAAGCCAGGTGCTTGTGTGGGCTCTTGACATATTTCCAGTTACTGTACTGTGTACCCTGCACAGTTGCACCTACAGTATAACTACCTGAAGCCAGGTGCTTGTGTAGGCTCTTGACATATTTCCAGTTACTGTACTGTGTACCCTGCACAGTTGCACCTACAGTATAACTACCTGAAGCCAGGTGCTTGTGTGGGCTCTTGACGTATTTCCAGTTACTGTACTGTGTACCCTGCACAGTTGCACCTACAGTATAACTACCTGAAGCCAGGTGCTTGTGTGGGCTCTTGACGTATTTCCAGTTACTGTACTGTGTACCCTGCACAGTTGCATCTACAGTATAATTACCTGAAGCCAGGTGCTTGTGTAGGCTCTTGACGTATTTCCAGTTACTGTACTGTGTACCCTGCACAGTTGCACCTACGGTATAACTACCTGCAGCAAGGTGCTTGTATAGGCTCTTGACATATTTCCAGTTACTATACTGTGTACCCTGCACAGTTGCACCTACAGTATAACTACCTGCAGCAAGGTGCTTGTGAAATCTCTTGACATATTTCCAGTTACTGTACTGTGTACCCTGCACAGATGCACCTACAGTATAACTACCTGAAGCCAGGTGCTTGTGTGGGCTCTTGACATATTTCCAGTTACTGTGCTTGCGTGGGCTCTTGATGTATTTCCAGTTACTGTACTGTGTACCCTGCACAGTTGCACCTACAGTATAGCTACCTGCAGCCAGGTTCTTGTGTAGGCTCTTGACATATTTCGAGTTACTGTATTGTGTACCCTGCACAGTTGCACCTACAGTATAACTACCTGAAGCCAGGTGCATGTGTGGGCTCTTGACGTATTTCCAGTTACTGTGCTGTGTACCCTGCACAGTTGCACCTACAGTATAACTACCTGAAACCAGGTGCTTGTGTAGGCTCTTGACATATTTCCAGTTACTGTACTGTGTACCCTGCACAGTTGCACCTACAGTATAACTACCTGAAGCCAGGTGCTTGTGTGGGCTCTTGACGTATTTCCAGATACTGTACTGTGTACCCTGCACAGTTGCACCTACAGTATAACTACCTGAAGCCAGGTGCTTGTGTGGGCTCTTGACATATTTCCAGTTACTGTACTGTGTACCCTGCACAGTTGCAACTACAGTATAACTACCTGAAGCCAGGTGCTTGTGTAGGCTCTTGTCTTATTTCCAGTTACTGTACTGTGTACCCTGCACAGTTGCACCTACGGTATAACTACCTGCAGCCAGGTGCTTGTGTAGGCTCTTTGACGTATTTCCAGTTACTGTATTGTGTACCCTGCACAGTTGCACCTACAGTATAACTACCTGAAGCCAGGTGCTTGTGCAGTCTCTTGATGCATTTCCAGTTACTGTACTGTGTACCCTGCACAGTTGCACCTACAGTATAACTACCTGAAGCCAGGTGCTTGTGTGGGTTCTTGACATATTTCCAGTTACTGTACTGTGTACCCTGCACAGTTGCACCTACAGTATAACTACCTGAAGCCAGGTGCTTGTGTAGGCTCTTGACGTATTTCCAGTTACTGTACTGTGTACCCTGCACAGTTGCACCTACAGTATAACTACCTGAAGCCAGGTGCTTGTGTGGGCACTTGACATATTTCCAGTTACTGTACTGTGTACCCTGCACAGTTGCACCTACAGTATAACTACCTGAAACCAGGTGCTTGTGTAGGCTCTTGACATATTTCCAGTTACTGTACTGTGTACCCTGCATAGTTGCACCTACAGTATAACTACCTGAAGCCAGGTGCTTGTGTGGGCTCTTGACGTATTTCCAGATACTGTACTGTGTACCCTGCACAGTTGCACCTACAGTATAACTACCTGAAGCCAGGTGCTTGTGTGGGCTCTTGACATATTTCCAGTTACTGTACTGTGTACCCTGCACAGTTGCACCTACAGTATAACTACCTGAGGCCAGGTGCTTGCGTAGGCTCTTGACATATTTCCAGTTACTGTACTGTGTACCCTGCACAGTTGCAACTACAGTATAACTAGCTGAAGCCAGGTGCTTGTGTAGGCTCTTGTCTTATTTCCAGTTACTGTACTGTGTACCCTGCACAGTTGCACCTACGGTATAACTACCTGCAGCCAGGTGCTTGTGTAGGCTCTTGACGTATTTCCAGTTACTGTACTGTGTACCCTGCACAGTTGCACCCACAGTATAACTACCTGAAGCCAGGTGCTTGTGTGGGCTCTTGACATATTTCCAGTTACTGTACTGTGTACCCTGCACAGTTGCACCTACAGTATAACTACCTGAGGCCAGGTGCTTGCGTAGGCTCTTGACATATTTCCAGTTACTGTACTGTGTACCTTGTACAGTTGCAACTACAGGATAACTACCTGAAGCAAGGTGCTTGTGTAGGCTCTTGTCTTATTTCCAGTTACTGTACTGTGTACCCTGCACAGTTGCACCTATGGTATAACTACCTGCAGCCAGGTGCTTGTGTAGGCTCTTTGACGTATTTCCAGTTACTGTATTGTGTACCCTGCACAGTTGCACCTACAGTATAACTACCTGAAGCCAGGTGCTTGTGCAGTCTCTTGACGCATTTCCAGTTACTGTACTGTGTACCCTGCACAGTTGCACCTACAGTATAACTACTGAAGCCAGGTGCTTGTGTGGGCTCTTGACGTATTTCCAGTTACTGTACTGTGTACCCTGCACAGTTGCATCTACAGTATAATTACCTGAAGCCAGGTGCTTGTGTAGGCTCTTGACGTATTTCCAGTTACTGTACTGTGTACCCTGCACAGTTGCACCCACAGTATAACTACCTGAAGCCAGGTGCTTGTGTGGGCTCTTGACATATTTCCAGTTACTGTACTGTGTACCCTGCACAGTTGCACCTACAGTATAACTACCTGAGGCCAGGTGCTTGCGTAGGCTCTTGACATATTTCCAGTTACTGTACTGTGTACCCTGCACAGTTGCAACTACAGTATAACTACCTGAAGCCAGGTGCTTGTGTAGGCTCTTGTCTTATTTCCAGTTACTGTACTGTGTACCCTGCATAGTTGCACCTACGGTATAACTACCTGCATCCAGGTGCTTGTGTAGGCTCTTGACATATTTCCAGTTACTGTACTGTGTACCCTGCACAGTTGCACCTACAGCATAACTACCTGAAGCCAGGTGCTTGTGTAGGCTCTTGACGTATTTCCAGTTATTGTACTGTGTACCCTGCACAGTTGCACCTAGAGTATAACTACTTGAAGCCAGGTGCTTGTGTAGGCTCTTGACGTATTTCCAGTTACTGTACTGTGTACCCTGCACAGTTGCACCTACAGTATAATTACCTGAGGCCAGGTGCTTGTGTGGGCTCTTGACATATTTCCAGTTTCTGTATTGTGTACCCTGCACAGTTGCACCTACAGTATAACTACCTGAAGCCAGGTGCTTGTGTGGGCTCTTAACGTATTTTCACTTACTGTACTGTGTAGCCTGCACAGTTGCACCTACAGTATAACTACCTGCAGCAAGGTGCTCGTGAAGGCTCTTGACATATTTCCAGTTACTGTACTGTGTACCCTGCACAGTTGCAATTACAGTATAACTACCTGAAGCAAGGTGCTTGTGTGGGTTCTTGACGTATTTCCAGTTACTGTATTGTGTACCCTGCACAGTTGCACCTACAGTATAACTATCTGAAGCCAGGTGCTTGTGTAGGCTCTTGATGTATTTCCAGTTACTGTACTGTGTACCCTGCACAGTTGCACCTATAGTATAACTACCTGAAGCCAGGAGCTTGTGTGGGCTCTTGACATATTTCCAGTTACTGTGCTTGTGTGGGCTTTTGATGTATTTCCAGTTACTGTACTGTGTACCCTGCACAGTTGCACCTACAGTATAGCTACCTGCAGCCAGGTTCTTGTGTAGGCTCTTGACATATTTCGAGTTACTGTATTGTGTACCCTGCACAGTTGCACCTACAGTATAACTACCTGAAGCCAGGTGCATGTGTGGGCTCTTGACGTATTTCCAGTTACTGTGCTGTGTACCCTGCACAGTTGCACCTACAGTATAACTACCTGAAGCCAGGTGCTTGTGTGGGCTCTTGACATATTTCCAGTTACTGTACTGTGTACCCTGCACAGTTGCACCTACAGTATAACTACCTGAAGCCAGGTGCTTGTGTAGGCTCTTGACATATTTCCAGTTACTGTACTGTGTACCCTGCACAGTTGCACCTACAGTATAACTACCTGAAGCCAGGTGCTTGTGTGGGCTCTTGACGTATTTCCAGTTACTGTACTGTGTACCCTGCACAGTTGCACCTACAGTATAACTACCTGAAGCCAGGTGCTTGTGTGGGCTCTTGACGTATTTCCAGTTACTGTACTGTGTACCCTGCACAGTTGCATCTACAGTATAATTACCTGAAGCCAGGTGCTTGTGTAGGCTCTTGACGTATTTCCAGTTACTGTACTGTGTACCCTGCACAGTTGCACCTACGGTATAACTACCTGCAGCAAGGTGCTTGTATAGGCTCTTGACATATTTCCAGTTACTATACTGTGTACCCTGCACAGTTGCACCTACAGTATAACTACCTGCAGCAAGGTGCTTGTGAAATCTCTTGACATATTTCCAGTTACTGTACTGTGTACCCTGCACAGATGCACCTACAGTATAACTACCTGAAGCCAGGTGCTTGTGTGGGCTCTTGACATATTTCCAGTTACTGTGCTTGCGTGGGCTCTTGATGTATTTCCAGTTACTGTACTGTGTACCCTGCACAGTTGCACCTACAGTATAGCTACCTGCAGCCAGGTTCTTGTGTAGGCTCTTGACATATTTCGAGTTACTGTATTGTGTACCCTGCACAGTTGCACCTACAGTATAACTACCTGAAGCCAGGTGCATGTGTGGGCTCTTGACGTATTTCCAGTTACTGTGCTGTGTACCCTGCACAGTTGCACCTACAGTATAACTACCTGAAGCCAGGTACTTGTGTGGGCTCTTGACATATTTCCAGTTACTGTACTGTGTACCCTGCACAGTTGCACCTACAGTATAACTACCTGAAGCCAGGTGCTTGTGTAGGCTCTTGACATATTTCCAGTTACTGTACTGTGTACCCTGCACAGTTGCACCTACAGTATAACTACCTGAAGCCAGGTGCTTGTGTGGGCTCTTGACGTATTTCCAGTTACTGTACTGTGTACCCTGCACAGTTGCACCTACAGTATAACTACCTGAAGCCAGGTGCTTGTGTGGGCTCTTGACGTATTTCCAGTTACTGTACTGTGTACCCTGCACAGTTGCATCTACAGTATAATTACCTGAAGCCAGGTGCTTGTGTAGGCTCTTGACGTATTTTCAGTTACTGTACTGTGTACCCTGCACAGTTGCACCTACGGTATAACTACCTGCAGCAAGGTGCTTGTATAGGCTCTTGACATATTTCCAGTTACTGTACTGTGTACCCTGCACAGTTGCACCTACAGTATAACTACCTGCAGCAAGGTGCTTGTGAAATCTCTTGACATATTTCCAGTTACTGTACTGTGTACCCTGCACAGTTGCACCTACAGTATAACTACCTGCAGCAAGGTGCTTGTGTAGGCTCTTGACGAATTTCCAGTTACTGTACTGTGTACCCTGTACAGTTGCACCTACAGTATAACTACGTGAAGCCAGGTGCTTGTGTGGGCTCTTGACGTACTTCCAGTTACTGTACTGTGTACCCTGCACAGTTGCACCTACAGTATAACTACCTGAAGCCAGGTGCTTGTGTGGGCTCCTGACGTATTTCCAGTTACGGTACTGTGTACCCTGCACAGTTGCACCTACAGTAAAATTACCTGAAGCCAGGTGCTTGTGTAGGCTCTTGACGTATTTCCAGGTACTGTACTGTGTACCCTGCACAGTTGCACCTACAGTATAACTACCTGAAGCCAGGTGCTTGTGTGGGCTCTTGACGTATTTCCAGTTACTGTACTGTGTACCCTGCACAGTTGCAATTAAAGTAAAATTACCTGAAGCCAGGTGCTTGTGTAGGCTCTTGACGTATTTCCAGTTACTGTACTGTGTACCCTGCACAGTTGCACCTACGGTATAACTACCTGCAGCAAGGTGCTTGTGTAGGCTCTTGACATATTTCCTGTTACTGTACTGTGTACCCTGCACAGTTGCACCTACGGTATAACTACCTGCAGCAAGGTGCTTGTGTAGGCTCTTGACATATTTCCAGTTACTGTACTGTGTACCCTGCACAGTTGCACCTACAGTATAACTACCTGCAGCCAGGTGCTTGTGTAGGCTCTTGACATATTTCCAGTTACTGTACTGTGTACCCTGCACAGTTGCACCTACAGTATAACTACCTGAAGAAAGGTGCTTGTGTGGGCTCTTGACATATTTCCAGTTACTGTACTGTGTACCCTGCACAGTTGCACCTACAGTATAATTACCTGAGGCCAGGTGCTTGTGTGGGCTCTTGACATATTTCCAGTTTCTGTATTGTGTACCCTGCACAGTTGCACCTACAGTATAACTACCTAAAGCCAGGTGCTTGTGTGGGCCCTTAACGTATTTCCAGTTACTGTACTGTGTAGCCTGCACAGTTGCACCTACAGTATAACTACCTGCAGCAAGGTGCGCATGTAGGCTCTTGACATATTTCCAGTTACTGTACTGTGTACCCTGCACAGTTACACCTTCAGCATAACTACCTGAAGCCAGGTGCTTGTGTGAGCTTTTGACGTATTTCCAGTTACTGTACTGTGTACCCTGCACAGTTGCACCTACAGTATAACTACCTGAAGCCAGGTGCTTGTGTAGGCTCTTGACGTATTTCCAGTTACTGTACTGTGTACCCTGCACAGTTGCACCTACGGTATAACTACCTGCAGCAAGGTGCTTATGTAGGCTCTTGACATATTTCCAGTTACTGTACTGTGTACCCTGCACAGTTGCACCTACAGTATAACTACCTGAAGCCAGGTGCTTGTGTAGGCTCTTGACATATTTCCAGTTACTGTACTGTGTACCCTGCACAGTTGCACCTACAGTATAACTACCTGAAGCCAGGTGCTTGTGTAAGCTCTTGACGTATTTCCAGTTACTGTACTGTGTACCCTGCACAGTTGCACCTACAGTATAACTACCTGAAGCCAGGTGCTTGTGTAGGCTCTTGACGTATTTTCAGTTACTGTACTGTGTACCCTGCACAGTTGCACCTACAATATAACTACCTGAAGCCAGGTGCTTGTGCAGTCTCTTGACTTATTTCCAGTTACTGTACTGTGTACCCTGCACAGTTGCACCTACAGTATAACTACCTGCAGCCAGGTGCTTGTGTATGCTCTTGACGTATTTCCAGTTACTGTACTGTGTACCCTGCACAGTTGCACCTACAGTATAACTACCTGCAGCCAGGTGCTTGTGTAGGCTCTTGACGTATTTCCAGTTACTGTACTGTGTACCCTGCACAGTTGCACCTACAGTATAACTACCTGCAGCAAGGTGCTTGTGTAGGCTCTTGACATATTTCCAGTTACTGTACTGTGTACCCTGCACAGTTGCACCTACGGTATAACTACCTGCAGCAAGGTGCTTGTGTAGGCTCTTGACATATTTCCAGTTACTGTACTGTGTACCCTGCACAGTTGCACCTACAGTATATCTACCTGAAGTCAAGTGCTTGTGTAGGCTCTTGACATATTTCCAGTTATTGTACTGTGTACCCTGCACAGTTGCACCTACAGTATAACTACCTGCAGCCAGGTGCTTGTGTAGGCTCTTGACATATTTCCAGTTACTGTACTGTGTACCCTGCACAGTTGCACCTACAGTATAACTACCTGAAGAAAGGTGCTTGTGTGGGCTCTTGACATATTTCCAGTTACTGTACTGTGTACCCTGCACAGTTGTACCTACAGTATAACTACCTGAAGCCAGGTGCTTGTGTAGGCTCTTGACGTATTTCAAGTTATTGTACTCTGTACCCTGCACAGTTGCACCTACAGTATAACTACCTGAAGCCAGGTGCTTGTGTGGGCTCTTGACGTATTTCCAGTTTCTGTATTGTGTACCCTGCACAGTTGCACCTACAGTATAACTACCTAAAGCCAGGTGCTTGTGTGGGCCCTTAACGTATTTCCAGTTACTGTACTGTGTAGCCTGCACAGTTGCACCTACAGAATAACTACCTGCAGCAAGGTGCTTATGTAGGCTCTTGACATATCTCCAGTTACTGTACTGTGTACCCTGCACAGTTGCACCTACAGTATAACTACCTGAAGCCAGGTGTTTGTGTAGGCTCTTGACATATTTCCAGTTACTGTACTGTGTACCCTGCACAGTTGCACCTACAGTATAACTACCTGAAGCCAGGTGCTTGTGTAGGCTCTTGACGTATTTCCAGTTACTGTACTGTGTACCCTGCACAGTTGCACCTACAGTATAACTACCTGAAGCCAGGTGCTTGTGAAGGCTCTTGACGTATTTCCAGTTACTGTACTGTGTACCCTGCACAGTTGCACCTACAGTATAACTACCTGAAGCCAGGTGCTTGTGCAGTCTCTTGACGTATTTCCAGTTACTGTACTGTGTACCCTGCACAATTGCACCTACAGTATAACTACCTGCAGCCAGGTGCTTGTGTATGCTCTTGACGTATTTCCAGTTACTGTACTGTGTACCCTGCACAGTTGCACCTACAGTATAACTACCTGCAGCCAGGTGCTTGTGTAGGCTCTTGACGTATTTCCAGTTACTGTACTGTGTACCCTGCACAGTTGCACCTACAGTATAACTACCTGCAGCAAGGTGCTTGTGTAGGCTATTGACATATTTCCAGTTACTGTACTGTGTACCCTGCACAGTTGCACCTACGGTATAACTACCTGCAGCAAGGTGCTTGTGTAGGCTCTTGACATATTTCCAGTTACTGTACTGTGTACCCTGCACAGTTGCACCTACAGTATAACTACCTGAAGTCAAGTGCTTGTGTAGGCTCTTGACATATTTCCAGTTATTGTACTGTGTACCCTGCACATTTGCACCTACAGTATAACTACCTGCAGCCAGGTGCTTGTGTAGGCTCTTGACATATTTCCAGTTACTGTACTGTGTACCCTGCACAGTTGCACCTACAGTATAACTACCTGAAGAAAGGTGCTTGTGTGGGCTCTTGACATATTTCCAGTTACTGTACTGTGTACCCTGCACAGTTGTACCTACAGTATAACTACCTGAAGCCAGGTGCTTGTGTATTCTCTTGACGTATTTCCAGTTACTGTACTCTGTACCCTGCACAGTTACACCTACAGTATAACTACCTGAAGCCAGGTGCTTGTGTGGGCTCTTGACGTATTTCCAGTTACTGTACTGTGTACCTTGCACAGTTGCACCTACAGTATAACTACCTGAAGCCAGGTGCTTGTGTGGGCTCCTGACGTATTTCCAGTTACGGTACTGTGTACCCTGCACAGTTGCACCTACAGTAAAATTACCTGAAGCCAGGTGCTTGTGTAGGCTCTTGACGTATTTCCAGTTACTGTATTGTGTACCCTGCACAGTTGCACCTACGGTATAACTACCTGCAGCAAGGTGCTTGTGTAGGCTCTTGACATATTTCCAGTTACTGTACTGTGTACCCTGCACAGTTGCACCTACGGTATAACTACCTGCAGCAAGGTGCTTGTGTAGGCTCTTGACATATTTCCAGTTACTTTACTGTGTACCCTGCACAGTTGCACCTACAGTATAACTACCTGAAGTCAAGTGCTTGTGTAGGCTCTTGACATATTTCCAGTTATTGTACTGTGTACCCTGCACAGTTGCACCTACAGTATAACTACCTGCAGCCAGGTGCTTGTGTAGGCTCTGGACATATGTCCAGTTACTGTACTGTGTACCCTGCACAGTTGCACCTAGAGTATAACTACCTGAAGAAAGGTGCTTGTGTGGACTCTTGACATATTTCCAGTTACTGTACTGTGTACCCTGCACAGTTGCACCTACAGTATAATTACCTGAGGCCAGGTGCTTGTGTGGGCTCTTGACATATTTCCAGTTTCTGTATTGTGTACCCTGCACAGTTGCACCTACAGTATAACTACCTAAAGCCAGGTGCTTGTGTGGGCCCTTAACGTATTTCCAGTTACTGTACTGTGTAGCCTGTACAGTTGCACCTACAGTATAACTACCTGCAGCAAGGTGCGCATGTAGGCTCTTGACATATTTCCAGTTACTGTACTGTGTACCCTGCACAGTTACACCTTCAGTATAACTACCTGAAGCCAGGTGCTTGTGTGAGCTTTTGACGTATTTCCAGTTACTGTACTGTGTACCCTGCACAGTTGCACCTACAGTATAACTACCTGAAGCCAGGTGCTTGTGTAGGCTCTTGACGTATTTCCAGTTACTGTACTGTGTACCCTGCACAGTTGCACCTACAGTATAACTACCTGAAGCCAGGTGCTTGTGTAGGCTCTTGACATATTTCCAGTTACTGTACTGTGTACCCTGCACAGTTGCACCTACAGTATAACTACCTGAAGCCAGGTGCTTGTGCAGTCTCTTGACGTATTTCCAGTTACTGTACTGTGTACCCTGCACAGTTGCACCTACAGTATAACTACCTGCAGCCAGGTGCTTGTGTATGCTCTTGACGTATTTCCAGTTACTATACTGTGCACCCTGCACAGTTGCACCTACAGTATAACTACCTGAAGCCAGGTGCTTGTGTAGGCTCTTGACGTTTTTCCAGTTACTGTACTGTGTACCCTGCACAGTTGCAACTACAGTATAACTATCTGAAGCCAGGTGCTTGTGCAGTCTCTTGACACATTTCCAGTTTCTGTACTGTGTACCCTGCACAGTTGCACCTACAGTATAACTACCTGCAGCCAGGTGCTTGTGTAGGCTCTTGACGTATTTCCAGTTACTGTACTGTGTACCCTGCACAGTTGCACCTACAGTATATCTACCTGAAGAAAGGTGCTTGTGTGGGCTCTTGACATATTTCCAGTTACTGTACTGTGTACCCTGCACAGTTGCACCTACAGTATAACTACCTGAAGCCAGGTGCTTGTGTAGGCTCTTGACGTATTTCCAGTTACTGTACTCTGCACCCTGCACAGTTGCACCTACAGTATAATTACCTGAGGCCAGGTGCTTGTGTGGGCTCTTGACATATTTCCAGTTTCTGTATTGTGTACCCTGCACAGTTGTACCTACAGTATAACTACCTGAAGCCAGGTGCTTGTGTGGGCCCTTAACGTATTTCCAGTTACTGTACTGTGTAGCCTGCACAGTTGCACCTACAGTATAACTACCTGCAGCAAGGTGCTCATGTAGGGTCTTGACATATTTCCAGTTACTGTACTGTGTACCCTGCACAGTTGCAATTACAGTATAACTACCTGAAGCCAAGTGCTTGTGTGGGCTCTTGACGTATTTCCAGTTACTGTACTGTGTACCCTGCACAGTTGCACCTACAGTATAACTATCTGAAGCCAGGTGCTTGTGTAGGCTCTTGATGTATTTCCAGTTACTGTACTGTGTACCCTGCACAGTTGCACCTACAGTATAACTACCTGAAGCCAGGTGCTGGTGTGGGCTCTTGACATATTTCCAGTTACTGTGCTTGTGTGGGCTCTTGATGTATTTCCAGTTACTGTACTGTGTACCCTGCACAGTTGCACCTACAGTATAACTACCTGAAGCCAGGTGCTTGTGTAGGCTCTTGACGTATTTCCAGTTACTGTACTGTGTACCCTGCACAGTTGCACCTACAGTATAACTACCTGAAGCCAGGTGCTTGTGTAGGCTCTTGACGTATTTCCAGTTACTGTACTGTGTACCCTGCACAATTGCACCTACAGTATAACTACCTGAAGCCAGGTGCTTGTGTATGATCTTGACGTATTTCCAGTTACTGTACTGTGTACCCTGCACAGTTGCACCTACAGTATAACTACCTGAAGCCAGGTGCTTGTGCAGTCTCTTGACGTATTTCCAGTTACTGTACTGTGTACCCTGCACAGTTGCACCTACAGTATAACTACCTGCAGCCAGGTGCTTGTGTATGCTCTTGATGTATTTCCAGTTACTGTACTGTGTACCCTGCACAGTTGCACCTACAGTATAACTACCTGAAGCCAGGTGTTTGTGTAGGCTCTTGACGTTTTTCCAGTTACTGTACTGTGTACCCTGCACAGTTGCAACTACAGTATAACTACCTGAAGCCAGGTGCTTGTGCAGTCTCTTGACACATTTCCAGTTACTGTACTGTGTACCCTGCACAGTTGCACCTACAGTATAACTACCTGCAGCCAGGTGCTTGTGTAGGCTCTTGACGTATTTCCAGTTACTGTACTGTGTACCCTGCACAGTTGCACCTACAGTATAACTACCTGAAGAAAGGTGCTTGTGTGGGCTCTTGACATATTTCCAGTTACTGTACTGTGTACCCTGCACAGTTGCACCTACAGTATAACTACCTGCAGCCAGGTGCTTGTGTAGGCTCTTGACGTATTTCCAGTTACTGTACTGTGTACCCTGCACAGTTGCACCTACAGTATAACTACCTGCAGCAAGGTGCTTGTGTAGGCTCTTGACATATTTCCAGTTACTGTACTGTGTACCCTGCACAGTTGCACCTACGGTATAACTACCTGCAGCAAGGTGCTTGTGTAGGCTCTTGACATATTTCCAGTTACTGTACTGTGTACCCTGCACAGTTGCACCTACAGTATAACTACCTGAAGTCAAGTGCTTGTGTAGGCTCTTGACATATTTCCAGTTATTGTACTGTGTACCCTGCACAGTTGCACCTACAGTATAACTACCTGCAGCCAGGTTCTTGTGTAGGCTCTTGACATATTTCCAGTTACTTTACTGTGTACCCTGCACAGTTGCACCTACAGTATAACTACCTGAAGAAAGGTGCTTGTGTGGGCTCTTGACATATTTCCAGTTACTGTACTCTGTACCCTGCACAGTTGCACCTATAGTATAATTACCTAAGGCCAGGTGCTTGTGTGGGCTCTTGACATATTTCCAGTTTCTGTATTGTGTACCCTGCACAGTTGCACCTACAGTATAACTACCTAAAGCCAGGTGCTTGTGTTGGCCCTTAACGTATTTCCAGTTACTGTACTGTGTAGCCTGCACAGTTGCACCTACAGTATAACTACCTGCAGCAAGGTGCGCATGTAGGCTCTTGACATATTTCCAGTTACTGTACTGTGTACCCTGCACAGTTACACCTACAGTATAACTACCTGAAGCCAGGTGCTTGTGTAGGCTCTTGACGTATTTCCAGTTACTGTACTCTGCACCCTGCACAGTTGCACCTACAGTATAACTACCTGAAGCCAGGTGCTTGTGTAGGCTCTTGACGTATTTCCAGTTACTGTACTCTGCACCCTGCACAGTTGCACCTACAGTATAATTACCTGAGGCCAGGTGCTTGTGTGGGCTCTTGACATATTTCCAGTTTCTGTATTGTGTACCCTGCACAGTTGTACCTACAGTATAACTACCTGAAGCCAGGTGCTTGTGTGGGCCCTTAACGTATTTCCAGTTACTGTACTGTGTAGCCTGCACAGTTGCACCTACAGTATAACTACCTGCAGCAAGGTGCTCATGTAGGGTCTTGACATATTTCCAGTTACTGTACTGTGTACCCTGCACAGTTGCAATTACAGTATAACTACCTGAAGCCAAGTGCTTGTGTGGGCTCTTGACGTATTTCCAGTTACTGTACTGTGTACCCTGCACAGTTGCACCTACGGTATAACTACCTGCAGCCAGGTGCTTGTGTAGGCTCTTTGACGTATTTCCAGTTACTGTATTGTGTACCCTGCACAGTTGCACCTACAGTATAACTACCTGAAGCCAGGTGCTTGTGCAGTCTCTTGATGCATTTCCAGTTACTGTACTGTGTACCCTGCACAGTTGCACCTACAGTATAACTACCTGAAGCCAGGTGCTTGTGTGGGTTCTTGACATATTTCCAGTTACTGTACTGTGTACCCTGCACAGTTGCACCTACAGTATAACTACCTGAAGCCAGGTGCTTGTGTAGGCTCTTGACGTATTTCCAGTTACTGTACTGTGTACCCTGCACAGTTGCACCTACAGTATAACTACCTGAAGCCAGGTGCTTGTGTGGGCTCTTGACATATTTCCAGTTACTGTACTGTGTACCCTGCACAGTTGCACCTACAGTATAACTACCTGAAACCAGGTGCTTGTGTAGGCTCTTGACATATTTCCAGTTACTGTACTGTGTACCCTGCATAGTTGCACCTACAGTATAACTACTGAAGCCAGGTGCTTGTGTGGGCTCTTGACGTATTTCCAGTTACTGTACTGTGTACCCTGCACAGTTGCATCTACAGTATAATTACCTGAAGCCAGGTGCTTGTGTAGGCTCTTGACGTATTTCCAGTTACTGTACTGTGTACCCTGCACAGTTGCACCCACAGTATAACTACCTGAAGCCAGGTGCTTGTGTGGGCTCTTGACATATTTCCAGTTACTGTACTGTGTACCCTGCACAGTTGCACCTACAGTATAACTACCTGAGGCCAGGTGCTTGCGTAGGCTCTTGACATATTTCCAGTTACTGTACTGTGTACCCTGCACAGTTGCAACTACAGTATAACTACCTGAAGCCAGGTGCTTGTGTAGGCTCTTGTCTTATTTCCAGTTACTGTACTGTGTACCCTGCATAGTTGCACCTACGGTATAACTACCTGCATCCAGGTGCTTGTGTAGGCTCTTGACATATTTCCAGTTACTGTACTGTGTACCCTGCACAGTTGCACCTACAGCATAACTACCTGAAGCCAGGTGCTTGTGTAGGCTCTTGACGTATTTCCAGTTATTGTACTGTGTACCCTGCACAGTTGCACCTAGAGTATAACTACTTGAAGCCAGGTGCTTGTGTAGGCTCTTGACGTATTTCCAGTTACTGTACTGTGTACCCTGCACAGTTGCACCTACAGTATAATTACCTGAGGCCAGGTGCTTGTGTGGGCTCTTGACATATTTCCAGTTTCTGTATTGTGTACCCTGCACAGTTGCACCTACAGTATAACTACCTGAAGCCAGGTGCTTGTGTGGGCTCTTAACGTATTTTCACTTACTGTACTGTGTAGCCTGCACAGTTGCACCTACAGTATAACTACCTGCAGCAAGGTGCTCGTGAAGGCTCTTGACATATTTCCAGTTACTGTACTGTGTACCCTGCACAGTTGCAATTACAGTATAACTACCTGAAGCAAGGTGCTTGTGTGGGTTCTTGACGTATTTCCAGTTACTGTATTGTGTACCCTGCACAGTTGCACCTACAGTATAACTATCTGAAGCCAGGTGCTTGTGTAGGCTCTTGATGTATTTCCAGTTACTGTACTGTGTACCCTGCACAGTTGCACCTATAGTATAACTACCTGAAGCCAGGAGCTTGTGTGGGCTCTTGACATATTTCCAGTTACTGTGCTTGTGTGGGCTTTTGATGTATTTCCAGTTACTGTACTGTGTACCCTGCACAGTTGCACCTACAGTATAGCTACCTGCAGCCAGGTTCTTGTGTAGGCTCTTGACATATTTCGAGTTACTGTATTGTGTACCCTGCACAGTTGCACCTACAGTATAACTACCTGAAGCCAGGTGCATGTGTGGGCTCTTGACGTATTTCCAGTTACTGTGCTGTGTACCCTGCACAGTTGCACCTACAGTATAACTACCTGAAGCCAGGTGCTTGTGTGGGCTCTTGACATATTTCCAGTTACTGTACTGTGTACCCTGCACAGTTGCACCTACAGTATAACTACCTGAAGCCAGGTGCTTGTGTAGGCTCTTGACATATTTCCAGTTACTGTACTGTGTACCCTGCACAGTTGCACCTACAGTATAACTACCTGAAGCCAGGTGCTTGTGTGGGCTCTTGACGTATTTCCAGTTACTGTACTGTGTACCCTGCACAGTTGCACCTACAGTATAACTACCTGAAGCCAGGTGCTTGTGTGGGCTCTTGACGTATTTCCAGTTACTGTACTGTGTACCCTGCACAGTTGCATCTACAGTATAATTACCTGAAGCCAGGTGCTTGTGTAGGCTCTTGACGTATTTCCAGTTACTGTACTGTGTACCCTGCACAGTTGCACCTACGGTATAACTACCTGCAGCAAGGTGCTTGTATAGGCTCTTGACATATTTCCAGTTACTATACTGTGTACCCTGCACAGTTGCACCTACAGTATAACTACCTGCAGCAAGGTGCTTGTGAAATCTCTTGACATATTTCCAGTTACTGTACTGTGTACCCTGCACAGATGCACCTACAGTATAACTACCTGAAGCCAGGTGCTTGTGTGGGCTCTTGACATATTTCCAGTTACTGTGCTTGCGTGGGCTCTTGATGTATTTCCAGTTACTGTACTGTGTACCCTGCACAGTTGCACCTACAGTATAGCTACCTGCAGCCAGGTTCTTGTGTAGGCTCTTGACATATTTCGAGTTACTGTATTGTGTACCCTGCACAGTTGCACCTACAGTATAACTACCTGCAGCAAGGTGCTTGTGTAGGCTCTTGACGAATTTCCAGTTACTGTACTGTGTACCCTGTACAGTTGCACCTACAGTATAACTACGTGAAGCCAGGTGCTTGTGTGGGCTCTTGACGTACTTCCAGTTACTGTACTGTGTACCCTGCACAGTTGCACCTACAGTATAACTACCTGAAGCCAGGTGCTTGTGTGGGCTCCTGACGTATTTCCAGTTACGGTACTGTGTACCCTGCACAGTTGCACCTACAGTAAAATTACCTGAAGCCAGGTGCTTGTGTAGGCTCTTGACGTATTTCCAGGTACTGTACTGTGTACCCTGCACAGTTGCACCTACAGTATAACTACCTGAAGCCAGGTGCTTGTGTGGGCTCTTGACGTATTTCCAGTTACTGTACTGTGTACCCTGCACAGTTGCAATTAAAGTAAAATTACCTGAAGCCAGGTGCTTGTGTAGGCTCTTGACGTATTTCCAGTTACTGTACTGTGTACCCTGCACAGTTGCACCTACGGTATAACTACCTGCAGCAAGGTGCTTGTGTAGGCTCTTGACATATTTCCTGTTACTGTACTGTGTACCCTGCACAGTTGCACCTACGGTATAACTACCTGCAGCAAGGTGCTTGTGTAGGCTCTTGACATATTTCCAGTTACTGTACTGTGTACCCTGCACAGTTGCACCTACAGTATAACTACCTGCAGCCAGGTGCTTGTGTAGGCTCTTGACATATTTCCAGTTACTGTACTGTGTACCCTGCACAGTTGCACCTACAGTATAACTACCTGAAGAAAGGTGCTTGTGTGGGCTCTTGACATATTTCCAGTTACTGTACTGTGTACCCTGCACAGTTGTACCTACAGTATAACTACCTGAAGCCAGGTGCTTGTGTAGGCTCTTGACGTATTTCCAGTTACTGTACTCTGTACCCTGCACAGTTGCACCTACAGTATAATTACCTGAGGCCAGGTGCTTGTGTGGGCTCTTGACATATTTCCAGTTTCTGTATTGTGTACCCTGCACAGTTGCACCTACAGTATAACTACCTAAAGCCAGGTGCTTGTGTGGGCCCTTAACGTATTTCCAGTTACTGTACTGTGTAGCCTGCACAGTTGCACCTACAGTATAACTACCTGCAGCAAGGTGCGCATGTAGGCTCTTGACATATTTCCAGTTACTGTACTGTGTACCCTGCACAGTTACACCTTCAGCATAACTACCTGAAGCCAGGTGCTTGTGTGAGCTTTTGACGTATTTCCAGTTACTGTACTGTGTACCCTGCACAGTTGCACCTACAGTATAACTACCTGAAGCCAGGTGCTTGTGTAGGCTCTTGACGTATTTCCAGTTACTGTACTGTGTACCCTGCACAGTTGCACCTACGGTATAACTACCTGCAGCAAGGTGCTTATGTAGGCTCTTGACATATTTCCAGTTACTGTACTGTGTACCCTGCACAGTTGCACCTACAGTATAACTACCTGAAGCCAGGTGCTTGTGTAGGCTCTTGACATATTTCCAGTTACTGTACTGTGTACCCTGCACAGTTGCACCTACAGTATAACTACCTGAAGCCAGGTGCTTGTGTAAGCTCTTGACGTATTTCCAGTTACTGTACTGTGTACCCTGCACAGTTGCACCTACAGTATAACTACCTGAAGCCAGGTGCTTGTGTAGGCTCTTGACGTATTTTCAGTTACTGTACTGTGTACCCTGCACAGTTGCACCTACAATATAACTACCTGAAGCCAGGTGCTTGTGCAGTCTCTTGACTTATTTCCAGTTACTGTACTGTGTACCCTGCACAGTTGCACCTACAGTATAACTACCTGCAGCCAGGTGCTTGTGTATGCTCTTGACGTATTTCCAGTTACTGTACTGTGTACCCTGCACAGTTGCACCTACAGTATAACTACCTGCAGCCAGGTGCTTGTGTAGGCTCTTGACGTATTTCCAGTTACTGTACTGTGTACCCTGCACAGTTGCACCTACAGTATAACTACCTGCAGCAAGGTGCTTGTGTAGGCTCTTGACATATTTCCAGTTACTGTACTGTGTACCCTGCACAGTTGCACCTACGGTATAACTACCTGCAGCAAGGTGCTTGTGTAGGCTCTTGACATATTTCCAGTTACTGTACTGTGTACCCTGCACAGTTGCACCTACAGTATATCTACCTGAAGTCAAGTGCTTGTGTAGGCTCTTGACATATTTCCAGTTATTGTACTGTGTACCCTGCACAGTTGCACCTACAGTATAACTACCTGCAGCCAGGTGCTTGTGTAGGCTCTTGACATATTTCCAGTTACTGTACTGTGTACCCTGCACAGTTGCACCTACAGTATAACTACCTGAAGAAAGGTGCTTGTGTGGGCTCTTGACATATTTCCAGTTACTGTACTGTGTACCCTGCACAGTTGTACCTACAGTATAACTACCTGAAGCCAGGTGCTTGTGTAGGCTCTTGACGTATTTCAAGTTATTGTACTCTGTACCCTGCACAGTTGCACCTACAGTATAACTACCTGAAGCCAGGTGCTTGTGTGGGCTCTTGACGTATTTCCAGTTTCTGTATTGTGTACCCTGCACAGTTGCACCTACAGTATAACTACCTAAAGCCAGGTGCTTGTGTGGGCCCTTAACGTATTTCCAGTTACTGTACTGTGTAGCCTGCACAGTTGCACCTACAGAATAACTACCTGCAGCAAGGTGCTTATGTAGGCTCTTGACATATCTCCAGTTACTGTACTGTGTACCCTGCACAGTTGCACCTACAGTATAACTACCTGAAGCCAGGTGTTTGTGTAGGCTCTTGACATATTTCCAGTTACTGTACTGTGTACCCTGCACAGTTGCACCTACAGTATAACTACGTGAAGCCAGGTGCTTGTGTAGGCTCTTGACGTATTTCCAGTTACTGTACTGTGTACCCTGCACAGTTGCACCTACAGTATAACTACCTGAAGCCAGGTGCTTGTGAAGGCTCTTGACGTATTTCCAGTTACTGTACTGTGTACCCTGCACAGTTGCACCTACAGTATAACTACCTGAAGCCAGGTGCTTGTGCAGTCTCTTGACGTATTTCCAGTTACTGTACTGTGTACCCTGCACAATTGCACCTACAGTATAACTACCTGCAGCCAGGTGCTTGTGTATGCTCTTGACGTATTTCCAGTTACTGTACTGTGTACCCTGCACAGTTGCACCTACAGTATAACTACCTGCAGCCAGGTGCTTGTGTAGGCTCTTGACGTATTTCCAGTTACTGTACTGTGTACCCTGCACAGTTGCACCTACAGTATAACTACCTGCAGCAAGGTGCTTGTGTAGGCTATTGACATATTTCCAGTTACTGTACTGTGTACCCTGCACAGTTGCACCTACGGTATAACTACCTGCAGCAAGGTGCTTGTGTAGGCTCTTGACATATTTCCAGTTACTGTACTGTGTACCCTGCACAGTTGCACCTACAGTATAACTACCTGAAGTCAAGTGCTTGTGTAGGCTCTTGACATATTTCCAGTTATTGTACTGTGTACCCTGCACATTTGCACCTACAGTATAACTACCTGCAGCCAGGTGCTTGTGTAGGCTCTTGACATATTTCCAGTTACTGTACTGTGTACCCTGCACAGTTGCACCTACAGTATAACTACCTGAAGAAAGGTGCTTGTGTGGGCTCTTGACATATTTCCAGTTACTGTACTGTGTACCCTGCACAGTTGTACCTACAGTATAACTACCTGAAGCCAGGTGCTTGTGTATTCTCTTGACGTATTTCCAGTTACTGTACTCTGTACCCTGCACAGTTACACCTACAGTATAACTACCTGAAGCCAGGTGCTTGTGTGGGCTCTTGACGTATTTCCAGTTACTGTACTGTGTACCTTGCACAGTTGCACCTACAGTATAACTACCTGAAGCCAGGTGCTTGTGTGGGCTCCTGACGTATTTCCAGTTACGGTACTGTGTACCCTGCACAGTTGCACCTACAGTAAAATTACCTGAAGCCAGGTGCTTGTGTAGGCTCTTGACGTATTTCCAGTTACTGTATTGTGTACCCTGCACAGTTGCACCTACGGTATAACTACCTGCAGCAAGGTGCTTGTGTAGGCTCTTGACATATTTCCAGTTACTGTACTGTGTACCCTGCACAGTTGCACCTACGGTATAACTACCTGCAGCAAGGTGCTTGTGTAGGCTCTTGACATATTTCCAGTTACTTTACTGTGTACCCTGCACAGTTGCACCTACAGTATAACTACCTGAAGTCAAGTGCTTGTGTAGGCTCTTGACATATTTCCAGTTATTGTACTGTGTACCCTGCACAGTTGCACCTACAGTATAACTACCTGCAGCCAGGTGCTTGTGTAGGCTCTGGACATATGTCCAGTTACTGT
Source organism: Aquarana catesbeiana (assembly GCF_042186555.1). Lineage (NCBI taxonomy): Eukaryota > Metazoa > Chordata > Amphibia > Anura > Ranidae > Aquarana > Aquarana catesbeiana. The sequence continues at coordinate 507,455,586 of NC_133327.1, read as the reverse complement.
ACTGTGTACCCTGCACAGTTGCACCTAGAGTATAACTACCTGAAGAAAGGTGCTTGTGTGGACTCTTGACATATTTCCAGTTACTGTACTGTGTACCCTGCACAGTTGCACCTACAGTATAATTACCTGAGGCCAGGTGCTTGTGTGGGCTCTTGACATATTTCCAGTTTCTGTATTGTGTACCCTGCACAGTTGCACCTACAGTATAACTACCTAAAGCCAGGTGCTTGTGTGGGCCCTTAACGTATTTCCAGTTACTGTACTGTGTAGCCTGTACAGTTGCACCTACAGTATAACTACCTGCAGCAAGGTGCGCATGTAGGCTCTTGACATATTTCCAGTTACTGTACTGTGTACCCTGCACAGTTACACCTTCAGTATAACTACCTGAAGCCAGGTGCTTGTGTGAGCTTTTGACGTATTTCCAGTTACTGTACTGTGTACCCTGCACAGTTGCACCTACAGTATAACTACCTGAAGCCAGGTGCTTGTGTAGGCTCTTGACGTATTTCCAGTTACTGTACTGTGTACCCTGCACAGTTGCACCTACAGTATAACTACCTGAAGCCAGGTGCTTGTGTAGGCTCTTGACATATTTCCAGTTACTGTACTGTGTACCCTGCACAGTTGCACCTACAGTATAACTACCTGAAGCCAGGTGCTTGTGCAGTCTCTTGACGTATTTCCAGTTACTGTACTGTGTACCCTGCACAGTTGCACCTACAGTATAACTACCTGCAGCCAGGTGCTTGTGTATGCTCTTGACGTATTTCCAGTTACTATACTGTGCACCCTGCACAGTTGCACCTACAGTATAACTACCTGAAGCCAGGTGCTTGTGTAGGCTCTTGACGTTTTTCCAGTTACTGTACTGTGTACCCTGCACAGTTGCAA